>NW_026599324.1:0-298992 GCF_023634085.1 Falco cherrug
GGGCCGTGGTGGGTTGTTATAGGCCGTGGTGGGCTGGGACGGGCTGTGGTGGGCTGTGGTGGACCGTGGTGGGCTGTGATGGGCTGTGGTAAGCTGGGACGGGCTTTCGTGGGCTGGGACGGGTTGTCGTGGGCTGGGACGGGCTGGGACGGGCTTTGGTGGGCTGAGACGGGCTGTGGTGGGCTGGGACGGGCTGTGGTGGGCTGGGACGGGCTGTGGTGGGCTGTGGTGGGTTCTGGTGAGCTTGAGACGGGCTGTGGTGGGCTGGGACGGGCTGGGACGGGCTCTGGTGGTCTGGAACAGGCTGTGGCGTGCTGGGACGAGCTGTGGTGGGCTGTGGTGGGCTGGGACGGGCTGTGGTGGGCTGGGACGGGCTGTGGTGGGCTGGGACGGGCTGTCGTGGTCTGGGACGCGCTGTCGTGGGCTGTGGGGGCCTGGGACCTGCTGTGGTGGGCTGGGAAGGGCTGGGGCGAGCTGTGACGGGCTGTGGTGTGCTGTAGTGGCCTGTGGTGTGCTGTAGTGACCTGTGGTGGGCTGGGATGAGCTGGGACAGGCTGGGACGGGTTGTGGTGGGCTTTGGTGGGCTGGGACGGTCTGTGGTGGGCTGGGACGGGCTGTAGTGGGCTGTGGTGTGCTGTGGAGGGCTGGGACGGGCTGTGATGTGCCGTGGTGGGCTGGACGGGCCGTGGTGGGCTGGGATGGGCCGTGGTGTGCTGGGACGGGCCGTGGTGGGCCGGGACGGGCCGGGATGGGCCGTGGTGGGCTGGGACGGGTTGTGGCGGGCTGTGGTGGGCTGGGATGAGCTGGGACAAGCTGTGGTGGGCCGGGCCGGGCTCTGGTGGGCTGGGACGGGCTGTGGTGGGCTTCTATGGGCTGGTACTTTATGTGGTGGGCTGTGACGGGCTGTGACGGGCTGTGTTCAGCTGGTATGAGCTGGGACAAGCTGTGGTGGGCCGGGACGGGCTGTGGTGAGCTGGGACGGGCTGTGGTGAGCCGGGACGGGCTGTGGTGAGCCGGGACGGGCTGTGGTGGCCTGTGGTGGGCTGGGACGGGCTGTGTTGGTCTGGGATGGGCTGGGACAGGCTGTGGTGGGCCGTGGTAAGCCATGGTCGGCTGTGGTGGGCTGGAATGGGCTGGGACGGGCTGTGGTGGGTGTGGTGGACTGGGACGCTCTGTGGTGAGCTGAGACGAACTGTGGTGGGCTGGGATTTGCTGGGACGGCTGGAACGGGCTATGGTGGGCTGGGACGGGCGGGGACGGGCTGCGGTGGGCTTGGACGGGCTGCGGTGGGCTGGGACGGGCTGGGACGGGCTGCGGTGGGCTGTGGTGGGCTGGGACGGGCTGTGGTGGGCTGTGGTGGGCTGGGACGGGCTGTGGTGTGCTGTGGTGGTCTGGGACGGGCTGTGGTGGGCTGTGGTAAACTGGGACGGGCTGTGGTGAGCTGGGACGGGCTGTGGTGGGCTGGGACGGGCTCTGGTGGGCTTGGACGGGCTGTGGTGGGCTGGGACGAGCCGTAGTAGGCTGGGACGGGCCGTGGTGGGCCGCGACGGGCCGTGGTGGGTTGTTATAGGCCGTGGTGGGCTGGGACGGGCTGTGGTGGGCTGTGGTGGACCGTGGTGGGCTGTGATGGGCTGTGGTAAGCTGGGACGGGCTTTCGTGGGCTGGGACGGGTTGTCGTGGGCTGGGACGGGCTGGGACGGGCTTTGGTGGGCTGGGACGGGCTGTGGTGGGCTGGGACGGGCTGTGGTGGGCTGGGACGGGCTGTGGTGGGCTGTGGTGGGTTCTGGTGAGCTTGAGACGGGCTGTGGTGGGCTGGGACGGGCTGGGACGGGCTCTGGTGGTCTGGAACAGGCTGTGGCGTGCTGGGACGAGCTGTGGTGGGCTGTGGTGGGCTGGGACGGGCTGTGGTGGGCTGGGACGGGCTGTGGTGGGCTGGGACGGGCTGTCGTGGTCTGGGACGCGCTGTCGTGGGCTGTGGGGGCCTGGGACCTGCTGTGGTGGGCTGGGAAGGGCTGGGGCGAGCTGTGACGGGCTGTGGTGTGCTGTAGTGGCCTGTGGTGTGCTGTAGTGGCCTGTGGTGGGCTGGGACGGGCTGTGGTGGGCTGGGATGAGCTGGGACAGGCTGGGACGGGTTGTGGTGGGCTTTGGTGGGCTGGGACGGTCTGTGGTGGGCTGGGACGGGCTGTAGTGGGCTGTTGTGTCTGTGGAGGGCTGGGACGGGCTGTGATGTGCCGTGGTGGGCTGGGACGGGCCGTGGTGGGCTGGGATGGGCCGTGGTGTGCTGGGACGGGCCGTGGTGGGCCGGGACGGGCCGGGATGGGCCGTGGTGGGCTGGGACGGGTTGTGGCGGGCTGTGGTGGGCTGGGATGAGCTGGGACAAGCTGTGGTGGGCCGGGCCGGGCTCTGGTGGGCTGGGACGGGCTGTGGTGGGCTTCTATGGGCTGGTACTTTATGTGGTGGGCTGGGACGGGATGTGACGAGCTGTGTTCAGCTGGTATGAGCTGGGACAAGCTGTGGTGGGCCGGGACGGGCTGTGGTGAGCTGGGACGGGCTGTGGTGAGCCGGGACGGGCTGTGGTGAGCCGGGACGGGCTGTGGTGGCCTGTGGTGGGCTGGGACGGGCTGTGTTGGTCTGGGATGGGCTGGGACAGGCTGTGGTGGGCCGTGGTAAGCCATGGTCGGCTGTGGTGGGCTGGAATGGGCTGGGACGGGCTGTGGTGGGTGTGGTGGACTGGGACGCTCTGTGGTGAGCTGAGACGAACTGTGGTGGGCTGGGATTTGCTGGGACGGCTGGAACGGGCTATGGTGGGCTGGGACGGGCGGGGACGGGCTGCGGTGGGCTTGGACGGGCTGCGGTGGGCTGGGACGGGCTGGGACGGGCTGCGGTGGGCTGTGGTGGGCTGGGACGGGCTGTGGTGGGCTGTGGTGGGCTGGGACGGGCTGTGGTGTGCTGTGGTGGTCTGGGACGGGCTGTGGTGGGCTGTGGTAAACTGGGACGGGCTGTGGTGAGCTGGGACGGGCTGTGGTGGGCTGGGACGGGCTCTGGTGGGCTTGGACGGGCTGTGGTGGGCTGGGACGAGCCGTAGTAGGCTGGGACGGGCCGTGGTGGGCCGCGACGGGCCGTGGTGGGTTGTTATAGGCCGTGGTGGGCTGGGACGGGCTGTGGTGGGCTGTGGTGGACCGTGGTGGGCTGTGATGGGCTGTGGTAAGCTGGGACGGGCTTTCGTGGGCTGGGACGGGTTGTCGTGGGCTGGGACGGGCTGGGACGGGCTTTGGTGGGCTGGGACGGGCTGTGGTGGGCTGGGACGGGCTGTGGTGGGCTGGGACGGGCTGTGGTGGGCTGTGGTGGGTTCTGGTGAGCTTGAGACGGGCTGTGGTGGGCTGGGACGGGCTGGGACGGGCTCTGGTGGTCTGGAACAGGCTGTGGCGTGCTGGGACGAGCTGTGGTGGGCTGTGGTGGGCTGGGACGGGCTGTGGTGGGCTGGGACGGGCTGTGGTGGGCTGGGACGGGCTGTCGTGGTCTGGGACGCGCTGTCGTGGGCTGTGGGGGCCTGGGACCTGCTGTGGTGGGCTGGGAAGGGCTGGGGCGAGCTGTGACGGGCTGTGGTGTGCTGTAGTGGCCTGTGGTGTGCTGTAGTGGCCTGTGGTGGGCTGGGACGGGCTGTGGTGGGCTGGGATGAGCTGGGACAGGCTGGGACGGGTTGTGGTGGGCTTTGGTGGGCTGGGACGGTCTGTGGTGGGCTGGGACGGGCTGTAGTGGGCTGTTGTGTCTGTGGAGGGCTGGGACGGGCTGTGATGTGCCGTGGTGGGCTGGGACGGGCCGTGGTGGGCTGGGATGGGCCGTGGTGTGCTGGGACGGGCCGTGGTGGGCCGGGACGGGCCGGGATGGGCCGTGGTGGGCTGGGACGGGTTGTGGCGGGCTGTGGTGGGCTGGGATGAGCTGGGACAAGCTGTGGTGGGCCGGGCCGGGCTCTGGTGGGCTGGGACGGGCTGTGGTGGGCTTCTATGGGCTGGTACTTTATGTGGTGGGCTGGGACGGGATGTGACGAGCTGTGTTCAGCTGGTATGAGCTGGGACAAGCTGTGGTGGGCCGGGACGGGCTGTGGTGAGCTGGGACGGGCTGTGGTGAGCCGGGACGGGCTGTGGTGAGCCGGGACGGGCTGTGGTGGCCTGTGGTGGGCTGGGACGGGCTGTGGTGGTCTGGGATGGGCTGGGACAGGCTGTGGTGGGCCGTGGTAAGCCATGGTCGGCTGTGGTGGGCTGGAATGGGCTGGGACGGGCTGTGTTGGGTGTGGTGGACTGGGACGCTCTGTGGTGAGCTGAGACGAACTGTGGTGGGCTGGGATTTGCTGGGACGGCTGGAACGGGCTATGGTGGGCTGGGACGGGCGGGGGACGGGCTGCGGTGGGCTTGGACGGGCTGCGGTGGGCTGGGACGGGCTGGGACGGGCTGCGGTGGGCTGTGGTGGGCTGGGACGGGCTGTGGTGGGCTGTGGTGGTCTGGGACGGGCTGTGGTGGGCTGTGGTAAACTGGGACGGGCTGTGGTGAGCTGGGACGGGCTGTGGTGGGCTGGGACGGGCTCTGGTGGGCTTGGACGGGCTGTGGTGGGCTGGGACGAGCCGTAGTAGGCTGGGACGGGCCGTGGTGGGCCGCGACGGGCCGTGGTGGGTTGTTATAGGCCGTGGTGGGCTGGGACGGGCTGTGGTGGGCTGTGGTGGACCGTGGTGGGCTGTGATGGGCTGTGGTAGGCTGGGACGGGCTTTCGTGGGCTGGGACGGGTTGTCGTGGGCTGGGACGGGCTGGGACGGGCTGTGGTGGGCTGGGACGGGCTGTGGTGGGCTGGGACGGGCTGTGGTGGGCTGGGACGGGCTGTGGTGGGCTGTGGTGGGTTCTGGTGAGCTTGAGACGGGCTGTGGTGGGCTGGGACGGGCTGGGACGGGCTCTGGTGGTCTGGAACAGGCTGTGGCGTGCTGGGACGAGCTGTGGTGGGCTGGGACGGGCTGTGGTGGGCTGGGACGGGCTGTGGTGGGCTCGGACGGGCTGTCGTGGTCTGGGACGCGCTGTCGTGGGCTGTGGGGGCCTGGGACCTGCTGTGGTGGGCTGGGAAGGGCTGGGACGAGCTGTGACGGGCTGTGGTGTGCTGTAGTGGCCTGTGGTGTGCTGTAGTGGCCTGTGGTGGGCTGGGACGGGCTGTGGTGGGCTGGGATGAGCTGGGACAGGCTGGGACGGGTTGTGGTGGGCTTTGGTGGGCTGGGACGGTCTGTGGTGGGCTGGGACGGGCTGTAGTGGGCTGTGGTGTGCTGTGGAGGGCTGGGACGGGCTGTGATGTGCCGTGGTGGGCTGGGACGGGCCGTGGTGGGCTGGGATGGGCCGTGGTGTGCTGGGACGGGCCGTGGTGGGCCGGGACGGGCCGGGATGGGCCGTGGTGGGCTGGGACGGGTTGTGGCGGGCTGTGGTGGGCTGGGATGAGCTGGGACAAGCTGTGGTGGGCCGGGCCGGGCTCTGGTGGGCTGGGACGGGCTGTGGTGGGCTTCTATGGGCTGGTACTTTATGTGGTGGGCTGGGACGGGCTGTGACGAGCTGTGTTCAGCTGGTATGAGCTGGGACAAGCTGTGGTGGGCCGGGACGGGCTGTGGTGAGCCGGGACGGGCTGTGGTGAGCCGGGACGGGCTGTGGTGAGCCGGGACGGGCTGTGGTGGCCTGTGGTGGGCTGGGACGGGCTGTGGTGGTCTGGGATGGGCTGGGACAGGCTGTGGTGGGCCGTGGTAAGCCATGGTCGGCTGTGGTGGGCTGGAATGGGCTGGGACGGGCTGTGGTGGGTGTGGTGGACTGGGACGCTCTGTGGTGAGCTGAGACGAACTGTGGTGGGCTGGGATTTGCTGGGACGGCTGGAACGGGCTATGGTGGGCTGGGACGGGCGGGGACGGGCTGCGGTGGGCTTGGACGGGCTGCGGTGGGCTGGGACGGGCTGCGGTGGGCTGTGGTGGGCTGGGACGGGCTGTGGTGGGCTGTGGTGGTCTGGGACGGGCTGTGGTGGGCTGTGGTAAACTGGGACGGGCTGTGGTGAGCTGGGACGGGCTGTGGTGGGCTGGGACGGGCTCTGGTGGGCTTGGACGGGCTGTGGTGGGCTGGGACGAGCCGTAGTAGGCTGGGACGGGCCGTGGTGGGCCGCGACGGGCCGTGGTGGGTTGTTATAGGCCGTGGTGTGCTGGGACGGGCTGTGGTGGGCTGTGGTGGACCGTGGTGGGCTGTGATGGGCTGTGGTAAGCTGGGACGGGATGTGGTAAGCTGGGACGGGCTTTCGTGGGCTGGGACGGGTTGTCGTGGGCTGGGACGGGCTGGGACGGGCTGTGGTGGGCTGGGACGGGCTGTGGTGGGATGGGACGGGCTGTGGTGGGCTGTGGTGGGTTCTGGTGAGCTTGAGACGGGCTGTGGTGGGCTGGGACGGGCTGGGACGGGCTCTGGTGGTCTGGAACAGGCTGTGGCGTGCTGGGACGAGCTGTGGTGGGCTGTGGTGGGCTGGGACGGGCTGTCGTGGGCTGGGACGCGCTGTCGTGGGCTGTGGGGGCCTGGGACCTGCTGTGGTGGGCTGGGATGGGCTGGGACGAGCTGTGACGGGCTGTGGTGTGCTGTAGTGGCCTGTGGTGTGCTGTAGTGGCCTGTGGTGGGCTGGGACGGGCTGTGGTGGGCTGGGATGAGCTGGGACAGGCTGGGACGGGTTGTGGTGGGCTTTGGTGGGCTGGGACGGTCTGTGGTGGGCTGGGACGGGCTGTAGTGGGCTGGGGTGTGCTGTGGAGGGCTGGGACGGGCTGTGATGTGCCGTGGTGGGCTGGGACGGGCCGTGGTGGGCTGGGATGGGCCGTGGTGTGCTGGGACGGGCCGTGGTGGGCCGGGACGGGTCGGGATGGGCCGTGGTGGGCTGGGACGGGTTGTGGCGGGCTGTGGTGGGCTGGGATGAGCTGGGACAAGCTGTGGTGGGCCGGGCCGGGCTCTGGTGGGCTGGGACGGGCTGTGGTGGGCTTCTATGGGCTGGTACTTTATGTGGTGGGCTGGGACGGGCTGTGACGGGCTGTGTTCAGCTGGTATGAGCTGGGACAAGCTGTGGTGGGCCGGGACGGGCTGTGGTGAGCTGGGACGGGCTGTGGTGAGCCGGGACGGGCTGTGGTGAGCCGGGACGGGCTGTGGTGGCCTGTGGTGGGCTGGGACGGGCTGTGGTGGTCTGGGATGGGCTGGGACAGGCTGTGGTGGGCCGTGGTAAGCCATGGTCGGCTGTGGTGGGCTGGGACGGGCTGTGGTGGGCTGTGGTGTGCCATGGTGGGCTGGGACAGGCTGCGGTGGGCTGGAACGGGCTGTGGTGGGCTGGGACAGGCTGTGGTTGGACGGGGACGGGCTGTGGTTTGTTGTGTTGGGCTGGGACGGGCTGGGACGCCTTGGAAGGGCTGTGGTGGGCGGTGACGGGTTGTGGTGTTCTGTGACGGGCTGGGACTTTCTGTGGTAAGCTGCGACGGTCTGTGGTGGTCTGGAACGGGCTGTGGTGGGCTGGGACGGGCCGTGGTGGGCCGGGATGGGCCGTGGTTGGCCGGGACGGGCCGTGCTGGGCTGGGACGGGCTGTGGCGAGCTGGGACGGGCTGTGGCGAGCTGGGACGGGCTGTGGCGAGCTGGGACGGGTTGTGGCGGGCTGGGACGAACTGTGGTGGTCTGTGGTGGGCTGGGACGAACTCTGGTGGGCTGTGGTGGGCTGGGACGGGCTGTGGTGTGCTGGGACGGGCTGTGGTGGGCTGGGACGAACTGTGGTGGGCTGTGGTGGGCTGGGACAGGCTGTGGTGGGACGGGGACGGGCTGTGGTTGGTTGTGGTGGGCTGGGACGGGCTGTGGTGGGCTGGGACGAGCTGTGATGAGCTGAGACGGGCTGTGATGGGCCGGGGTGGGCCGGGACAGGCTCTGGTGGGCTGTGGAGGGCTGGGCCGGGCTCTGGTGGGCTGGGAAGGACTTGGACGCACTGTGGTGGGCTGGGACGGGCTGGGACGAGTTGTGGTGAGTGTGGTGGGCTGGGACGGGCTGGGACGGACTGTGTTTGGCTGAGACGGGCTGTGGTGGGCTGGGACGGTCTGTGCTGGGCTGGGACGGTCTGTGGAGGGCTAGGGACGGGCTGTGGTGGGCTGGGATGGGCTGTGGTGGGCTGGGATGGGCTGTGATAAGCTGTAACCAGCTGTGGTGGGCTGTGGTGGTCTGGGACGGGTTGTGGTGAGCTGAGATGGGCTGTGGTGGGCTTTGGTGGGCTGGGGTGGGCTCGGACGGGCTGTAGTGGGCTGGGATGGGCTGTGGTGGGCTTCTATGGTCTGGTACTTTATGTGGTGGGCTGGGAAAGGCTGTGACGGGCTGTGGTGGTCTGGGACGAGCTGGGACAAGCTGTGGTGGGCCGGGACGGGCTCTGGTGGGCTGGGACGGGCTGTGCTGGCCTGTGGTGGGCTGGGACGGGCTGTGGTGGTCTGGGATGGGCTGGGACAGGCTGTGGTGTGCTGGGACGAGCTGTGGTGGGTTGTGGTGGGCTGGGATGAGCTGGGATGGGCTGGGACGGGCTGTGGTGGGCTGGGACGGGCTGTAGTGTGCCGTGGTGGGCTGGGACGGGCCGGGTGGGCTGGGATGGGCTGGGACGGGCTGTGGTGGGCTGGGGCGGGCTGTGGTGGGCTGGGACGGACTGTGGTGGGCTGCGACGGGCTGGGACGGGCTGTGGTGTGCTGGGACGGGCTGTGGTGGGTTGGGACGGGCTGGGACGGGCCGTGGTGGGCTGGGACGGGCTGTGGTGGGCTGGGACGGGCTCTGGTGGGCTTGGACAGGCTGTGGTGGGCTGGGACGAGCCGTAGTAGGCTGGGACGGGCCGTGGTGGGCCGCGACGGACCGTGGTGGGTTGTTATGGGCCGTGGTGGGCTGGGACGGGCTGTGGTGGACTGTGGTGGACCGTGGTGGGCTGGGACGGGATGTGGTAAGCTGGGACGGGATGTGGTAAGCTGGGACGGGCTTTCGTGGGCTGGGAGGGTTGTCGTGGGCTGGGACGGGCTGGGACGGGCTGTGGTTGGCTGGGACGGGCTGTGGTGGGCTGGGATGGGCTGTGGTGGGCTGTGGTGGGTTCTGGTGAGCTTGAGACGGGCTGTGGTGGGCTGGGACGGGCTGGGACGGGCTCTGGTGGTCTGGAACAGGCTGTGGCGTGCTGGGACGGGCTGTGGTGGGCTGGGACGGGCTGTCGTGGGCTGGGACGGGCTGTCGTGGGCTGTGGGGGCCTGGGACCTGCTGTGGTGGGCTGGGAAGGGCTGGGACGAGCTGTAACGGGCTGTGGTGTGCTGTAGTGGCCTGTGGTGTGCTGTAGTGGCCTGTGGTGGGCTGGGACGGGATGTGGTGGGCTGTGGTGGGCTGGGATGAGCTGGGACAGGCTGGGACGGGTTGTGGTGGGCTTTGGTGGGCTGGGACGGTCTGTGGTGGGCTGGGACGGGCTGTAGTGGGCTGTGGTGTGCTGTGGAGGGCTGGGACGGGCTGTGATGTGCCGTGGTGGGCTGGGACGGGCCGTGGTGGGCTGGGATGGGCCGTGGTGGGCCGGGACGGGCCGGGATGGGCCGTGGTGGGCTGGGACGGATTGTGGCGGGCTGTGGTGGGCTGGGATGAGCTGGGACAAGCTGTGGTGGGCCGGGCCGGGCTCTGGTGGGCTGGGACGGGCTGTGGTGAACTTCTATGGGCTGGTACTTTATGTGGTGGGCTGGGACGGGCTGTGACGGGCTGTGGTGAGCTGAGACGGGCTCTGGTGGCTGTGGTGGGCTGGGACGGGCTGTGGTGGGCTGGGACGGGCTGTGGTGGGCTGGGACGGGCTGTGGTGGGCTGGGACGGGCTGTGGTGGCCTGTGGTGGGCTGGGACGGGCTGTGGTGGTCTGGGATGGGCTGGGACAGGCTGTGGTGGGCCGTGGTAAGCCATGGTCGGCTGTGGTGGGCTGGGTCGGGCTGTGGTGGGCTGTGGTGTGCCATGGTGGGCTGGGACAGGCTGCGGTGGGCTGGAACAGGCTGTGGTGGGCTGGGACAGGCTGTGGTGGGACGGGGACGGGCTGTGGTTTGTTGTGTTGGGCTGGGACGGGCTGGGACGCCTTGGAAGGGCTGTGGTGGGCGGTGACGGGTTGTGGTGTTCTGTGACGGGCTGGGAATTTCTGTGGTGAGCTGCGACGGTCTGTGGTGGTCTGGAACGGGCCGTGGTGGGCCGGGACGGGCCGTGGTGGGCCGGGACGGGCCGTGGTTGGCCGGGACGGGCCGTGCTGGGCTGGGACGGGCTGTGGTGAGCTGGGACGAGCTGTGGTGAGCTGGGACGGGCTGTGGCGAGCTGGGACGGGTTGTGGCGGGCTGGGACGGGCTGGGACGAACTGTGGTGGTCTGTGGTGGGCTGGGACGGGCTGTGGTGTGCTGGGACGGGCTGTGGTGGGCTGGGACGAACTGTGGTGGTCTGTGGTGGGCTGGGACAGGCTGTGGTGGGACGGGGACGGGCTGTGGTTGGTTGTGGTGGGCTGGGACGGGCTGTGGTGGGCTGGGACGAGCTGTGATGAGCTGAGACGGGCTGTGATGGGCCGGGGTGGGCCGGGACAGGCTCTGGTGGGCTGTGGAGGGCTGGGCCGGGCTCTGGTGGGCTGGGAAGGACTTGGACGCACTGTGGTGGGCTGGAACGGGCTGGGACGAGTTGTGGTGAGTGTGGTGGGCTGGGACGGTCTGGGACGGACTGTGGTGGGATGGGACGGTCTGTGGTGGGCTGGGACGGTCTGTGGAGGGCTAGGGACGGGCTGTGGTGGGCTGGGACGGGCTGTGGTGGGCTGGGATGGGCTGTGATAAGCTGTAACCGGCTGTGGTGGGCTGTGGTGGTCTGGGACGGGTTGTGGTGAGCTGAGATGGGCTGTGGTGGGCTTTGGTGGGCTGGGGTGGGCTCGGACGGGCCGTAGTGGGCTGGGACGGGCTGTGGTGGGCTTCTATGGTCTGGTACTTTATGTGGTGGGCTGGGACGGGCTGTGACGGGCTGTGGTGGGCTGGGACGAGCTGGGACAAGCTGTGGTGGGCCGGGACGGGCTCTGGTGGGCTGGGACGGGCTGTGCTAGCCTGTGGTGGGCTGGGACGGGCTGTGGTGGTCTGGGATAGGCTGGGACAGGCTGTGGTGTGCTGGGACGAGCTGTGGTGGGTTGTGGTGGGCTGGGATGAGCTGGGACGGGCTGGGACGGGCTGTGGTGGGCTGTGGTGGGCTGGGACGGGCTGTGGTGGGCTGTGGTGGGCTGTGGAGGGCTGGGACGGGCTGTAGTGTGCCGTGGTGGGCTGGGCCGGGCCGGGTGGGCTGGGACGGGCTGTGGTGGGCTGGGGCGGGCTGTGGTGGGCTGGGACGGACTGTGGTGGGCTGCGACGGGCTGGGACGGGCTGGGACGGGCTGTGGTGTGCTGGGACGGGCTGTGGTGGGTTGGGACGGGCTGGGACGGGCCATGGTGGGCTGGGACGGGCTGTGGTGGGCTGGGACGGGCTCTGGTGGGCTTGGACAGGCTGTGGTGGGCTGGGACGAGCCGTAGTAGGCTTGGACGGGCCGTGGTGGGCCGCGACGGGCCATGGTGGGTTGTTATGGGCCGTGGTGGGCTGGGACGGGCTGTGGTGGGCTGTGGTGGACCGTGGTGGGCTGGGACGGGCTGTGGTAAGCTGGGACGGGCTTTTGTGGGTTGGGACGGGTTGTCGTGGGCTGGGACGGGCTGGGACAGGCCGTGGTGAGCTGGGACGGGCCGTGGTGGGCTGGGATGAACTGTGGTGGTCTGTGGTGGGCTGGGACGGGCTGTGGTGGGCTGGGACGGGCTGTGGTGGGCTGGGACGGGCTGTGGTGGGCTGGGATGGGCTGTGATAAGCTGTAACCGGCTGTGGTGGGCTGTGGTGGTCTGGGACGGGTTGTGGTGAGCTGAGATGGGCTGTGGTGGGCTTTGGTGGGCTGGGGTGGGCTCGGACGGGCCGTGGTAGGCTGGGACGGGCTGTGGTGGGCTTCTATGGGCTGGTACTTTATGTGGTGGGCTGGGACGGGCTGTGGTGTGCTGTGGTGGGCTGGGACGAGCTGGGACAAGCTGTGGTGGGCCGGGAAAGGCTCTGGTGGGCTGGGACGGGCTGTGGTGAGCTGGGACGGGCTGTGGTGGCCTGTGGTGGGCTGGGACGTGCTGTGGTGGTCTGGGATGAGCTGGGACAGGCTGTGGTGTGCTGGGACGAGCTGTGGTGGGTTGTGGTGGGCTGTGGTGGGCTGGGACGGGCTGTGGTGGACTGGGACGTGCTGTAGTGTGCTGTGGTGGGCTGTGGAGGGCTGGGACGGGCTGTAGTGCGCCGTGGTGGGCTGGGCCGGGCCGGGTGGGCCGGGCCGGGCTGTGGTGGGCTGGGGCGGGCTGTGGTGGGCTGGGACGGGCTGTGGTGGGCTGCGACGGGCTGCGACGGGCTGGGACGGGCTGGGACGGGCTGTGGTGTGCTGGGATGGGCTGTGGTGGGTTGGGACGGGCTGTGGTGGGCTGGGACGGGCTCTGGTGGGCTTGGACGGGCTGTGGTGGGCTGGGACGAGCCGTAGTAGGCTGGGACGGGCCGTGGTGGGCCGCGACGGGCCGTGGTGGGTTGTTATAGGCCGTGGTGGGCTGGGACGGGCTGTGGTGGGCTGTGGTGGACCGTGGTGGGCTGTGATGGGCTGTGGTAAGCTGGGACGGGATGTGGTAAGCTGGGACGTGCTTTCGTGGGCTGGGACGGGTTGTCGTGGGCTGGGACGGGCTGGGACGGGCTGTGGTGATCTGGGACGGGCTGTGGTGGGTGGGACGGGCTGTGGTGGGCTGTGGTGGGTTCTGGTGAGCTTGAGACGGGCTGTGGTGGGCTGGGACGGGCTGGGACGGGCTCTGGTGGTCTGGAACAGGCTGTGGCGTGCTGGGACGGGCTGTGGTGGGCTGTGGTGGGCTGGGACGGGCTGTGGTGGGCTGGGACAGGCTGTGGTAGTTTGGGACAGGCTGCGGTGGTCTGGGACGGGCCGTGGTGTGCCGGGACGGGCCGTGGTGGGCTGGGACGGGTCGTGGTGGGCTGGGACAGGCTGTGTGGGATGGGGACGGGCTGTGGTTGGTTGTGGTGGTCTGGGACGGGCTGTGGTGGGCTGGGACGAGCTATGATGAGCTGAGACGGGCTGTGATGGGCCGGGGTGGGCCGGGACAGGCTCTGGTGGGCTGTGGAGGGCTGGGACGGGCTCTCGTGGGCTGGGACGGACTTGGACGCATTGTGGTGGGCTGGGACGGGCTGGGACGGCCTGTGTAGGGCTGGGAGGGGCTGTGGTGGGCTGTGGGGGGCTGGGAAGGGCTGTGGTGGGCTGGGACGGGCTGTGGTGGGCTGTGGTGGGCTGGGACGGGCTGGGACGTGCTGTGACGAGCTGGGACGAGCTGTGATGGGCTGTGGTGTGTTGTAGTGGCCTGTAGTGGGCTGTGGTGGGCTGGGACAGGCTGTGGTGGGCTGGGACGGGCTGTAGTGGGCTGTGGTGGGCTGTGCTGTTCTGGAACGGTCTGGGACGAGTTGTGGTGAGTGTGGTGGGCTGGGACGGGCTGGGACGAACTGTGTTTAGCTGGGACGGGCTGTGGTGGGCTGGGAAAGGCTGTGGTGAGCTGAGACGGGCTGTGGTGGGCTGTGTCGGGCTGGGACGAGCTGTGACACGGTGGGACGGGCTGTGGTGGTCTGCGCTAGGCTGTGGTGTGCTGTAGTGGCCTGTGATGGGCTGGGTGGGGCTGTGGTGGGCTGGGACGGGCTGTGGTGGGCTGGGACGGGCTGTAGTGGGCTGGGACGGGCTGTGGTGGGCTGGGACGGGCTGTGGTGGGCTGGGACAGGCTGTGGTGGGCTGGGATAAGCTGTGTTGGGCTGGGACGGGCTGTGTTAGGCTGGGATGGGCTGTGGAGGATTGGGACGGGCTATGGAAAGCTGTGGAGAGCTGGGACGGTCTGTGGTGGGCTGGGACAGGCTGTGGTGGGCTTGGACCTGCTGTTGTGGTCGGGGACGGGTTGTGGTAGGTCCGGGACGGGCTGTCGTGGTCCGGGACGGGCTGTGGTGGGGTGGGAAGGCCTGGGACGGTCTGGGACGAGCTGGGACGGGCTGTGGTGGGCGGGGACGGGCTGTGGTGGGCGGGGACGGGCTGTGGTGGGCGGGGACGGGCTGTAGTGGGCTGGGACGGGCTGTGGTGGGCTGGGACGGGATGTGGTAAGCTGGGATGGGCTTTCGTGGGCTGGGATAAGCTGTGTTGGGCTGGGACGGGCTGTGTTAGGCTGGGATGGGCTGTGGTGGGCTGGGACGGGGTATGGAAAGCTGTGGAGAGCTGGGACAGGCTGTGGTGGGCTGGGACGGGCTGTAGTGGGCTGTGGTGGGCTGGGACGGGCTGTGGTGGGCTGGGACGGGCTGTGGTGGGCTGCGACGGGCTGTAGTGGGCTGTGGTGGGCTGTGGAGGGCTGGGACGGGCTGTAGTGTGCTGTGGTGGGCTGGGCCGGGCCGGGTGGGCTGGGATGGGCTGGGACGGGCTGGGGCGGGCTGTGGTGGGCTGGGACAAGCTGTGGTGGGCGGGGACGGGCTGTGGTGGGCTGGGACGGGCTGTGGTGGGCTGGGACGGGCTGTGGTGGGCTGGGACGGCCTGTGGTGTGCTGGGACTGGCTGTGGTGGGCTTGAGACGGTCTGTGGTGTGCTGGGACGGTCTCTCGTTGTCGGGAACGAGCTGGGACGGGCTGTGGTGGGTTGGGACGGGCTGTGGTGGGCTGGGACGGGCTGTGATGGGCTGGGACGGGCTATGGTGGACTGGGACGGTCTGGGATGGGCTGGGACGGGCTGGGACAGGCTGTGGTTGGCTGTGGTGGACTGGGACGGGCTGTGGTGTGCTGGGATGGGCTGTGGTGTGCTGGGACGGGCTGTGGTGTGCTGGGACGGGCTGTGGTGGGCTGTGGTGGGCGGGGACGGTCTGTGGTGGGCTGGGACTGGCTGTGGTGGGCGGGGACGGGCTGCGGTGGACTGTGGTGGGCTGGGACGGGCTGTGGTGGGCCGGGACGGGCTGTGGTGGGCCGTGGTGGGCAGGGACGGGCTGTGGTGGGCTGTGGTGGGCCGTTTTGGGCCTGGATGGGAATTGGTGGGCTGTGGTGGGCCGTGGTGGGCTGTGGCAGGCCGTGGTGGGCTGGGACGGGCCGTGGTGGGCTGTGGTGGGCCGTGGCTCGCTGCGGTGGGCCGTGGAGGGCTTTGTCGGGCTGGGACGGGCTCTGGTGGTCTGGAACGGGCTGTGGTGGGCTGGGACGGGCTGGGACGTGCTGTGGTGGGCTGGGACGGGCTGGGACGGGCTGTGGTGGGCTGGGACGGGCTGGGACGGGCTGTGGTGGGCTGGGACGGGCTGTGGTGTGCTGGGACAGGCTGTGGTGTTCTGGGACGGGCTGTAGTAGGCTGTGGTGGGCTGTGGTGGGCTGTGGTGGGCGGGGACGGGATGGGACAGGCTGGGACGGGCTGGGACGAGCTGTGGTCGGCTTGGACGGGCTGTGGTGGGCTGAGACGGGCTGTGGTGGGCTCGGACGTGCTGTGGTGGGTTGGGACGGGCTGTGGTGGGCGGCGATGAACTGTGGTGAGCGGGGATGGGCTGTGGTGGGCGGAGACGGGTTGTGGTGGGCTGGGACGGGCTGTGGTGGGCTGGGACGGGCTGTGTTGGGCGGGGACAGGCTGTGGCTGGCGGTGAAGTGCTGTGGTGGGCTGGGACAGGCTGGGAAGGGCTGTAGTGTGCGGTGACGGTCTGTGGTGAGCTGGGACAGGCTGGGAAGGGCTGTTGTGGGCTGTGGTGGGCTGGAACGGGCTGTGGTGGTCTGGAACGGGCTGGGACATGCTTGGACGGGCTGTGGTGGACTGGGACGGTCTGTGGTGTGCTGGGACGGGCTGTGGTGGGCTGCGACGGGCTGACACGGGCTGGGACGGGCTGTGGTGTGCTGGGACGGGCTGTGGTGGGCTGGGACGGGCTGTGGTGGGTTGTGGTGGACTGGGAGTGTTTGTGGTGTGCTGGGAGGGGCTGCGACGGGCTGCGATGGGCTGGGACGGGCTGTGGTGGGCTGTGGTGGGCTGGGACAGGCTGGGACGGGCTGTGGTGGGCTGTGGTGGGCTGGGACGGGCTGTGGTGGGCTGGGACAGGCTGGGATAGGCTTAGACAGGCTGTGGTGGGCTGGGACGGGCTCTGGTGGTCTGGACGGGGCTGTGGTGGCCTGGGACGGGCTGTGGTGGGCGGGGATGAACTGTGGTGGGCGGGGATGGGTTGTGGTGGGCGGAGACGGGTTGTGGTGGGCTGGGACGGTCTGTGGTGGGCCGGGGCGGGCTGTGGTGGGCCGTGGCGGGCTTTGGTGGGCCGGGACGGGCTGGGACGGGCCGTGGTGGGCTGGGACGGGCTGGGAAGGGCTGTGGTGGGCGGTGACGGTCTGTGGTGGTCTGGAACGGGCTGTGGTGGTCTGGAACGGGCTGTGATGGGCTGGGACGGTATGGGCGGGCTGACACGGGCTGTGGTGGGCTGGGATGGACAGGTACGACCTGTGGTGGGCTTGGACGGGTTGTGGTGGGCTGGGACTGCTTCTGGTTGGCTGGGACGGGCTGTGGTGGGCTGTGGTGGGCTGGGATGGACAGGCACGAGCTGTGGTGGGCTTGGACGGGCTGTGGTGGGCTGGGACTGGCTATGATGGGCTGGGACGGGCTGTGGTGGGCTGGGACGGGCTGTGGTGGGCTGTGGTGGGCTGGGACGGGCCGTGGTGGGCTGAGACATGCCGTGGTGGGCTGGGATGGGCTGTGGTGGGCTGTGGTGGGCTGTGGTGGGCTGGGACATGCTGGGACGGGCTGTGGTAGGCTGAGACAGGCTGGTACGTGCTGTGGTGAGCGGAGACGGGCCGTGGTGGGCTGGGACGGGCCGTGGTGGGCTAGGACGGACTGGTACTTGATGTGGTGGGCTGGTACGGGCTGTGGTGGGCTGGTACGGGCTGTGGTGGTCTGGGACGAGCTGGGACTGGCTGTTGTGGGCTGGGACGGGCTGTGGTGGGCTGGGACGGGCTGTGACGGGCTGTCGTGGGCTTGGACAGGCTGTGTTGGGCTGGGACGGGCTGTGGTGGGCTGTGGTGGTTTGTGGTGAGCTGTGGTGGGCTGGGATGGGCTTTGCTGGGCGGGGAGAGATTTTGCTGGGCGGGGACAGGCTGCGGTGGGCGAGGACAGGTTGTGGTGGGCGGAGACGGGCTGGGACGGGCTGTGGTGGGATGGGACGGGCTGTGGTGGGTAGGCACGGGCTGTGGTGGGCTGGGACGGGCTGGGACGGGTTGGGACGGGCTGTGACGGGCTGTGGTGGGCTGGGACGGGCTGTGGTGGGCTAGGACGGGCTGTGGTGTGCTGGGACGGGCTGTGGTGGGTAGGCACGGGCTGTGGTGTGCTGGGACGGGCTGGGACGGGTTGGGATGTGCTGTGACGGGCTGTGGTGGGCTGGGACGGGCTGTGGTGGGCTGTGGTGGGCTGGGATGGACAGGTATGACCTGTGGTGGGCTTGGACGGGTTGTGGTGGGCTGGGACTGCTTCTGGTTGGCTGGGACGAGCTGTGGTGGGCTGGGACGGGCTGTGGTGGGCTGGGACGGGCTGTGGTGGGTTGTGGTGGGCTGGGACGGGCTGTGGTTCGTTGGGACAGGCCGTGGTGGGCTGGGACGGGCTGTGGTGAATTGGGACGGGCTGTGGTGGGCTGGGACGGGCTGTGGTGGGCTGCGGTGGTCTGGGACGGGCCGTGGTGGGCTGGGACGGGCCGTGCTGGGCTGGGACGGGCCGTGCTGGGCTGGGACGGGCCGTGCTGGGCTGGGACGGGCTGTGGTGGGCTGGGACGGGCTGCGGTGGCCTGGGGCATGCTGGGACGGGCTGTGGTAGGCTGAGACAGGCTGGTACGTGCTGTGGTGAGCGGAGACAAGCCGTGGTGGGCTGGGACGGGCCGTGGTGGGCTAGGACGGACTGGTACTTGATGTGGTGGGCTGGTACGGGCTGTGGTGGGCTGGTACGGGCTGTGGTGGTCTGGGACGAGCTGGGACTGGCTGTTGTGGGCTGGGACGGGCTGTGGTGGGCTGGGACGGGCTGTGACGGGCTGTCGTGGGCTGGGATGGGCTGGGATGGTCTGGGACGGGCTGTGGTGGGCTGTGGTGGTTTGTGGTGAGCTGTGGTGGGCTGTGGTGGGCTGTGGGGGGCTGGACTGGGTATGGTGGGCTGGGACGGGCTGTGGTACGCTGGGACAGGCCGTGGTGGGCTGGGACGGGCTGTGGTGAATTGGTACGGGCTGTGGTGGGCTGCGGTGGGCTGGGACGGGCCGTGCTGGGCTGGGACGGGCCGTGCTGGGCTGGGACGGGCCGTGGTGGGCTGGGACGGGCCGTGCTGGGCTGGGACGGGCCGTGCTGGGCTGGGACGGGCTGTGCTGGGCTGGGACGGGCTGCGGTGGGCTGGGACATGCTGGGACGGGCTGTGGTAGGCTGAGACAGGCTGGGACGTTCTGTGGTGAGCGGGGACGGGCCGTTGTGGGCTGGGACGGGCCGTGGTGGGCTAGGAAGGACTGGTACTTGATGTGGTGGGCTGGTACGGGCTGTGGTCTGCTGGTACGGGCTGTGGTGGTCTGGGACGAGCTGGGACTGGCTGTTGTGGGCTGGGACGGGCTGTGGTGGGCTGGGACGGGCTGTGACGGGCTGTCGTGGGCTGGGATGGGCTGGGATGGTCTGGGACGGGCTGTGGTGGGCTGTGGTGGTTTGTGGTGAGCTGTGGTGGGCTGGGACGGGCTGTGGTGGGCTGGGACGGGCTGTGGTGGTCTGTGGTGGGCTGGGACGGGCTGTGGTGGGCTAGGACGGGCTGTGGTGGGTAGGCACGGGCTGTGGTGGGCTGGGACGGGCTGGGACAGGTTGGCACGGGCTGGGACGGGCTGTGGTGGGCTGGGACGGGCTGTGGTGGGCTAGGACGGGCTGTGGTGTGCTGGGACAAGTTGTGGTGGGTTGTGGTGCGCCGTGTTGGGCCGGACCGGACTGTGGTGGGCCGGACCGGGCTGTGGTGGGCCGGGACGGGCTGTGCTGGGCTGTGGAGGGCTGGGATGGACAGGCACGAGCTGTGGTGGGCTTGGACGGGCTGTGGTGGGCTGGGACTGGCTGTGGTGGGCTGGGACGGGTTATGGTGGGTTGTGGTGGGCTGGGACGGGCTGTGGATCGCTGGGACAGGCCGTGGTGGGCTGGGACGGGCTGTGGTGAATTGGGACGGGCTGTGGTGGGCTGGGACAGGCTGGGACAGGCTGTGGTGGGCTGGGACGGGCTGGGAAGGGCTCTGGTGGTCTGGAACAGGCTGGGACGGGCTGGCATGGGCTGTGGTGGGCTGGGACGGTCTGGGACGGGCTGTGGTGTGCTGGGACGGGCTGTGGTGGGCTGGGACGGGCTGTGGTGTTCTGGGACAGGTTGTGGTGGGTTGTGGTGCCCCGTGTTGGGCCGGACCGGGCTGTGGTGGGCTGGGAAGGCCTGGGACAGGCTGGGACGAGCTGTGCTGGGCGGGGATGGGCTCTACTGGGTGGGGACGGGCTCTGCTGGGCGGGGACGGGCTGTGGTGGGTTGTCGTGAGCTGGGACGGTCTGGGACGGGCTGACACGGGCTGTGGTGGGCTGGGATGGACAGGTACGACCTTTGGTGGGCTTGGACGGGTTGTGGTGGGCTGGGACTGGCTCTGGTTGGCTGGGACGGGCTGTGGTGGGCTGTGGAGGGCTGGGATGGACAGGTACGACCTGTGGTGGGCTTGGACGGGTTGTGGTGGGCTGGGACTGCTTCTGGTTGGCAGGGACTGGCTCTGGTTGGCTGGGACGGGCTGTGGTGGGCTGTGGTGGGCTGGGATGGACAGGCACGAGCTGTGGTGGGCTTGGACGGGCTGTGGTGGGCTGGGACTGGCTGTGGTGGGCTAGGACGGGCTGTGGTGGGTTGTGGTGGGCTGGGACGGGCTGTGGATCGCTGGGACAGGCCGTGGTGGGCTGGGACGGGCTGTGGTGAATTGGGACGGGCTGTGGTGGGCTGGGACGGGCTGTGGTGGGCTGGGACGGGCTGGGAAGGGCTCTGGTGGTCTGGAACAGGCTGGGACGGGCTGGCACGGGCTGCGGTGGGCTGGGATGGTCTGGGACGGGCTGTGGTGTGCTGGGACGGGCTGTGGTGGGCTGGGACGGGCTGTGGTAAGCTGTAACCGGCTGTGGTGGGCTGGAACGGGCTGTGGTAAACTGGGACGGGCTGGGACGAGCTGTGGTGTGCTGGGACGGGCTCTGGTGGGATGGGACGGTCTGTGGTGGGCTGGGACGGGTTGGGACGGGCTGGGACGAGCTGTGTTGGCCTGTGGTGGGCTGTGGTAGGCTGGGACGGGTTGTGGTGGGCTGGGACAGGCTGTGGTGGGCTGTGACGGGCTGGGACGAGCTGTGTTGGCCTGTGGTGGGCTGTGGTAGGCTGGGACGGGTTGTGGTGGGCTGGGACAGGCTGTGGTGGGCTGTGACGGGCTGGGACGAGCTGTGGTGGGTGGAGACGGGCTGCGGTGGGCGGGGACGGGCTGCGGTGGACTGGGACAAGCTGTGGTCAACGGGGACGGGCGGGGACGGGCTGTGGTGGGCTGGTACGGGCTGTGGTGGGCTGTGGTGGGCCGTGGTGGTTGGGGACGGGCTGTGGTGGGCTGTGGTAGGTCCTGGTGAGCTTGAGACGGGCTGTGGTGGTCTGGGACTGGCTGGGATGGGCTGTAATGGGCGGGGACGGCCTGTGGTGGGCTGGGACGTGCTGTGGTGGGCAGGGACGGGCTGGGACGGGCTGTGGTGGGCTGGGACGAGCTAGTGGTGGGCTGGGACGGGCTGTGGTGGCCTGAGACGGGCCGTGGTGGGCTGGGATGAGCTGTGGTGGGCTGGGACGGGCTGTGGTGGGTTGGGACGGGCCGTGGTGGGCTGGGACGGGCCGTGGTGGGCTGGGATGGGCTGTGGTGGGCTGGGACGGGTTGTACTGGGCTGGGACGGACTGTGGTGGGCTGTGGTGGGCTGGGAAGGGCTGTGGTGGGCTGGGACGGGCTGTGGTGGTCTGTGGTGGGCTGGGACGGGCTGTGGTGGGCTGGGACGGGACGTGGTGGGCTGGGACGGCCTGTGGTCAGTCGTCGTGGGCTGGGACGGGCCGTGGTGGGCGGGGACGTACTCTGGTGGGCCGGGACAAGCTCTGGTGGCCTCTGACGGGCTGTGACGGGCTGTGGTGTGCTGTATTGGGCTGTGGTGGGCTGGACCGGGCTGTGGTGGGCTGGGACGGGCTGTGGTGGGCTGGGACGGGCCATGGTGGGCTGGGACAGGCTGGGGTGGGCTGTGGTGGACCGTGGTGGGCTGTGATGGGCTGTGGTAAGCTGGGACGGGATGTGGTAAGCTGGGACGAGCTTTCATGGGCTGGGACGGGCTGTCGTGGGCTGGGACGGGCTGGGACGAGTTGTGACGGGCTGGGACGGGCTGCGGTGGGCTGGGAAGGCCTGGGACGGGACGGGACGAGCTGGGACAGGACGGGACAGGCTGGGACGGGCTGTGCTGGGAAGGGACGGGACGGGTTGTGGTGGGCTGGGACGGGACGGGCTGTTCTGGGACGGGACGGGCTGTGGTGGGACGGGAGGGGCTGGGACGGGACGGGACGGGCTGGGATGGGCCGGGACTGGCTCTGGTGGGCCGTGGTGGGCCGGGACGGGCCGGGCCGGGCCGTGGGGGGCCGGGATGGGCCGTGGTGGGGTGGGACGGGCTGTGGTGGGCTGGAACGGGCTGGGACGGGCTGTGGTGGGTGTGGTGGGCTGGGAAGGGCTGTGGTGAGCTGAGACGGGCTGTGGTGGGCTGCGATGGAAAAGATGGTGGCAGACCTGGTAAGGAGGTCTGCCTGCTCTTCCCTTCTACGTGCCTGGATAACCCTGGGGCAAAGCAGAGCTCTACTGGCTTGGGTAGAGCTAAAACACCTCAAGAGGAGGGAGCTGTCGGCGCTGTTTTGGCTGAATGGAGGCAGGGGGTAGTACCTGTTATGGGAAGGCTATAGGGGAACGTCCTTGCCTTTGTTTAGTCTTACAAAAGTCCCTCGTATAGAGAACTTCCTTGAGTCTGTTTTCAAAAGCTCGTTTATCAGAGCTCCTGAAGTCGGGCCTCCCTTGCCACGACAGTGTAATCTTCAGTTCTCCCTTCCTTTCTCCCTTAGGTTGAAAACAGCTTTTCTATTTCTGTCCCCATCTGCAAACAGTTCCACAAGAACATCGTAGCGAAAGGAGGTACCAACATGAAGAAGGTGAGATATTGTTCGTAACACAGGTGGGCTGGGACAGGCCGTGGTGGGCCAGGACGGGCCATGGTGAGCCGGAACGGGCTGTGGTGGGCCGGGACTAGCCGGGCCGGGCCGGGCCGTGGTGGGCCGTGACGGGCTGTCGTGAGCCATGGCGAGCCGTGGTGGGCCGGGGCGGGCTGCGGTGGGCTGGGGCAAGCTGCGGTGGGCTGGGGCAAGCTGTGGGGGGCTGTGGTGGGCCGGAACGGGCTGTGGGGGGCCGGGACGGACTGGCACGGGCTGCGGTGGGCTGGTATTGGCTGGCACGGGCTGGGACGGGCTGGGACAGGCTGCGGTGGGCTGGGATTGGCTGGGACGGGCTGCAGCGGGCTGGGACGGGCTGCGGTGGGCTGGGACGGGCTGTGGTGGGCGGGGACGCGCTGGGACGAGCTGGGTCGCGCTGTGGTGGGCTGAGACGGGCTGTGGTGGGCGGGGAGGGGTTTTGTTGGGTGAGGATGGGCTGTGGTGGGCGGGGACGGGCTTTGGTGGGCGGGGACGGTCTGTGGTCGGCTGTGGTGAGCTGGGACATTCTGTGGTGGGCTGGGACGGGCTGGGACGAGCAGGGACGGGCTGTGGTGGGCGGGGACGGGCTGTGGTGGGCGGGGACGGGCTGTGGTG
Organism: Falco cherrug; assembly: GCF_023634085.1. Classification (NCBI taxonomy): domain Eukaryota; kingdom Metazoa; phylum Chordata; class Aves; order Falconiformes; family Falconidae; genus Falco; species Falco cherrug. Next base: position 22,986 of record NW_026599324.1, read on the forward strand.
GGCGGGGACGGGCTGTGGTGGGCTTGAGACGGTCTGTGGTGTGTTGGGACGGGCTCTGGTGGTCTGGAACGAGCTGGGAAGGGCTGGGACAGGCTGGGACGGGCTGTGGTGGGCGCGGACGGGCTGTGGTGGGCGCGGACGGGCTGTGGTTCGCTGGGACGGGCCGTGGTAATCCGGGACGGGCTCTGGTAGGCCGGGACGGGCTGTGGTGGGCTGTGGTTAGTTGGGACGGGCTGTGGTGGACTGTGGTGGGCTGGGACGGGCTGCGGTGGGCTGGGACGGGATGTGGTGGACGGGGACGGGCTGTGGTGGGCTGGGACGGGCTGGGACATTCTGGGATGGTCTGTAGTGGGCTGTGGTGGGCTGGCACGGTCTGGGACGGGATGTGGTGAGCTGGGACAGGCTGTAAGCTGTGATGGTCTGGGACGGGCTGTGGTTGGCCGGGACAGGCTGTGGTAAGCTGGGATAGGCTCTGGTGGGCCGGGACGGGCTGTGGTGGGCTGTGGTGGGTTGGTACTGGCTCTGGTGGGCTGTGGTGGGCTGGGACGGGCTGTGGTGAGATGGGACGGGCTGTGGTGGGCTGGGACGGGCTGTGGTGGGCTGGGACGGGCCGTGGTGGGCTGGGACGGGCCGTGGTGGGCGGAGACGGGCTGTGGTGGGCGGAGACGGCCTGGAACGGTCTCTGGTGGGCTGGGACATTCTGTGGTGTGCTGGGATGAGCAGGGATTGGCTGTGGTGGGCTGGGACGGGCTGTGGTAAGCCGGGACGGGCTGTGGTGGTCCGGGACGGGCTGTGGTGGTCCGGGACGGGCTCTGGTGGGCTGACTCGGGCCGTGGTGAGCTGGCTCGGGCTGTGGTGGGCTGGCTCTGGCCGTGGTGGGCTTGGTTGGGCCGTGGTGGTCTGGGACAGGCCGTGGTGGGCTGGGCTGGGCCGTGGTGGGCCGTGGTGGGCTGGGACGGGCCGTGGTGGGCTGGGAAGGGCTGTGGTGGGCCGGGACGGGCCGTAGTGGGCAGGGACAAGTTGTGGTGAGCTGGGACGGGCTGTTGTGGGCTGGGACATGCTGGGACAGGCTGTGGAAGGCTGCGGTGATCTCTGGTGTGCTGTGGTGGCCTTTGGAGGGCTGGGACGGGCTGTGGTGGGCTGGGACGGGCTGGGATAGGCTGGGACGGGCTGAGACAGGCTGTGGTGGGCTGTGGTGGCCTGGGACATTCTGTGGTAAGCTGTGGTGGATTGGGACGGGCTGTGGTGGGCTGGGACGGGCTGTGGTGGGCTAGGACGGTCTGTGGTGGGCTGGGACAGTCTGTGGTGTGCTGGGACGGCCTGTGGTGTGCTGTGGTGGGCTGGGACGGGCTGTGGTGGGCTGGGACGGGCTGTGGTGGGCTGGGATGGCCTGTGGTGGGCCGTGGTGGGCTGGGACGGGCCGTGGTGAAATGTGGTGGGCCGTGGTGGGTCGTTTTAGGCCGGGATGGGATGGGGTGGGCTGTGGTGGGCCGTGATGGGCTGGGACGGGTCATGGTGGGCTGCGACGGGCCGTGGTGGGCTCTGGTGGGCCGTGGTGGGCGGTGATGGGCCGTGGTGGGCTGTGGTGGGACGTGGTGGGCTGGGACGGGCTGTGGTGGGCTGTGGTGGGTTCTGGTGAGCTTGAGACGGGCTGTGATGGGCTGGGACGGGCTCTGGTGGGCTGTGGTGGGCCAGGGTGGGCTGGGACGGGCTCTGGTCGTCTGGAACGGCCTGTGGTGGGGTGGGACGAGATGGGACGGGCTGTGGTGGGCTGTGGTGGGTTCTGGTGAGCTTGAGACGGGCTGTGATGGCCTGGGACGGGCTCTGGTGGGCTGTGATGGGCCATGGTGGGCTGGGATGGGCTCTGGTGGTCTGGAACGGGCTGTGGTGGGCTGGGACGAGCTGGAACAGGCTGTGGTGGGCTGGGACGGTCTATGGTGGGCTGGGACAAGCTGTGGTGGGCTGGGACAGGCTTTGATGAGCTGGGACAGGCTGTGGTGGAATGGGACGGGCTGTGGTGGGCTGGGAAGGGCTGTGGTGGGCTGGGACGGGCCGTGGTGGGCTGGGACAAGCTCTTGGTGGCTGTGGTGGGTTGGGACAGGCACTGCTGGGCTGAGGTGGGTTGGGACAGGCACTGCTGGGCTGAGGTGGGCCGTGGTGGGCGGGGACGGGCCGTGGTGGGCGGGGACGGGCCGTGGTGGGCTGTGGTAAGCTGGGACTGGCTCTGGTAGGCTGGGACGGGCTGTGGTGGGCTGGGATGGGCCGTGGTGGGCTGTGGTGTGCTGGGACGGGCTGGGAAAAGCTGTGGTGGGCTGTGGTGGGCTGGCACGGGCTGTGGTGGGCTGGGACTGGCTGTGGTGGGCTGGGACGGGCTGGTACGGGCTGTGGTTGCCTGGGACGGGCTGTGGTTGCCTGGGACGGGCTGTGGTTGCCTGGGACGGGCTGTGCTGGGCTGCGGTGGGCTGGGACGGGCTGCGGTGGGCTGGGACGGGATGCGGTGGGCTGGGACGGGCTGGCACGGACTGCGGTGGGCTAGTACGGGCTGACACTGGCTGGGATGGGCCGTGGTGGGCCGGGACGGGCCGTGGTGGGCCGGGACGGGCAGTGGTGGGCCCTGACGGTCCGTGGTAATCTCGGACGGGCCGTGGTAGGCTGGGACGGGCTGTGATGGGCTGGGACGAGCTGTGACGGGCTGGGACGGGCTGTGGTGGGCTGGGACGGGATGCGGTGGGCCGTGGTGGGCTGTGGTGGGCCGTGGTTGGCTGGGACAGGCTGTGGTGGGCTATGACGTGCCGTGGTGTGCCGTGGTGAACTGTGGTGGGCTGTGGTAAGCCGTGCTGGGTTGTGGTGGGCCGTGGTGGGCTGTGGTCGGACGTGGTGGGCTGGGACAAGCTGTGGTGGGCTGGGACGGGCCGTGGTGGGCCAGGACCGGCCTTGGTTGGCCGTGACGGGCTGTGGTGGGCCGGGCCGGGCTGTAGTGGGCGGGGACAAGTTGTGGTGGGCGGGGACAGGCTGTGGTGAGCAGGGAAGGGCTGTGGTGGCCTGGGACGGGCTGTGGTGAGCGGGGACGGGCTGTGGTGGGCGGGGACGGGCTTTGGTGGGCTCTGGTGGGCTGGAAGGGGCTCTGCTGGGCTGGACCGGGCTGGAACGAGCTGTAATGGGCTGTGGTGGGCTTGGACGGGTTGTGGTGGGTTGTGGTGAGCTGAGATGGGCTGGGACGGGCTGTGGTGGGCTGTATTGGGCTATGGTGGGCTGGGACGGGCTGGGACGGGCTGTGGTGGGCTGTCGTGGGACGGGACGGGCTGTGGTGGGCTGGGACGGGCTGTGGTGGTCTACGGTAGCCTGTGGTGTGCTGTAGTGGCCTATGGTGGGCTGGGACGGGCTGTGGTGGGCTGGGACGGGCTGTGGTGGGCTGTGGTGGGCTGGGACGGGCTGTGGTGGGCTGTGGTGGGACGGGACGGGCTGTGGTGTGCCGGGACGGGCTGTGGTGTGCCGGGACGGGCTGTGGTGTGCCGGGACGGGCTGTGGTGGGCTGGGACGGGCTGTGGTGGGCTGGGACGCGCTGTGGTGCACTGGGACGAATTGTGTTGGGCTGGGACGGGCTGTGGTGGGCCGTGGTGGGCCGTTGTGGGCTGGGACGGGCCGTGGTGAACTGTGGTGGGTTGGGACGGGCTGTGGGGGGACTGGGTCGGGCTAAGACGGGCTGTGGTGGGCTGGGACGGGCCGCAGTGGGCTGGGACGGGTTGTGGTGGGCTGGGACGGGCTATGGTGGGCTGGGACAAGCTGTGGTAGGTTGGGACGGGCTGTGGTGGGCTGGAACAGGCCGTGGTGGGCTGGGATGGGCTGTGGTGGGGTGTGGTGAGCTGAGACGGTCTGGGACGGGCTGAAACGGGCTGGGCCGGCTCTGGGGGTCTGGGAGGGGCTGGGAAGGCCTGTGGTGGGCTGGGACGGACCATGGTGGGCCGGGACGGGCCGTGGTGGACTGTAGTGGGCTGGGACGGGCTTTGGTGGGCCGGGACGTGCTGTTGTAGGCTGTGGTGGGCTGGGACGGGCTGTGGTGGGCTGGGACGGGCTGTGGTGGGCTGGGACGGGCTGTGGTGGGCCGGGACGTGCTGTTGTAGGCTGTGGTGTGCTGGGACGCACTGTGGTGTGCTGGGACGCGCTGTGGTGGGCTGGGACGGGCTGTGGTGGGCTGGGACGGGCTGTGGTGGGCTGGGACGGGCTGTGGTGGGCTGGGACGGGCTGTGGTGGGCTGGGACGGGCTGTGATGGGCCGGGACGGGCTGTGATGGGCCGTGGTGGTCCGGGACAGGCTCTGGTGGGCTGTGGAGGGCTGGGACAGGCTGTGGAGGATTGGGACGGGCTGTGGAGAGCTGTGGTGGGCTGGGACGGGCCGTGGTGGGCTGGGACGGGCCGTGTTTGGCTGGGACGGGTCGTGTTGGGCTGGGACGGGCTCTGGTGGTGAGCGGAGACGGCCTGTGTTGGGCTGGGACGGGCTGTGATAAAGCTGTAACCGGCTGTGGTGGGCTGGGACGGGCTGGGACTGGCTGTGGTGGGCTGTGGTGGGCTGGGACGGGCTGTGGTGGGCTGGGACGGGCTGTGGTGGGCTGGGACGGGCTCTGGTGGGCTGCGACGGGCTGTGGTGGGCTGCGACGGGCTGGGACGGGCCGTGGTGGGCTGGGACGGGCTGTGGTGGGCTGGGACAGGCTGTGGTGGGCTGGGACGGGCCGTGGTGGGTTGTTATGGGCCGTGGTGGGCTGGGACAGTCTGTGGTGGGCTGTGGTAGACCGTGGTGGGCTGTGATGGGCTGTGGTAAGCTGGGACGGGCTTTCGTGGGCTGGGATGGGCCGTCGTGGGCTGGGACCAGCTGGGACGGGCCGTGGTGGGCCGGGACGGGCCGTGGCGGGCTGGGACGAACTGTGGTGGTCTGTGGTGGGCTGGGACGGGCTGTGGTGATCTGGGACGGGACGTGGCGGGCTAGGACGGGACGTGGCGGGCTGGGACGGGCCGTGGCAGGTTGGGACGGGCCGTGGAGGGCTGGGACGGGCCGTGGTGGGCTGTGATGGGCTGTGGTGGGCTGGGATGTGCTGTGGCAAGCCGTGGTGGGCCGTGTAAGCTGTGACGGGCCGTGGTGGGCTGGGATGGACTCTGGTGTGGTGGGACGGGCTGTGGTGGGCTGCGACGGGCTGCGGTGGGCTGTGGTGGGCTGGGACCGGCTGCGGTGGGCTCTGGTAGGCTGGGACCGGCTGCGGTGGGCTGTGGTGGGCTGGGACCGGCTGTGGTGGGCTGGAATGGGCTGGGCTGGGCTGTGGTGGGTGTGGTGGATTGGGACGCGCTGTGGTGAGCTGAGACGGGCTGTGGTGGGCTGGGATTTGCTGGGATGGCTGGGACGGGCTATGGTGGACTGTGACGGGTTACGGTGGGCTGCGGTGGGCTGGGACGGGCTGCGGTGGGCTGGGGCGGGCTGTGGTGTGCTGGGAAGTGCTGGGACGGTCTGGGACGAGCTGGGAAGGGCTGTGGTGGGCGGGGACGGGCTGTGGTGGGCGGGGACGGGCTGTGTTGGGCTGGTAGGGGCTGTGGCCGGCTGGAGCGGGCTGTGGTGGGTTGTGGTGAGCTGGGACGGGCTGACACGGGCTGTGGTGGGCTGTGGTAAACTGGGACGGGCTGTGTTGGGCTGGGACGGATGTGTTGGGCTGGGACGGGCTGTGGTGGGCTGGGACGAGCTGTGATGAGCTGAGTCGGGCTGTGGTGGGCTGGGATTTGCTGGGACGGCTGGAACGGGCTATGGTGGGCTGGGACGGGCTGTGGTTGGCTGTGGTGAGTTGTGGTGAGCTGGGACAGGCTGTGGTGGGCTGGAATGGGCTGGGACGGGCTGTGGTGGGAGTGGTGGACTGGGACGCTCTGTGGTGAGCTGAGACGAACTGTGGTGGGCTGGGATTTGCTGGGACGGCTGGAACGGCCTATGGTGGGCTGGGACGGGCGGGGACGGGCTGCGGTGGGCTTGGACGGGCTGCGGTGGGCTGGGACGGGCTGGGACGGGCTGCGGTGGGCTGTGGTGGGCTGGGACGGGCTGTGGTGGGCTGTGGTGGGCTGGGAAGGGCTGTCGTGTGCTGTGGTGGGCTGGGACGGGCTGTGGTGGGCTGTGGTAAACTGGGACGGGCTGTGTTGGGCTGGGACGGGCTGTGTTGGGCTGGGACGGATGTGTTGGGCTGGGACGGATGTGTTGGGCTGGGACGGGCTGTGATGGGATGGGACGAGCTGTGATGAGCTGAGACGGGCTGTGATGAGCTGAGACGGGCTGTGATGGGCCGTGGTGGGCCGGGACAGGCTCTGGTGGGCTGTGGAGGGCTGGGACGGGCTCTGGTGGGTTGGGACGGACTTGGACACACTGTGGTGGGATGGGACGGGCTGGGACGGCCTGTGTAGGGCTGGGAGGGGCTGTGGGGGGCTGGGAAGGGCTGTGGTGGGCTACGACGGGCTAGGACGGGCTATGGTGGGCTGGGACAGGCTGTGGTGGGCTGGGACGGGCCGTGGTGGGCTGGGATGAACTGTGGTGGTCTGTGGTGGGCTGGGACGGGCTGTGGTGAGCTGGGACGGGCTGTGGCGGGCTGGGACGGGACGTGGCGGGCTGGGACGGGACGTGGCAGGTTGGGACGAGCCGTGGCGGGCTGCGAAGGGCCGTGGTGGGACGGGCTGGGCCGTGGTGGGCCGGGCCGGGCCGTGGTGGGAGGGGACGGCCTCTGGTGTGGTGGGACGGGCTGTGGTGGGCTGGGACCAGCTTCGGTGGGCTCTGGTGGGCTGGGACCTGCTGCGATGGGCTGTGGTGGGCTGGGACAGGCTGTGGTGTGCTGTGGTGGACCGTGGTGGGCTGGGACGGGACGTGGTAAGCTGGGACGGGATGTGGTAAGCTGGGACAGGCTTTCGTGGGCTGGGACGGGCTGTGGTAAACTGGGACAGGCTTTCGTGGGCTGGGACGGGCTGTGGTAAACTGGGATGGGCTGGGACGGGCTGTGGTGGGCTGGGACGGGCTGGGACGGGCTGTGGTGGGCTTCTATGGGCTGGTACTTTATGTGGTGGGCTGGGACGGGCTGTGGTGGGCTGGGATGAGCTGGGACAAGCTGTGGTGGGCCGGGAGGGGCTCTGGTGGGCTGGGACAGGCTGTGGTGGGCTGGGACGGGCTGTGGTGGCCTGTGGTGGGCTGGGACGGGCTGTGGTGGTCTGGGATGGGCTGGGACAGGTTGTTGTGAGCCGTGGTAAGCCATGGGGGGCTGTGGTGGGCTGGGACGGGCTGTGGTGGGCTGTGGTGTGCCATGGTGGGCTGGGACAGGCTGCGGTGGGCTGGAAAGGGCTGTGGGGGGCTGGGACAGGCTGTGGTGGGACGGGGACGGGCTGTGGTTGGTTGTGGTCGGCTGGGATGGGCTGTGGTGGGCTGGGACGGGCTGTGGTGGGCTGGGACGAGCTGTGATGAGCTGAGACGGGCTGTGATGGGCCTGGGTGGGCCGGGACAGGCTCTGGTGGGCTGTGGAGGGCTGGGCCGGGCTCTGGTGGGCTGGGACGGACTTGGACGCACTGTGGTGGGCTGGGACGGGCTGGGACGAGTTGTGGTGAGTGTGGTGGGCTGGGACGGGCTGGGACGGACTGTGTTTGGCTGGGACGGGCTGTGGTGGGCTGTGGTGGGATGGGACGGTCTGTGGAGGGCTAGGGACGGTCTGTGGAGGGCTAGGGACGGGCTGTGGTGGGCTGGGACGGGCTGTGGTGGGCTGGGACGGGCTGTGGTGGGCTGTGATGGCCTGTGATAAGCTGTAACCGGCTGTGGTGGGCTGTGGTGGTCTGGGACGGGTTGTGGTGAGCTGAGATGGGCTGTGGAGGGCTTTGGTGGGCTGGGGTGGGCTCGGACGGGCCGTAGTGGGCTGGGACGGGCTGTGGTGGGCTTCTATGGTCTGGTATTTTATGTGGTGGGCTGGGACGGGCTGTGACGGGCTGTCGTGGGCTGGGACGAGCTGGGACAAGCTGTGGTGGGCCGGGACGGGCTGTGGTGGGCTGGGACGGGCTGTGGTGAGCTGGGACGGGCTGTGCTGGCCTGTGGTGGTCTGGGACGGGCTGTGGTGGTCTGGGATGGGCTGGGACAGGCTGTGGTGTCCTGGGACGAGCTGTGGTGGGTTGTGGTGGGCTGGGATGAGCTGGGACGGGCTGGGACAGGCTGTGGTGGGCTGGGATGAGCTGGGACGGGCTGGGACGGGCTGTGGTGGGCTGCGACGGGTGGTGGTGGGCTGGGACGGGCTGTAGTGGGCTGTGGTGGGCTGTGGAGGGCTGGGACGGGCTGTAGTGTGCCGTGGTGGGCTGGGCCGGGCCGGGTGGGCTGGGATGGGCTGGGACGGGCTGTGGTGGGCTGGGGCGGACTGTGGTGGGCTGTGACGGGCTGGGACAGGCTGGGACGGGCTGTGGTGTGCTGGGACGGGCTGTGGTGGGTTGGGACGGGCTGGGACGGGCCGTGGTGGGCTGGGACGGGCTGTGGTGGGCTGGGACGGGCTCTGGTGGGCTTGGACAGGCTGTGGTGGGCTGGGACGAGCCGTAGTAGGCTGGGACGGGCCGTGGTGGGACGCGACGGGCCGTGGTGGGTTGTTATGGGCCGTGGTGGGCTGGGACGGGCTGTGGTGGGCTGTGGTGGACCGTGGTGGGCTGTGATGGGCTGTGGTAAGCTGGGACGGGATGTGGTAAGCTGGGACGGGCTTTCGTGGGCTGGGACGGGTTGTCGTGGGCTGGGACGGGCTGGGACGGGCCGTGGTGAGCTGGGACGGGCCGTGGTGGGCTGGGACAGCCCGTGGTGGGCTGGGACAGGCTGTGGTGAGCTGGGACGGGCCGTGGTGGGCTGGGACGGGCCGTGGCGGGCTGGGACAAACTGTGGTGGGCTGGGATGAACTGTGGTGGGCTGTGGTGGGCTGGGACGGGCTGTGGTGGGCTGGGACGGGCTGTGGTGGGCTTGGATGGGCTGTGATAACCTGTAACCGGCTGTGGTGGTCTGGGACGGGTTGTGGTGAGCTGGGACTGGCTGTGGTGGGCTTTGGTGGGCTGCGGTGGGCTCGGACGGGCCGTGGTAGGCTGGGACGGGCTGTGACGGGCTGTGGTGGCCTGGGACGAGCTGGGACAAGCTGTGGTGGGCCGGGACGGGCTCTGGTGGGCTGGGACGGGCTGTGGTGGGCTGGCACGGGCTATGGTGGGCGGGGACGAGCTGTGGTGGGTTGTGGTGGGCTGGGATGAGCTGGGACGGGCTGGGACGGGCTGTGGTGGGCTGTGGTGGGCTGGGACGGGCTGTGGTGGGCTGGGACGGGCTGTAGTGGGCTGTGGTGGGCTGTGGAGGGCTGGGACAAACTGTAGTGCGCCGTGGTGGGCTGGGCCGGGCTGTGGTGGGCTGGGACGGGCTGTGGTGGGCTGCGACGGGCTGCGACGGGCTGGGACGGGCTGCGACAAGCTGGGACGGGCTGGGACGGGCTGTGGTGTGCTGGGAGGGGCTGTGGTGGGTTGGGACGGGCTGTGGTGGGCTGGGAAGGGCTGGGACGGGCCGTAGTAGGCTGGGACGGGCCGTGGTGGGCCGCGACGGGCCGTGGTGGGTTGTTATGGGCCGTGGTGGGCTGGGACGGGCTGTGATGGGCTGTGATGGGCTGTGGTAAGCTGGGACGGGCTTTCGTGGGCTGGGACGGGTTGTCGTGGGCTGGGACGGGCTGGGACGGGCCGTGGTGAGCTGGGACGGGCCGTGGTGGGCCGGGACGGGCTGTGGCAGGCTGGGACGAACTGTGGTGGGCTGGGATGAACTGTGGTGGTCTGTGGTGGGCTGTGACGGGCTGTGGTGATCTGGGACGGGCTGTGGTAAACTGGGACAAACTGTGACGGGCTGGGATGGGCCGTGGCGGGCTGGGACGGGCCGTAGCGGGCTGGGACGGGCCGTGGTGGGCTGGGCTGGGCCGTGGCAAGCCGTGGTGGGCCGTGGTAAGCTGTGACGGGCCGTGGTGGGCTGGGTCGGACTGTGGTGGGGTGGGACGGGCTGTGGTGTGCTGGGACGGGCTGTGGTGGGACGGGGACGGGCTGTGGTTGGTTGTGGTGGGCTGTGACGGGCCGTGGTGGGCTGGGTCGGACTGTGGTGTGGTGGGACGGGCTGTGGTGGACCGTGGTGGGCTGGGACTGGCTGTGGTGGGCTAGGGGCGGGCTGTGGTGGGCCAGGACGGGCCGTGGTGGGCCGGGACGGGCCGTGGTGGGCCGGGACAGGCTGTGTGGGCTGGGACAGGCTGTGGTGGGCTGGGACAGGCTGTGGTGGGCTGGGACGTGTTGTGGCGGACTGGGACGAACTGTGGTGGTCTGTGGTGGGCTGGGACGGGCCGTGGTGGGCTGGGACGGGCTGGGACGAGCTGTGCCGGGCTGGGACGGGCTGTGGTGGGCTGTGGTAGGCTGTGGTGTGCTGTAGTGGTCTGTGATGGGCTGGGACGGGTTGTGGTGGGCCGGGACGGGCTGTGGTGGGCTGGGATGGACTGTCGTGGGCTGGGACAGGCTGTCGTGGGCTGGGACGGGCTGTGGTGGGCTGGGACGGGCTGTGGTGGGCTGGGACGGGCTGTCGTGGGCTGGGACGGGCTGTGGTGGGCTGGGACGGGCTGTCGTGGGCTGGGACGGGCTGTCGTGGGCTGGGACGGGCTGTCGTGGGCTGGGACGGGCTGTCGTGGGCTGGGACGGGCTGTCGTGGGCTGTGGTGGGGCCTGGGACCTGCTGTGGTGGGCTGGGAAGGGCTGGGACGAGCTGTGACGGGCTGGGACGAGCTGTGACGGGCTGTGGTGTGCTGTAGTGGCCTGTGGTGGGCTGGGACGGGCTGTGGTGGGCTGTGGTGGGCTGGGATGAGCTGGGACGGGCTGTAGTGGGCTGTGGTGTGCTGTGGAGGGCTGGGACGGGCTGTGATGTGCCGTGGTGGGCTGGGACGGGCCGTGGTGGGCCGGGACGGGCCGGGATGGGCCGTGGTGGGCTGGGACGGGTTGTGGCGGGCTGTGGTGGGCTGGGATGAGCTGGGACAAGCTGTGGTGGGCCGGGCCGGGCTCTGGTGGGCTGGGACGGGCTGTGGTGGGCTTCTATGGGCTGGTACTTTATGTGGTGGGCTGGGACGGGCTGTGACGGGCTGTGTTCAGCTGGTATGAGCTGGGACAAGCTGTGGTGGGCCGGGACGGGCTGTGGTGAGCTGGGACGGGCTGTGGTGAGCCGGGACGGGCTGTGGTGGCCTGTGGTGGGCTGGGACGGGCTGTGGTGGTCTGGGATGGGCTGGGACAGGCTGTGGTGGGCCGTGGCAAGCCATGGTCGGCTGTGGTGGGCTGGGACGGGCTGTGGTGGGCTGTGGTGTGCCATGGTGGGCTGGGACAGGCTGCGGTGGGCTGGAACGGGCTGTGGTGGGCTGGGACAGGCTGTGGTTGGACGGGGACGGGCTGTGGTTTGTTGTGTTGGGCTGGGACGGGCTGGGACGCCTTGGAAGGGCTGTGGTGGGCGGTGACGGGTTGTGGTGTTCTGTGACGGGCTGGGACTTTCTGTGGTGAGCTGCGACGGTCTGTGGTGGTCTGGAACGGGCTGTGGTGGGCCGGGACGGGCCGTGGTGGGCCGGGACGGGCCGTGCTGGGCCGGGACGGGCCGTGCTGGGCTGGGACGGGCTGTGGCGAGCTGAGACGGGCTGTGGCGAGCTGGGACGGGCTGTGGCGAGCTGGGACGGGTTGTGGCGGGCTGGGACTGGTTGTGGCGGGCTGGGACGAACTGTGGTGGTCTGTGGTGGGCTGGGACGGGCCGTGGTGTGCTGGGACAGGCTGTGGTGGGCTGGGACGAGCTGTGATGAGCTGAGACGGGCTGTGATGGGCCAGGGTGGGCCGGGACAGGCTCTGGTGGGCTGTGGAGGGCTGGGCCGGGCTCTGGTGGGCTGGGACGGACTTGGACGCACTGTGGTGGGCTGGGACGGGCTGGGACGAGTTGTGGTGAGTGTGGTGGGCTGGGACGGACTGGGACGGACTGTGTTTGGCTTGGACGGGCTGTGGTGGGCTGTGGTGGGCTGGGACGGTCTGTGGTGGGCTGGGACGGTCTGTGGAGGGCTAGGGACGGGCTGTGGTGGGCTGGGACGGGCTGTGGTGGGCTGGGATGGGCTGTGATAAGCTGTAACCGGCTGTGGTGGGCTGTGGTGGTCTGGGACGGGTTGTGGTGAGCTAAGATGGGCTGTGGTGGGCTTTGGTGGGCTGGGGTGGGCTCGGACGGGCCGTAGTGGGCTGGGACGGGCTGTGGTGGGCTTCTATGGTCTGGTACTTTATGTGGTGGGCTGGGACGGGCTGTGACGGGCTGTGGTGGGCTGGGACGAGCTGGGACAAGCTGTGGTGGGCCGGGACGGGCTGTGGTGGGCTGGGACGGGCTGTGCTGGCCTGTGGTGGGCTGGGACGGGCTGTGGTGGTCTGGGATGGGCTGGGACAGGCTGTGGTGTGCTGGGACGAGCTGTGGTGGGTTGTGGTGGGCTGGGATGAGCTGGGACGGGCTGGGACAGGCTGTGGTGGGCTGCGACGGGCGGTGGTGGGCTGGGACGGGCTGTAGTGGGCTGTGGTGGGCTGTGGAGGGCTGGGACGGGCTGTAGTGTGCCGTGGTGGGCTGGGCCGGGCCGGGTGGGCTGGGATGGGCTGGGACGGGCTGTGGTGGGCTGGGGCGGACTGTGGTGGTCGGTGACGGGCTGGGACAGGCTGGGACGGGCTGTGGTGTGCTGGGACGGGCTGTGGTGGGTTGGGACGGGCTGGGACGGGCCGTGGTGGGCTGGGACGGGCTGTGGTGGGCTGGGACGGGCTCTGGTGGGCTTGGACAGGCTGTGGTGGGCTGGGACGAGCCGTAGTAGGCTGGGACGGGCCGTGGTGGGCCGCGACGGGCCGTGGTGGGTTGTTATGGGCCGTGGTGGGCTGGGACGGGCTGTGGTGGGCTGTGGTGGACCGTGGTGGGCTGTGATGGGCTGTGGTAAGCTGGGACGGGATGTGGTAAGCTGGGAAGGGCTTTCGTGGGCTAGGACGGGCTGGGACGGGCCGTGGTGAGCTGGGACGGGCCGTGGTGGGCTGGGACAGCCCGTGGTGGGCTGGGACAGGCTGTGGTGAGCTGGGACGGGCCGTGGTGGGCCGGGACGGGCCGTGGCGGGCTGGGACGAACTGTGGTGGGCTGGGATGAACTGTGGTGGGCTGTGGTGGGCTGGGACGGGCTGTGGTGGGCTGGGACGGGCTGTGGTGGGCTGGGACGGGCTGTGGTGGGCTGGGATGGGCTGTGATAAGCTGTAACCGGCTGTGGTGGGCTGTGGTGGGCTGGGACGGGTTGTGGTGAGCTGAGATGGGCTGTGGTGGGCTTTGGTGGGCTGGGGTGGGCTCGGACGGGCCGTGGTAGGCTGGGACGGGCTGGGACGGGCTGTGGTGGGCTGGGACGAGCTGGGACAAGCTGTGGTGGGCCGGGACGGGCTCTGGTGGGCTGGGACGGGCTGTGGTGGGCTGGGACAGGCTGTGGTGTGCTGGGACGAGCTGTGGTGGGTTGTGGTGGGCTGGGATGAGCTGGGACGGGCTGGGACGGGCTGTGGTGGGCTATGGTGGGCTGGGACGGGCTGTGGTGGGCTGGGACGGGCTGTAGTGCGCCATGGTGGGCTGGGCCGGGCCGGGTGGGCTGGGATGGGCTGGGGCGGGCTGTGGTGGGCTGGGGCGGGCTGTGGTGGGCTGGGACGGGCTGTGGTGGGCTGCGACGGGCTGGGACGGGCTGCGACGGGCTGGGACGGGCTGCGATGGGCTGGGACGGGCTGGGACGGGCTGGGACGGGCTGTGGTGTGCTGGGACGGGCTGTGGTGGGTTGGGACGGGCTGTGCTGGGCTGGGAAGGGCTGGGACGGGCCGTGGTGGGCTGGGACGGGCTCTGGTGGGCTGGGACGGGCTCTGGTGGGCTTGGACAGGCTGTGGTGGGCTGGGACGAGCCGTAGTAGGCTGGGACAGGCCGTGGTGGGCTGCGACGGGCCGTGGTGGGTTGTTATGGGCCGTGGTGGGCTGGGACGGGCTGTGGTGGGCTGTGGTGGACCGTGGTGGGCTGTGATGGGCTGTGGTAAGCTGGGACGGGATGTGGTAAGCTGGGATGGGCTTTCGTGGGCTGGGACGGGTTGTCGTGGGCTGGGACGGGCTGGGACGGGTCGTGGTGAGCTGGGACGGGCCGTTGTGGGCTGGGACAGCCCGTCGTGAGCTGGGACGGGCCGTGGTGGGCTGGGACGAACGGTGGTGGGCTGGGATGAGCTGTGGTGGGCTGGGACGGGCTGTGGTGGGCTGGGACGGGCTGTGGTGGGCTGGGATGGGCTGTGATAAGCTGTAACCGGCTGTGGTGGGCTGTGGTGGTCTGGGACGGGTTGTGGTGAGCTGAGATGGGCTGTGGTGGGCTTTGGTGGGCTGGGGTGGGCTCGGACGGGCCGTGGTAGTCTGGGACGGGCTGTGACGGGCTGTGGTGGGCTGGGACGAGCTGGGACAAGCTGTGGTGGGCCGGGACGGGCTCTGGTGGGCTGGGACGGGCTGTGGTGGGCTGGGACAGGCTGTGGTGTGCTGGGACGAGCTGTGGTGGTTTGTGGTGGGCTGGGATGAGCTGGGACGGGCTGGGACGGGCTGTGGTGGGCTGGGACGGGCTGTGGAGGGCAGGGATGGGCTGTGGTGGGGCGTGGTGTGCTGGGACGGGCCGTGGTGGGCTGGGACGGGCTGTGGTGGGCTGGGCCGTGATGGGACGGGCTGTGGTGTGCTGGGACGGGCTGTGGTGGGCTGGGACGGGCTGTGGTGGGCTGGGACGGGCTGTGGTGGGCTGGGCCGTGATGGGACGGGCTGTGGTGGGCTGGGACGGGCTGTGGTGGGCTGGGACGGGCTGTGGTGGGCGGGGACGGGCTGTGGTGGGCTGGGACGGGCTGTGGTGGGCTGGGACGGCTGGGACGGGCTGGGAAGGGCTGTGGTGTGTTGGGACGGGCTGTGGTGGTCTGGGACGGTCTGTGGTGGGCTGGGACGGTCTGTGGTGGGCTGGGACGGTCTGTGGTGGGCTGGGACAGGCTGCGACGGGCTGGGACGGGCTGGGACGGACTGTGATGGGCTGGGACGGTCTGTGGTGTGCTGGGACGGTCTGTGGTGGGCTGGGACGGTCTGTAGTGAGCTGTGGTGGGCTGGGACGGGCTGTGGTGGTCTGGGACAAGCTGTGGTGGGCTCTGGTGGGATGGGACGGGCTGTGGTGGGCTGTGGTGGGCTGGGACTGGCTGTGGTGGGCTGGGAAGGGCTGTGGTGGGCTGGGACAGGCGGGCACGGGCTGTGGTGGGCTGGTATTGGCTGGCACGAACTGGGACGGGCCGTGGTGGGCTTGGACGGGCCGTGGTGGGCTGGGACGGGCCGTGGTGGGCTGGGACGGGCTGTGGTGGGCCGCGGTGGGCCGTTGTGGGCTGGGACCGGCCGTGGTGAACTGTGGTGAGCTGTGGTTGGCTGGGATGGGCTGTGGGGGGCTATGACGGGATGTGGTGAGCTGGGACGGGCTGTGGTGAGCTGGATCGGGCTGAGACGGGCTGTGGTGGGCCGGGACGGGCTGGGGCGGGCTGTGGTGGGCTGTGGTGGGCTGGGACGAGCTGTGGTGGTCTATGGTGGGATGGGACGTGCTGGGACGGGATGTGGTGGGCCGCAATGGACTGGGACAGGCTGGGACGGGCTGTGGTGAGCGGGGACGGGCTGTGGTGGGCAGGGACGGGCTTTGGTGGGCTCTGGTGGGCTGGAACGGGCTCTGGTGGGCTGGGACGGGCTGTGGTAAGCTGTAATGGGCTGTGGTGGGCTTGGACGGGCTGTGGTGGGTTGTGGTGAGCTGAGACGGGCTGTGGTGGGCTGTATTGGGCTGTGGCGGGCTGGGACGGGCTGTGGCAGGCTGGGACGGGCTGTGGTGGGGTGTGGTGGGACGGGACGGGCTGTGGTGGGCTGGGACGGGCTGTGGTGGTCTACGGTAGCCTGTGGTGTGCTGTAGTGGCCTGTGGTGGGCTGGGACGGGCTGTGGTGGGCCGGGACGGGCTGTGGTGGGACGGGACGGGCTGTGGTGGGACGGGACGGGCTGTGGTGGGACGGGACGGGCTGTGGTGGGACGGGATGGGCTATGGTGTGCCGGGACGGGCTGTGGTGGGCTGGGACGAATTGTGGTGGGCTGGGAAGGGCTGTGGTGAGCCGTGGTGGGCCGTTGTGGGCTGGGACGGGCCGTGGTGAACTGTGGTGGGTTGGGACGGGCTGTGGTGTCTGGGTCGGGCTAAGACGGGCTGTGGTGGGCTGGGACGGGTTGCAGTGGGCTGGGACGGGCTGTGGTGGGCTGGGACGGTCTATGGTGGGCCGGGACAAGCTGTGGTAGGTTGGGACGGGCTCTGGTGGACTGGAACGGCCTCTGCTGGGCTGGAACAGGCCGTGGTGGGCTGGGATGGGCTGTGGTGGGGTGTGGTGAGCTGAGACGGTCTGGGAGGGGCTGAAACAGGCTGGGCCGGCTCTGGGGGACTGGGAGGGGCTGGGAAGGCCTGTGGTGGGCTGGGACGAGCTGGGACGGGCTGGGACGGGCAGTGGTGGGCTGGGACGGGCAGTGGTGGGCTGGGACGGGCAGTGGTGGGCTGGGACGGGCTGTGGTGGGCTGGGACGGGCTGAGGTGGGCCGCGGTGGGCCGGGACGGACGATGGTGGGCCGGGACGGGCGGTGATGGGCCTGGACGGGCCGTGGTGGACCGTAGTGGGCTGGGACGGGCTTTGGTGGGCCGGGACGTGCTGTTGTAGGCTGTGGTGGGCTGGGACGGGCTGTGGTGGGCTGGGACGGGCTGTGGTGGGCTGGGACGCGCTGTGGTGGGCTGGGACGGGCTGTGGTGGGCTGGGACGGGCTGTGGTGGGCTGGGACGGGCTGTGGTGGGCTGGGACGGGCTGTGGTGGGCCGAGACCGGTCTTGGTTGGCTGGGACGGGCCGTGGTGGGCCGGGAAGGGCCGTAGTGGGCGGGGACAAGTTGTGGTGGGCGGGGACAGGCTGTTGTGAGCAGGGAAGGTCTGTGGTGGCCTGGGACGGGCTCTGGTGGGCTGGGGTGGGCCGCGGTGGGCCGGGACGGACCATGGTGGGCCGGGACGGGCGGTGATGGGCCTGGACGGGCCGTGGTGGACCGTAGTGGGCTGGGACGGGCTTTGGTGGGCCGGGACGTGCTGTTGTAAGCTGTGGTGTGCTGGGACGGGCAGTGGTGAGCTGGGACGGGCTGTGGTGGGCTGGGACGGGCTGTGGTGGGCTGGGACGCGCTGTGGTGGGCTGCGACGCGCTGTGGTGGGCTGGGACAGTCTCTGGTGGGCCGGTACATGCTGTGGTAGGCTGTGGTGTGCTGGGAAGGGCTGTGGTGGGCTGGGACGGGCTGGGACGGGCTGTGGTGGGCTGGGACGGGCTGTGGTGGGCTGGGACGGGCTGTGGTGGGCTGGGACGTGCTGTGGTGGCCTGGGACGGGCTGTGGTGGGCTGGGACCGGCTGTGGTGGGCTGAGGTGGGCTGTGGTGGGCTGGGACGGGCTCTGGTGGTCTGCGGTAGGCTGTGGTGTGCTGTAGTGGCCTGTTGTGGGCTGGGACGGGGTGTGGTGGGCTGGGACAAGCTGTGGTGGGCTGGGACGGGCTGTGGTGGGCCGTGTTTGGCTGTGGTGGGTTGTGGTGGGCTCTGACAGGCTGTGGTGAGTTGAGACGGGCTGTGGTGGGCTGGGACAGGATGTGGTGGGCTGGGACGGGCTGTGGTGGGCTGGGCCGGGCTGTGGTGGGTTGGGACGGGCTCTGGTGCGCTGTGTTGGGTTGTGATGAGCTGAGACAGTCTGTGGTGGGTTGGGACGGGCTGTGGAGAGCTGTGGAGGGCTGTGGTGGGCTTGGACAGGCTGTGGTGGGTTGAGATCTGTCGTGGTGGGCCGTGGTGGGCTGGGACGGGCCGTGGTGTGCTGGGATGGGCCATGGTGGGCCGAGATGGGCCGTGGTGGGCCGGGACGGGCCGTGGTGGGCCGGGACGGGCCGTGGTGGGCCGGGACGGTCCGAGGTAATCAGGGACGGGCCGTAGTGGGCTGGGACGGGCTGTGGTGGGCTGGGACCAGCTGTGATGGGCTGGGACGAGCTGTGACGGGCTGGAACGGGCTGTGGTGGGCTGGGACGGGCTGTGGTGGGCTGGGACGGGATGCGGTGGGCTGTGGTGGGCTGTGGTGGGCCGTGGTGGGCTGGGACAGGTTGTGGTGGGCTATGACGTGCCGTGGTGTGCCGTGGTGAACTGTGGTGGGCTGTGGTAAGCCGTGGTGGGTTGTGGTGGGCCGTGGTGGGCTGTGGTCGGACGTGGTGGGCTGGGACAAGTTGTGGTGGGTGGGGACAGGCTGTGGTGAGCAGGGAAGGGCTGTGGTGGCCTGGGACAGGCTGTGGTGAGCGGGGACGGGCTGTGGTGGGCGGCGACGAGCTTTGGTGGGCTCTGGTGGGCTGGAAGGGCCTCTGCTGGGCTGGAACGAGCTGGAACGAGCTGTAATGGGCTGTGGTGGGCTTGGACGGGCTGTGGTGGGTTGTGGTGAGCTGAGATGGGCTGGGACGGGTTGGGACGGGCTGTGGTGGTCTGGGATGGCCCGTGGTGAACTGTGGTGGGCTGTGGTGGGCCGTGGTGGGCTGCGATGGGCCGTGGTGGGCTGTGGTGGTCCGTGGTGGTCTGGGACAGGCTGTGGTGGGCTGTGGTGGGTTCTGGTGAGCTTGAGACGGGCTGTGGTGGGCTGGGACGGGCTGGGACGGGCTCTGGTGGGCTGGGACGGGCTGGGACGGGCTGTGGTGGGCTGGGACGGGCTGTGGTGGGCAGGGACGGGCTGTGGTGGGCTTGGACGGGCTTTGGTGGGCTGGGACGGGCTGTGGTGGGCTGGGACGAGCTGTGGTGGGCTGGGACGAGTTCTGGTGGGCTGGGACGGGCTGAGATGGGCTGGGACGGGCTGGGACGCCTTGGACGGGCTGTGGTGGGCGGTGACGGGTTGTGGTGGGCGGTGACGGGTTGTGGTGGGCTGGGACGGGCTTGGATGTGCTGTGGTGGGCGGGCACAGTCTGTGGTGGGCTGGAACAGGCTGTGGTGGGTTGGGACGGGCTGTGGTAAGCTGTAATGGGCTGTGGTGGGTTGTGGTGGGCTGGGCTGGGCCGTGGTGGGTTGGGACGTGCCGTGGTGGGCCGGGACCGGTCTTGGTTGGCTGGGACGGGCCGTGGTGGGCCGGGAAGGGCCGTAGTGGGTGGGGACAAGTTGTGGTGGGCAGGGACGGGCTGTGGTGGGCGGGGATGGGCTGTGGTGGGCGGGGACGGGGGTGTGGTGAGCGGGGACGGTTTTTGGTGGGCTGTGGTGGGCTGGGACGAGCTGTGGTGGGCTGGGACGGGCTGCGGTGGGCTGGGACGGGCTGTGGTGGGCTGGGACGGACTGTGGTGTCCTGGGACGGGCTGTGGTGTGCTGGGACGGGCTGTGGTCTGCTGGGACAGGCTGTGGTGGGCTGGGACTGGCTCTGGTGGGCCGGGACGTGCTTTGGTGGGCTCTGGTGGGCTGGGATGCGCTGTGGTGGGCTGGGACGTGCTGTGGTGGGCTGGAAAGGGCTGGGACGGTCTGTGGTGAGCTGTGGTGGGCTGTGGTGGGCTGGGACTGGCTGTGGTGGGCTGGGACGGGCTGTGGTGGGCTGGGACAGGCGGGCACGGGCTGTGGTGGGCTGGTATTGGCTGGCACGAACTGGGATGGGCCGTGGTGGGCCAGGACCGGCCTTGGTTGGCCATGACGGGCCGTGGTGGGCCGGGCCGGGCTGTAGTGGGCGGGGACAAGTTGTGGTGGGCGGGGACAGGCTGTGGTGAGCAGGGAAGGGCTGTGGTGGCCTGGGACGGGCTGGGACGGGCTGTGGTGAGCAAGGACGGGCTGTGGTGGGCGGGGACTAGCTTTGGTGGGCTCTGGTGTGCTGGAACGGGCTCTGGTGGGCTGGGACGGGCTGTGGTAAGCTGTAATGGGCTGTGGTGGGCTTGGACGGGCTGTGGTGGGTTGTGGTGAGCTGAGACGGGCTGTGGTGGGCTGGGATGGGTTGTGGTTCGCTGGGACGGGCTGTGGTGGGCTGGGACTTGCTGTGGTGGGCTGTGGTTTGTCCATCAAACAGCTTCTCTGTTTTTCTGTCTCTCAGGTCAACAGTTTACCGTCTCCTCGGTCTCTGCCCCCTCTTGGCTTCATCGTTTCATTATTGGAAAGAAAGGACAGAACCTGGTCAAAATAACTCAGCAGATGCCAAAGGTATGGGTGAGCTGGTTAGCTTAGCACCCCCGGCGTAGAAAAAGGTTTAGTCCAGATCACTCGTCACGAAAGAGAGAGGTGTATTCTAGCGTGGGTAAACCCAGGGGGAAATGACACAGATCTTTGCCGTTCAAGGGAACCCTCTCTTTTACTGCTGCAAACACTGCTCCTCCTATGTTATTGTCATGGGTTGAGCCCTTCCAAGGAAGCTTTATGTGGTGCTGTTTTGAGAACTGATGTAGTAGGATACCTGGAAATGGCGAGTGCAGCAAGGCTTCTCCCTGGGGAGTTAGACGGTATCTAGATAAAGGCTAGATGAGTAAACTTCTCCAAAGCCCTTGCAGAAACCGGGATGGCACCAGAGCCTTGGGCTCTAGGCACTGCCATATGGCCGAAATTGTTAAGTTACTGACTTGTAAAATGGTGGGGATTTGGTCTGGGCTTTTTGGGAAGGAGCACATCTCTCAGTGGCAGGGATCGATGGTGTAGGCCTGACCAAAAGCATTGGCCTGGCTTGGATCTTGGCAAATTCTGAAGAGATTCATTGTCCTTCACCTCAAGGTTCACATCAAATTCACTGGAGGAGAGGATAACATCACTTTGGAAGGACCTACAGAAGATGTGCATGTGGCTCAGGAACAGATTGAAGGCATGCTCAAGGAACTGGTGAGCTGCAGTTACTAGTTCCAGTAAGAAACTGGGGGAAGAAGGGGCAACAGGGCAGAGGTGATGAGGTGTTTGTCACATCCATAGGATGTCTTGACATGCTTAATCGAACTTGCAGGAGACAAATTGTGTGGCAGGTGGATGACACCCCTTGGTTATGAACCTCATCCATAGCATCCTTGAAAAGTCAGCATTAATTTTTTTGGTGCGGAGAAGGAAGGATTCTCTTGGTTATAGCTGGAGAGGCATAGAAGTCAGTCTTTTCAATGTTTCATGAGCACAATGCTCTCTTCTCAAAGCAGAGGAATGCTTGTGCTCTGCTGAAGAGCAGAAGTGCTTGTAGCTGACCGCTGGTGAGACAGTGCCAATACTGGCAGTAGGCAGTTACTTAGGGCACGAGACAGAAGGGGTGGCCTGTCCTACCTGGCCCTATATAATATAATATATAATATTGGACATACATACATATAAAGATATAGATATAAAAATATAATTCTTTTTAGATCCACGGGATGGATTACGCAATAATCAAGGCTGACCACCAATTCCACCGACCCCTCATTGGCAAGAACGCAGCTAAACGGTAAGTGGAGTGCCTTTCCAGTCCTTCCCATGCTCACACTCTTCGTGTTTAGTAGATGGTATCAGGGGCTCTGTAGCTCACCCAGTGTGCTGTCTCCATCACGTTTCCTCTGCTTTCCTGGAGTGGTGGTGGTACAAGGAGAGAAATGGGCCGTGAGGCCTTGCGATGGCTTTAACGTGTGAAAGTACCTTGGGAGCCTGAACAGTAGTGGAATTACTTTGATGTGTCCTGGAGGAATTTATTTATTTTTTTTTTTCCACACGTTGCTCTGTGCGAATGACATTTTAGCAGCCAGTTGTGGGTGGTGGAAATGTGCTTGGTGAGCTTCTCCCTGTAGAGGAATGAAGGCGGTGGGTTGATTAGCATTGATAACACGCAGCTGTGGCCTTGCCTCAGAGGCAGTGGGTTGATTGACGTGGACGACGTGCAGGTGTAGCTGGTTCCCGCTAAGGGGTTAAATAGCCCTGTGGCTTGTGGGAGAGGGTGTCAGCTGGAGGAGGAGCAGTGTGGTCTGGCCTCTGGAGGAAGGTGCTACAGCACCGGCAGTAGAATATGGCCAACGGTAAAGCCTTGTTGCGGTCTGCTAGTTTGATAGCACTGCAACGTGACCCCAGCCAAGAGTTTGGGGTAGAAAGGAACGATTATCCTCTGCTCTAAATGTGATACTGTTTGGGGAAGAAACACGCCTCGCTCTGACAAGGGAACAATGGGCTCTGTAGATGCCACGGTATTTACTTGGGCAGGCTCTCGTGTGGCACAGGTCTGCTCTCACTGAACTCCAGGGGGAAGAGGCAATTTCCCCTGTCTCAACCCTACCCCGCTGAGCCCTTCCCAGAGGCGGCTTTACTTCTTCAACAGCCTCTGAGCAGTGATAATCAAGGTGCCTTGCTTCCAGGTCTTTGCCTAGCAGACGGCATCACCACAGTCCTTGCCTCGAAGTGAACAGGATGAAGGATCTGTACAAGGTGTCTGTGCGCATTCCCCCGGACAACGAGAAGAGCAACCCGATCAGAATGGAAGGAGACCCACAGGGGGTCCCACAGGCCAAGAAAGAGCTGCTGGAACTCGCTTCCCGTATGGTGAGTGGGTAGGACGTGATGTTTGGGAGACTGCAGGGTTTGCGCTCTCGTGTTCCCTTGTAACCTTCTGGTGCGAGTGTGTGCCCCTTGCCCACCGAGCACTTGGATCTCATGACAAGTGCAAGTTCCTCTTCACAAATGTCTTCCCCTGTTCCCTCGGGTAGCCTTTCTCTGTCAACGCAGAGTGAATTTGGTCTGGAGAAAAGAGGGACAGTGCTGGCAAGTAAACCGTCGGGCAGCAAACCGCTAAGTCAAAGTAGATGGCTCTCCGGCTGAACACTCAGTGTGCCCTCTGTTCCCATCAGGAAAATGAACACGCTGCGGACCTAATCGTCGAGCAGAAATTCCACCGGACCATCACTGGGCAGAAGGCTGAGCGGGTCTGGGAAATCCGGGAGCAATTCCCAGAGGTAAGGCTTTGTAGGAGAGGAGGAATCCAGAGGGGATATTTCCTACATGGCTAGTAGGCCTGTCGTCACAGAAGTCGTAACTTTAGTGGCTCTGTAGCGCAAGTGTCTGAGAAGATAGTTCTTTTAGCCAGAGGCCGCTAACACGGTTCCCCGTTTCTGAATGGGAAAAGGGCATGAGTAGGATCCCCCCAACCTTTGCATGTGTCTGACACAAGGGTTCTTGCTTTTGCTTGAGCTAACTAGAAATGACCGCTCCTGCAGGTTATCATCAGCTTCCCAGACCCTGCACACAAGAGTGACATCGTCCAACTCCGAGGTCCCAAAAACGAGGTGGAGAAGTGCACCGAGTACATGCAAAAGATGGTGGCAGACCTGGTAAGGAGGTCTTCTGCCTGCTCTTCCCTCCTCCGTGCCTGGATAACCCTGGGGCAAAGCAGAGCTCTACTGGCTTGGGTAGAGCTAAAACACCTCAAGAGGAGGAAGCTGTCGGCGCTGTTTTGGCTGAATGGAGGCAGGGGGTAGTACCTGTTATGGGAAGGCTATAGGGGAACGTCCTTGCCTTTGTTTAGTCTTACAAAAGTCCCTCGTATAGAGAACTTCCTTGGGTCTAAGCCTGTTTTCAAAAGCTCGTTTATCAGAGCTCCTGAAGTCGGGCCTCCCTTGCCACGACAGTGTAAACTTCATGTCTCCCTTCCTTTCTCCCTTAGGTTGAAAACAGCTTTTCTATTTCTGTCCCCATCTGCAAACAGTTCCACAAGAACATCATAGCGAAAGGAGGTGCCGAAATCAAGAAGGTGAGATACTGTTCCTAACACAGGTGGGCCGGGACGGGCCGCGGTGGGCCGGGACGGGCTGGGACAGGCTGTAACTGGCTGTGGTGGGCCGTGGTGGGCTGGGACGGGCCGTGGTGGGCTGGGACGGGCCGTGGTGGGCTGGGACGGGCTGGGAAAAGCCGTGGTGGGCCGTGGTGGGCCGGCACGGGCCGTGGTGGGCCGTGGTGGGCCGGGACGGGCCGTGGTGGGCTGTGGTGGGCCGGGACGGGCCGTGGTGGGCTGTGGTGGGCCGGGACGGGCCGTCGTGGGCTGGGATGGGCCGTGGTGGGCCGTGGTGGGCTGGGACGGGCCGTGGTGGGCTGTGATGTGCCGTGATGGGCTGGGATGGGCTGTGGTGGGCTGTGGTGGGACGGGGACGGACTGTGGTGGGCAGGGACGGGCTGTGGTGGGCTGTGGTGGGACGGGGACGGACTGTGGTGGGCAGGGACGGGCTGTGGTGGGCTGGGACGGGCTGTGGTTGGCTGGGACGGACTGTGATGAACTGAGACGGGCTGTGGTGGGCCGTGTTGGGATGGGACAGGCCCTGGTGGGCTGTGGAGTGCTGGGACATGCTGTGGTGTGCTGCGGTAGGCTGTGGTGGGCTGGGACGGGCTGCGGTGGCCTGTGGTGGGCTGGGACCGGCTGCGGTGGGCTGTGGTGGGCTGGGACCGGCTGCGGTGGGCTGTGGTGAGCTGGGACGGGATGCGGTGGGCTGGAATGGGCTGTGCTGTGCTGGAACGGTCTGGGACGAGTTGTGGTGAGTGTGGTGGGCTGGGACAGGCTGGGACGGACTGTGTTTGGCTGGGACGGGCTGTGGTGGGCCGTGGTGGGCTGTGGTGGGCTGAGACGTACTGTGGTGGGCTGTGGTGTGCTGTGGTGGGCTGGGACGGGCTGTGGTGGGCTGTGGAGGGCTGGGACAGGCCGTGGTGGGCTGTGGTGGGCTGTGGTAAGCTGGGACGGGCTCTGGTGGGCTGGGACGGTCTGTGGTGAGCTGTGGTGGGCTGGGACGGGCTGTGGTGGTCTGGGACAAGCTGTGGTGGGCTCTGGTGGGATAGGACGGGCTGTGGTGGGCCGTGGTGGGCTGGGACTGGCTGTGGTGGGCTGTGACGGGCTGTGGTGGGCTGGGACAGGCTGGCACGGGCTGTGGTGGGCTGGTATTGGCTGGCACGAACTGGGACGGGCCGTGGTGGGCTGGGACGGGCTGTGGTGGGCTGGGACGGGCTGCGGTGGGCCGCGGTGGGCTGTTGTGGGCTGGGACCGGCCGTGGTGAACTGTGGTGAGCTGTGGTGGGCTGGGATGGGCTGGGGGGGGCTATGACGGGATGTGGTGGGCTGGGACGAGCTGTGGTGGTCTATGGTGGGATGGGACGGGCTGGGACGGGATGTGGTGGGCCGCAATGGACTGGGACGGGCTGTGGTGGGCTGGGACAGGCTGGGACGGGCTGTGGTGGGCTGGGACAGGCTGGGACGAGTTGTGGTGGGCTGGGACGGGCTGACATGGGCTGGGACGGGCTGGGACGCCTTGGACGGGCTGTGGTGGGCGGTGACGGGTTGTGGTGGGCTGGGACGGGCTTGGATGTGCTGTGGTGGGCGGGCACGGTCTGTGGTGGGCTGGAACAGGCTGTGGTGGGTTGGGACGGGCTGTGGTAAGCTGTAATGGGCTGTGGTGGGTTGTGGTGGGCTGGGCTGGGCCGTGGTGGGTTGGGACGTGCCGTGGTGGGCCGGGACCGGTCTTGGTTGGCTGGGACGGGCCGTGGTGGGCCGGGAAGGGCCGTAGTGGGTGGGGACAAGTTGTGGTGGGCAGGGACGGGCTGTGGTGGGCAGGGATGTGCTGTGGTGGGCGGGGACGGAGTGTGGTGAGCGGGAACGGGCTTTGGTGGGCTGTGGTGGGCTGGGAAGGGCTGTGGTGGGCTGGGACGGGCTGTGGTGCCCTGCGACAAGCTGTGGTGAACTGTAGTGGGCTGAAACGCGCTGTGGTGGGCTGGGATGCACTGTGGTGGGCTGGGATGCGCTGTGGTGGGCTGGGACGGGCTGTGGTGGGCTGGGAAGGGCTGCGACGGGCTGTGGTGGGCTGCGACGCGCTGTGGTGGGCTGGGATGGGCTGTGGTGGGCTGGGACAGGCTCTGGTGGGCCGGTACGTGCTGTGGTAGGCTGTGGTGGGCTGGGACGGGCTGTGGTGAGTTGAGACGGGCTGTGGTGGGCTGGGACAGGATGTGGTGGGCTGGGAAGGGCTGTGGTGGGTCGGGACGGGCTCTGGTGCGCTGTGTTGGGTTGTGATGAGCTGAGACAGTCTGTGGTGGGTTGGGACGGGCTGTGGAGAGCTGTGAAGTGCTGTGGTGGGCTTGGACAGGCTGTGGTGGGTTGAGATCTGTCGTGGTGGGCCGTGGTGGGCTGGGACGGGCCGTGGTGTGCTGGGATGGGCCGTGGTGGGCTGGGATGGGCCGTGGTGGGCCGGGACGGGCCGTGGTGGGCTGGGACGAGCAGTGGTGGGCCCTGACGGTCCGTGGTAATCTCGGACGGTCCGTGGTAATCTCGGACGGGCCGTGGTAGGCTGGGACGGGCTGTGATGGGCTGGGACGAGCTGTGACGGGCTGGGACGGGCTGTGGTGGGCTGGGACGGGATGCGGTGGGCCGTGGTGGGCTGTGGTGGGCCGTGGTTGGCTGGGACAGGCTGTGGTGGGCTATGACGTGCCGTGGTGTGCCGTGGTGAACTGTGGTGGGCTGTGGTAAGCCGTGCTGGGTTGTGGTGGGCCGTGGTGGGCTGTGGTCGGACGTGGTGGGCTGGGACAAGCTGTGGTGGGCTGAGGTGGGCCGCGGTGCGCCGGGACGGACCATGGTGGGCCGGGACGGGCCGTGGTGGACCGTAGTGGGCTGGGACGGGCTTTGGTGGGCCGGGACGTGCTGTTGTAGGCTGTGGTGGGCTGGGACGGGCTGTGGTGGGCTGGGACGGGCTGTGGTGGGCCGGGACGTGCTGTTGTAGGCTGTGGTGGGCGGGGACAGGCTGTGGTGAGCAGGGAAGGGCTGTGGTGGCGTGGGACGGGCTGTGGTGAGCGGGGACGGGCTGTGGTGGGCGGGGACGGGCTTTGGTGGGCTCTGGTGGGCTGGAACGGGCTCTGGTGGGCTGGGACGGGCTGGAACGAGCTGTAATGGGCTGTGGTGGGCTTGGACGGGTTGTGGTGGGTTGTGGTGAGCTGAGATGGGCTGGGACGGGCTGTGGTGGGCTGTATTGGGCTATGGTGGGCTGTGGTGGGCTGGGACGGGCTGTGGTGGGCTGTGGTGGGACGGGACGGGCTGTGGTGGTCTACGGTAGCCTGTGGTGTGCTGTAGTGGCCTGTGGTGGGCTGGGACGGGCTGTGGTGGGCTGGGACGGGCTGTGGTGGGCTGGGACGGGCTGTGGTGGGCTGTGGTGGGACGGGACGGGCTGTGGTGAGCCGGGACGGGCTGTGGTGTGCTGAGACGGGCTCTGGTGGGCCGGGACGGGCTGTGGTGTGCCGGGACGGGCTGTGGTGTGCCGGGACAAGCTGTGGTGTGCCGGGACGGGCTCTGGTAGGCTGGGACGGGCTGTGGTGGGCTGGGACGCACTGTGGTGCACTGGGACGAATTGTGGTGGGCTGGGACGGGCTGTGGTGGGCCGTGGTGGGCCGTTGTGGGCTGGGACGGGCCGTGGTGAACTGTGGTGGGTTGGGACGGGCTGTGGGGGGACTGGGTCGGGCTAAGACGGGCTGTGGTGGGCTGGGACGGGCCGCAGTGGGCTGGGACGGGTTGTGGTGGGCTGGGACGGGCTATGGTGGGCCGGGACAAGCTGTGGTAGGTTGGGACGGGCTGTGGTGGGCTGGAACAGGCCGTGGTGGGCTGGGATGGGCTGTGGTGGGGTGTGGTGAGCTGAGACGGTCTGGGACGGGCTGAAACGGGCTGGGCCGGCTCTGGGGGTCTGGGAGGCGCTGGGAAGGCCTGTGGTGGGCTGGGACGGGCAGTGGTGGGCTGGGACGGGCTGTGGTGGGCTGAGGTGGGCCGCGGTGCGCCGGGACGGACCATGGTGGGCCGGGACGGGCCGTGGTGGACCGTAGTGGGCTGGGACGGGCTTTGGTGGGCCGGGACGTGCTGTTGTAGGCTGTGGTGGGCTGGGACGGGCTGTGGTGGGCTGGGACGGGCTGTGGTGGGCTGGGACGGGCTGTGGTGGGCCGGGACGTGCTGTTGTAGGCTGTGGTGGGCTGGGACGGGCTGTGGTGGGCCGGGACGGGCTGTGATTGGTTGTGGTGGGCTGGGACGGGCTGTGGTTGGCTGGGACGGACTGTGATGAACTGAGATGGGCTGTGGTGGGCCGTGTTGGGATGGGACAGGCCCTGGTGGGCTGTGGAGTGCTGGGACATGCTGTGGTGTGCTGCGGTAAGCTGTGGTGGGCTGGGACGGGCTGTGGTGGGCTGGGACGAGTTGTGGTGGACTGGGACGGGCTGACATGGGCTGGGACGGGCTGGGACGCCTTGGACGGGTTGTGGTGGGCGGTGACGGGTTGTGGTGGGCGGGGACGGGCTTTGGTGGACGGGGACAGGCTTTGGTTGGCTGTGGTGGGCTGGAACGGGCTTTGGTGGGCTGGGACGGGCTGTGGTGGGCTGGGACGGGCTGGGACGCCTTGGACGGGCTGTGGTGGGCGGTGACGGTTTGTGGTGGGCTAGGATGGGCTTGGATGTGCTGTGGTGGGCGGACACGGTCTGTGGTGGGCTGGAACAGGCTGTGGTGGGTTGGGACGGGCTGTGGTAAGCTGTAATGGGCTGTGGTGGGTTGTGGTGGGCTGGGCTGGGCCGTGGTGGGTTGGGACGTGCTGTGGTAGGCTGTGGTGTGCTGGGATGGGCTGTCGTGGGCTGGGACGGGCTGTCGTGGTCTGTGGTGGGCTGTGGTGGGCTGTGGTGGGACGGGACAGGCTGTGGTGGGCTGGGACGGGCTGTGGTGGTCTACGGTAGCCTGTGGTGTGCTGTAGTGGCCTGTGGTGGGCTGGGACGGGCTGTGGTGGGCTGGGACGGGCTGTGGTGGGCTGTGGTTGGACGGGACGGGCTGTGGTGAGCCAGGACGGGCTGTGGTGTGCTGAGACGGGCTCTGGTGGGCCGGGACGGGCTCTGGTGGGCCGGGATGGGCTATGGTGGGCCGGGACAAGCTGTGGTAGGTTGGGACGGGCTGTGGTGGGCTGGAACAGGCCGTGGTGGGCTGGGATGGGCTGTGGTGGGGTGTGGTGAGCTGAGACGGTCTGGGACGGGCTGAAACGGGCTGGGCCGGCTCTGGGGGTCTGGGAGGGGCTGGGAAGGCTTGTGGTGGGCTGGGACGAGCTGGGAGGGGCTGGGACGGGCTGTGGTGGGCTGGGACGGGCAGTGGTGGGCTGGGACGGGCAGTGGTGGGCTGAGGTGGGCCGCGGTGGGCCGGGACGGGCGGTGATGGGCCTGGACGGGCCGTGGTGGACCGTAGTGGGCTGGGACGGGCTTTGGCGGGCCGGGACGTGCTGTTGTAGGCTGTGGTGGGCTGGGACGGGCTGTGGTGGGCTGGGACGGGCCGTGGTGGGCTGGGACGGGCCGTGGTGGGCTGGGACGGGCCGTGGTGTGCTGGGACGGGCTGTGGTGGGCTGGGACGGGCTGTGGTGGGCTGGGACGGGCTGCGGTGGGCTGGGACGGGCTGCGGTGGGCTGAGACGCGCTACAGTGGGCTGGGACGCGCTGCGGTGGGCTGGGAAGGGCTGGGACGGGCTGTGGTGGGCCAGGACCGGCCTTGGTTGGCCATGACGGGCCGTGGTGGGCCGGGCCGGGCTGTAGTGGGCGGGGACAAGTTGTGGTGTGCTGGGACAGGCTGTGGTGAGCAGGGAAGGGCTGTGGTGGCCTGGGACGGGCTGTGGTGAGCGGGGACGGGCTGTGGTGGGCGGGGGACGGGCTTTGGAGGGCTCTGGTGGGCTGGAACAGGGTCTGTTGGGCTGGGACGGGCTGTGGTAAGCTGTAATGGGCTGTGGTGGGCTTGGACGGGCTGTGGTGGGTTGTGGTGAGCTGAGACGGGCTGTGGTGGGCTGTATTGGGCTGTGGTGGGCTGTATTGGGCTGTGGCGGGCTGGGACGGGCTGTGGCGGGCTGGGACGGGCTGTGGTGGGCTGTGGTGGGACGGGACGGGCTGTGGTGGGCTGGGACGGGCTGTGGTGGTCTACGGTAGCCTGTGGTGTGCTGTAGTGGCCTGTGGTGGGCTGGGACGGGCTGTGGTGGGCTGGGACGGTGTGTGGTGGACTGGGACGGGCTGTGGTGGGCTGTGGTGGGACCGGACGGGCTGTGGTGTGCTGAGACAGGCTGTGGTGTGCTGAGACGGGCTCTGGTGGGCCGGGACGGGCTCTGGTGGGCCGGGATGGGCTATGGTGGGCCGGGACAAGCTGTGGTAGGTTGGGACGGGCTCTGGTGGGCTGGAACAGGCCGTGGTGGGCTGGGATGGGCTGTGGTGGGGTGTGGTGAGCTGAGACGGTCTGGGACGGGCTGAAACGGGCTGGGCCGGCTCTGGGGGTCTGGGAGGGGCTGGGAAGGCTTGTGGTGGGCTGGGACGAGCTGGGAGGGGCTGGGACGGGCTGTGGTGGGCTGGGACGGGCAGTGGTGGGCTGGGACGGGCAGTGGTGGGCTGAGGTGGGCCGCGGTGGGCCGGGACGGGCGGTGATGGGCCTGGACGGGCCGTGGTGGACCGTAGTGGGCTGGGACGGGCTTTGGCGGGCCGGGACGTGCTGTTGTAGGCTGTGGTGGGCTGGGACGGGCTGTGGTGGGCTGGGACGGGCCGTGGTGGGCTGGGACGGGCCGTGGTGTGCTGGGACGGGCTGTGGTGGGCTGGGACGGGCTGTGGTGGGCTGGGACGGGCTGCAGTGGGCTGGGACGCGCTGCAGTGGGCTGGGACGCGCTGCGGTGGGCTGGGAAGGGCTGGGATGGGCTGTGGTGGGCCAGGACCGGCCTTGGTTGGCCATGACGGGCCGTGGTGGGCCGGGCCGGGCTGTAGTGGGCGGGGACAAGTTGTGGTGTGCTGGGACAGGCTGTGGTGAGCAGGGAAGGGCTGTGGTGGCCTGGGACGGGCTGTGGTGAGCGGGGACGGGCTGTGGTGGGCGGGGACGGGCTTTGGAGGGCTCTGGTGGGCTGGAACAGGGTCTGTTGGGCTGGGACGGGCTGTGGTAAGCTGTAATGGGCTGTGGTGGGCTTGGACGGGCTGTGGTGGGTTGTGGTGAGCTGAGACGGGCTGTGGTGGGCTGTATTGGGCTGTGGTGGGCTGTATTGGGCTGTGGCGGGCTGGGACGGGCTGTGGCGGGCTGGGACGGGCTGTGGTGGGCTGTGGTGGGACGGGACGGGCTGTGGTGGGCTGGGACGGGCTCTGGTGGTCTACGGTAGCCTGTGGTGTGCTGTAGTGGCCTGTGGTGGGCTGGGACGGGCTGTGGTGGGCTGGGACGGTGTGTGGTGGACTGGGACGGGCTGTGGTGGGCTGTGGTGGGACCGGACGGGCTGTGGTGAGCCAGGACGGGCTGTGGTGAGCCAGGACGGGCTGTGGTGTGCTGAGACGGGCTGTGGTGGGCCGGGACGGGCTGTGGTGGGCCGGGACGGGCTGTGGTGGGCCGGGACGGGCTGTGGTGGGACGGGACGGGCTGTGGTGGGACGGGACGGGCTGTGGTGGGACGGGATGGGCTGTGGTGTGCCGGGACGGGCTGTGGTGGGCTGGGACGCGCTGTGGTGCACTGGGACGAATTGTGGTGGGCTGGGACGGGCTGTGGTGAGCCGTGGTGGGCCGTTGTGGGCTGGGACGGGCCGTGGTGAACTGTGGTGGGTTGGGACGGGCTGTGGGGGGCTGGGTCGGGCTAAGACGGGCTGTGGTGGTCTGGGACGGGTCGCAGTGGGCTTGGACGGGCTGTGGTGGGCTGGGGCGGGCTATGGTGGGCCGGGACAAGCTGTAGTAGGTTGGGACGGGCTCTGGTGGACTGGAACGGCCTCTGCTGGGCTGGAACAGGCCGTGGTGGGCTGGGATGGGCTGTGGTGGGGTGTGGTGAGCTGAGACGGTCTGGGAGGGGCTGAAACGGGCTGGGCCGGCTCTGGGGGTCTGGGAGGGGCTGGGAAGGCCTGTGGTGGGCTGGGACGAGCTGGGACGGGCTGGGACGGGCAGTGGTGGGCTGGGACGGGCAGTGGTGGGCTGGGACGGGCTGTGGTGGGCTGGGACGGGCTGTGGTGGGCTGAGGTGGGCCGCGGTGGGCCAGGACGGACCATGGTGGGCCGGGACGGGTGGTGATGGGCCTGGACGGGCCGTGGTGGACCGTAGTGGGCCGGGACGGGCTTTGGTGGGCCGGGACGTGCTGTGGTGGGCTGGGACGCGCTGTGGTGGGCTGGGACGGGCTGTGGTGGGCTGGGACGGGCTGTGGTGGGCTGGGATGGGCTGTGGTGGGCTGGGACGGGCTATGGTGGGCCGGGACAAGCTGTTGTAGGTTGGGACGGGCTCTGGTGGACTGGAACGGCCTCTGCTGGGCTGAAACAGGCTGTGGTGGGCTGGGATGGGCTGTTGTGGGGTGTGGTGAGCTGAGACGGTCTGGGAGGGGCTGAAATGGGCTGGGCCGGCTCTGGGGGTCTGGGAGGGGCTGGGAAGGCTTGTGGTGGGATGGGACGGGCTGGGACGGGCAGTGGTGGGCTGGGACGGGCAGTGGTGGGCTGGGACGGGCAGTGGTGGGCTGGGACGGGCTGTGGTGGGCTGGGATGGGCTGTGGTGGGCTGAGGTGGGCCGCGGTGGGCCTGGACGGACCATGGTGGGCCGGGACGGGCGGTGATGGGCCTGGACGGGCCGTGGTGGACCGTAGTGTGCTGGGACGGGCTTTGGTGGGTCGGGACGTGCTGTTGTAGGCTGTGGTGGGCTGGGACGGGCTGTGGTGGGCTGGGCCGGGCCGTGGTGGGCCAGGACCGGCCTTGGTTGGCCGTTACAGGCCGTGGTGGGCCGGGCCGGGCCGTAGTGGGCGGGGACAATTTGTGGTGGGCGGGGACAGGCTGTGGTGAGCAGGGAAGGGCTGTGGTGGCCTGGGACGGGCTGTGGTAGGCTGGGGTGGGCCGCGGTTGGCCGGGACGGACCATGGTGGGCCGGGACGGGCGGTGATGGGCCTGGACGTGCCGTGGTGGACCGTAGTGGGCTGGGACGGGCTTTGGTGGGTCGGGACGTGCTGTTGTAGGCTGTGGTGGGCTGGGACGGGCTGTGGTGGGCTGGGACGGGCTGTGGTGGGCTGGGACGGGCTGTGGTGGGCTGGGACGCGCTGTGGTGGGCTGGGAAGGGCTGGGAAAAGCCGTGGTGGGCCAGGACCGGCCTTGGTTAGCCATGACGGGCCGTGGTGGGCCGGGCCGGGCCGTGGTGGGCGGGGACAGGCTGTGGTGAGCAGGGACGGGCCGTGGTGGGCTGGGACGGGCTGGGAAAAGCCGTGGTGGGCTGGGACGGGCCGTGGTGGGCCGGGACGGGCCGTGGTGGGCTGTGGTGGGCCGGGACGGGCCGTGGTGGGCTGTGGTGGGCCGGGACGGGCCGTGGTGGGCTGTGGTGGGCCGGGATGGGCCATCGTGGGCTGGGACGGGCCGTGGTGGGCCGTGATGTGCCGTGATGGGCTGGGATGGGCTGTGGTGGGCTGTGGTGGGACGGGGACGGACTGTGGTGGGCAGGGACGGGCTGTGGTGGGCTGTGGTGGGACGGGGACGGACTGTGGTGGGCAGGGACGGGCTGTGATTGGTTGTGGTGGGCTGGGACGGGCTGTGGTTGGCTGGGACGGACTGTGATGAACTGAGATGGGCTGTGGTGGGCCGTGTTGGGATGGGACAGGCCCTGGTGGGCTGTGGAGTGCTGGGACATGCTGTGGTGTGCTGCGGTAAGCTGTGGTGGGCTGGGACGGGCTGTGGTGGGCTGGGACGAGTTGTGGTGGGCTGGGACGGGCTGACATGGGCTGGGACGGGCTGGGACGCCTTGGACGGGTTGTGGTGGGCGGTGACGGGTTGTGGTGGGCGGGGACGGGCTTTGGTGGACGGGGACAGGCTTTGGTTGGCTGTGGTGGGCTGGAACGGGCTTTGGTGGGCTGGGACGGGCTGTGGTGGGCTGGGACGGGCTGGGACGCCTTGGACGGGCTGTGGTGGGCGGTGACGGTTTGTGGTGGGCTAGGATGGGCTTGGATGTGCTGTGGTGGGCGGGCACGGTCTGTGGTGGGCTGGAACAGGCTCTGGTGGGTTGGGACGGGCTGTGGTAAGCTGTAATGGGCTGTGGTGGGTTGTGGTGGGCTGGGCTGGGCCGTGGTGGGTTGGGACGTGCTGTGGTAGGCTGTGGTGTGCTGGGATGGGCTGTCGTGGGCTGGGACGGGCTGTCGTGGTCTATGGTGGGCTGTGGTGGGCTGTGGTGGGACGGGACAGGCTGTGGTGGGCTGGGACGGGCTGTGGTGGTCTACGGTAGCCTGTGGTGTGCTGTAGTGGCCTGTGGTGGGCTGGGACGGGCTGTGGTGGGCTGGGACGGGCTGTGGTGGGCTGGGACGGGCTGTGGTGGGCTGGGACGGGCTGTGGTGGGCTGTGGTTGGACGGGACGGGCTGTGGTGAGCCAGGACGGGCTGTGGTGTGCTGAGACGGGCTCTGCTGGGCCGGGACGGGCTGTGGTGGGCCGGGATGGGCTATGGTGGGCCGGGACAAGCTGTGGTAGGTTGGGACGGGCTGTGGTGGGCTGGAACAGGCCGTGGTGGGCTGGGATGGGCTGTGGTGGGGTGTGGTGAGCTGAGACGGTCTGGGACGGGCTGAAACGGGCTGGGCCGGCTCTGGGGGTCTGGGAGGGGCTGGGAAGGCTTGTGGTGGGCTGGGACGAGCTGGGACGGGCTGTGGTGGGCTGGGACGGGCAGTGGTGGGCTGGGATGGGCAGTGGTGGGCTGAGGTGGGCCGCGGTGGGCCGGGACGGATCATGGTGAGCCGGGACGGGCGGTGATGGGCCTGGACGGGCCGTGGTGGACCGTAGTGGGCTGGGACGGGCTTTGGTGGGCCGGGACGTGCTGTTGTAGGCTGTGGTGGGCTGGGACGGGCCGTGGTGGGCTGGGACGGGCCGTGGTGGGCTGGGACGGGCCGTGGTGGGCTGGGACGGGCCGTGGTGGGCTGGGACGGGCTGGGAAAAGCCGTGGTGGGCTGGGACGGGCCGTGGTGGGCCGGGACGGGCCGTGGTGGGCTGTGGTGGGCCGGGACGGGCCGTGGTGGGCTGTGGTGGGCCGGGATGGGCCATCGTGGGCTGGGACGGGCCGTGGTGGGCCGTGATGTGCCGTGATGGGCTGGGATGGGTTGTGGTGGGCTGTGGTGGGACGGGGACGGACTGTGGTGGGCAGGGACGGGCTGTGGTGGGCTGTGGTGGGACGGGGACGGACTGTGGTGGGCAGGGACGGGCTGTGATTGGTTGTGGTGGGCTGGGACGGGCTGTGGTTGGCTGGAACGGACTGTGATGAACTGAGATGGGCTGTGGTGGGCCGTGTTGGGATGGGACAGGCCCTGGTGGGCTGTGGAGTGCTGGGACATGCTGTGGTGTGCTGCGGTAAGCTGTGGTGGGCTGGGACGGGCTGTGGTGGGCTGGGACGAGTTGTGGTGGGCTGGGACGGGCTGACATGGGCTGGGACGGGCTGGGACGCCTTGGACGGGTTGTGGTGGGCGGTGACGGGTTGTGGTGGGCGGGGACGGGCTTTGGTGGACGGGGACAGGCTTTGGTTGGCTGTGGTGGGCTGGAACGGGCTTTGGTGGGCTGGGACGGGCTGTGGTGGGCTGGGACGGGCTGGGACGCCTTGGACGGGCTGTGGTGGGCGGTGACGGTTTGTGGTGGGCTAGGATGGGCTTGGATGTGCTGTGGTGGGCGGGCACGGTCTGTGGTGGGCTGGAACAGGCTCTGGTGGGTTGGGACGGGCTGTGGTAAGCTGTAATGGGCTGTGGTGGGTTGTGGTGGGCTGGGCTGGGCCGTGGTGGGTTGGGACGTGCTGTGGTAGGCTGTGGTGTGCTGGGATGGGCTGTCGTGGGCTGGGACGGGCTGTCGTGGTCTGTGGTGGGCTGTGGTGGGCTGTGGTGGGACGGGACAGGCTGTGGTGGGCTGGGACGGGCTGTGGTGGTCTACGGTAGCCTGTGGTGTGCTGTAGTGGCCTGTGGTGGGCTGGGACGGGCTGTGGTGGGCTGGGACGGGCTGTGGTGGGCTGTGGTTGGACGGGACGGGCTGTGGTGAGCCAGGACGGGCTGTGGTGTGCTGAGACGGGCTCTGGTGGGCCGGGACGGGCTGTGGTGGGCCGGGATGGGCTATGGTGGGCCGGGACAAGCTGTGGTAGGTTGGGACGGGCTCTGGTGGGCTGGAACAGGCCGTGGTGGGCTGGGATGGGCTGTGGTGGGGTGTGGTGAGCTGAGACGGTCTGGGACGGGCTGAAACGGGCTGGGCCGGCTCTGGGGGTCTGGGAGGGGCTGGGAAGGCTTGTGGTGTGCTGGGACTGGCTGGGACGGGCTGTGGTGGGCTGGGACGGGCAGTGGTGGGCTGGGACGGGCAGTGGTGGGCTGAGGTGGGCCGCGGTGGGCCGGGACGGATCATGGTGGGCCGGGACGGGCGGTGATGGGCCTGGATGGGCCGTGGTGGACCGTAGTGGGCTGGGACGGGCTTTGGTGGGCCGGGACCTGCTGTTGTAGGCTGTGGTGTGCTGGGACGGGCCGTGGTGGGCTGGGACGGGCCGTGGTGGGCTGGGACGGGCCGTGGTGTGCTGGGACGGGCTGTGGTGGGCTGGGACGGGCTGTGGTGGGCTGGGACGGGCTGCGGTGGGCTGGGACGGGCTGCGGTGGGCTGGGACGGGCTGCGGTGGGCTGGGACGCGCTGCAGTGGGCTGGGACGCGCTGCGGTGGGCTGGGAAGGGCTGGGACGGGCTGTGGTGGGCCAGGACCGGCCTTGGTTGGCCATGACGGGCCGTGGTGGGCCGGGCCGGGCTGTAGTGGGCGGGGACAAGTTGTGGTGTGCTGGGACAGGCTGTGGTGAGCAGGGAAGGGCTGTGGTGGCCTGGGACGGGCTGTGGTGAGCGGGGACGGGCTGTGGTGGGCGGGGACGGGCTTTGGAGGGCTCTGGTGGGCTGGAACAGGGTCTGTTGGGCTGGGACGGGCTGTGGTAAGCTGTAATGGGCTGTGGTGGGCTTGGACGGGCTGTGGTGGGTTGTGGTGAGCTGAGACGGGCTGTGGTGGGCTGTATTGGGCTGTGGTGGGCTGTATTGGGCTGTGGCGGGCTGGGACGGGCTGTGGCGGGCTGGGACGGGCTGTGGTGGGCTGTGGTGGGACGGGACGGGCTGTGGTGGGCTGGGACGGGCTGTGGTGGTCTACGGTAGCCTGTGGTGTGCTGTAGTGGCCTGTGGTGGGCTGGGACGGGCTGTGGTGGGCTGGGACGGTGTGTGGTGGACTGGGACGGGCTGTGGTGGGCTGTGGTGGGACCGGTCGGGCTGTGGTGAGCCAGGACGGGCTGTGGTGAGCCAGGACGGGCTGTGGTGTGCTGAGACGGGCTGTGGTGGGCCGGGACGGGCTGTGGTGGGACGGGACGGGCTGTGGTGGGACGGGACGGGCTGTGGTGGGACGGGATGGGCTGTGGTGTGCCGGGACGGGCTGTGGTGGGCTGGGACGCGCTGTGGTGCACTGGGACGAATTGTGGTGGGCTGGGACGGGCTGTGGTGAGCCGTGGTGGGCCGTTGTGGGCTGGGACGGGCCGTGGTGAACTGTGGTGGGTTGGGACGGGCTGTGGGGGGCTGGGTCGGGCTAAGACGGGCTGTGGTGGTCTGGGACGGGTCGCAGTGGGCTTGGACGGGCTGTGGTGGGCTGGGGCGGGCTATGGTGGGCCGGGACAAGCTGTAGTAGGTTGGGACGGGCTCTGGTGGACTGGAACGGCCTCTGCTGGGCTGGAACAGGACGTGGTGGGCTGGGATGGGCTGTGGTGGGGTGTGGTGAGCTGAGACGGTCTGGGAGGGGCTGAAACGGGCTGGGCCGGCTCTGGGGGTCTGGGAGGGGCTGGGAAGGCCTGTGGTGGGCTGGGACGGGCAGTGGTGGGCTGGGACGGGCAGTGGTGGGCTGGGACGGGCAGTGGTGGGCTGGGACGGGCTGTGGTGGGCTGGGACGGGCTGTGGTGGGCTGAGGTGGGCCGCGGTGGGCCAGGACGGACCATGGTGGGCCGGGACGGGCGGTGATGGGCCTGGACGCGCCGTGGTGGACCGTAGTGGGCTGGGACGGGCTTTGGTGGGCCGGGACGTGCTGTGGTGGGCTGGGACGCGCTGTGGTGGGCTGGGACGGGCTGTGGTGGGCTGGGACGGGCTGTGGTGGGCTGGGACGGGCTATGGTGGGCCGGGACAAGCTGTTGTAGGTTGGGACGGGCTCTGGTGGACTGGAACGGCCTCTGCTGGGCTGAAACAGGCTGTGGTGGGCTGGGATGGGCTGTTGTGGGGTGTGGTGAGCTGAGACGGTCTGGGAGGGGCTGAAATGGGCTGGGCCGGCTCTGGGGGTCTGGGAGGGGCTGGGAAGGCTTGTGGTGGGCTGGGACGAGCTGGGACGGGCTGGGACGGGCTGTGGTGGGCTGGGACGGGCAGTGGTGGGCTGGGACGGGCAGTGGTGGGCTGGGACGGGCTGTGGTGGGCTGGGACGGGCTGTGGTGGGCTGGGATGGGCTGTGGTGGGCTGAGGTGGGCCGCGGTGGGCCTGGACGGACCATGGTGGGCCGGGACGGGCGGTGATGGGCCTGGACGGGCCGTGGTGGACCGTAGTGTGCTGGGACGGGCTTTGGTGGGTCGGGACGTGCTGTTGTAGGCTGTGGTGGGCTGGGACGGGCTGTGGTGGGCTGGGCCGGGCCGTGGTGGGCCAGGACCGGCCTTGGTTGGCCGTGACGGGCCGTGGTGGGCCGGGCCGGGCCGTAGTGGGCGGGGACAATTTGTGGTGGGCGGGGACAGGCTGTGGTGAGCAGGGAAGGGCTGTGGTGGCCTGGGACGGGCTGTGGTAGGCTGGGGTGGGCCTCGGTTGGCCGGGACGGACCATGGTGGGCCGGGACGGGCGGTGATGGGCCTGGACGTGCCGTGGTGGACCGTAGTGGGCTGGGACGGGCTTTGGTGGGTCGGGACGTGCTGTTGTAGGCTGTGGTGGGCTGGGACGGGCTGTGGTGGGCTGGGACGGGCTGTGGTGGGCTGGGACGCGCTGTGGTGGGCTGGGAAGGGCTGGGACGGGCTGTGGTGGGCTGGGCCGGGCCGTGGTGGGCCAGGACCGGCCTTGGTTAGCCATGACGGGCCGTGGTGGGCCGGGCCGGGCCGTAGTGGGCGGGGACAATTTGTGGTGGGCGGGGACAGGCTGTGGTGAGCAGGGAAGGGCTGTGGTGGCCTGGGACGGGCCGTGGTGGGCTGGGACGGGCTGGGAAAAGCCGTGGTGGGCTGGGACGGGCCGTGGTGGGCCGGGACGGGCCGTGGTGGGCCGTGGTGGGCCGGGACGGGCCGTGGTGGGCTGTGGTGGGCCGGGACGGGCCGTGGTGGGCTGTGGTGGGCCGGGATGGGCCATCGTGGGCTGGGACGGGCCGTGGTGGGCCGTGATGTGCCGTGATGGGCTGGGATGGGCTGTGGTGGGCTGTGGTGGGACGGGGACGGACTGTGGTGGGCAGGGACGGGCTGTGGTGGGCTGTGGTGGGACGGGGACGGACTGTGGTGGGCAGGGACGGGCTGTGATTGGTTGTGGTGGGCTGGGACGGGCTGTGGTTGGCTGGGACGGACTGTGATGAACTGAGATGGGCTGTGGTGGGCCGTGTTGGGATGGGACAGGCCCTGGTGGGCTGTGGAGTGCTGGGACATGCTGTGGTGTGCTGCGGTAAGCTGTGGTGGGCTGGGACGGGCTGTGGTGGGCTGGGACGAGTTGTGGTGGGCTGGGACGGGCTGACATGGGCTGGGACGGGCTGGGACGCCTTGGACGGGTTGTGGTGGGCGGTGACGGGTTGTGGTGGGCGGGGACGGGCTTTGGTGGACGGGGACAGGCTTTGGTTGGCTGTGGTGGGCTGGAACGGGCTTTGGTGGGCTGGGACGGGCTGTGGTGGGCTGGGACGGGCTGGGACGCCTTGGACGGGCTGTGGTGGGCGGTGACGGTTTGTGGTGGGCTAGGATGGGCTTGGATGTGCTGTGGTGGGCGGGCACGGTCTGTGGTGGGCTGGAACAGGCTCTGGTGGGTTGGGACGGGCTGTGGTAAGCTGTAATGGGCTGTGGTGGGTTGTGGTGGGCTGGGCTGGGCCGTGGTGGGTTGGGACGTGCTGTGGTAGGCTGTGGTGTGCTGGGATGGGCTGTCGTGGGCTGGGACGGGCTGTCGTGGTCTGTGGTGGGCTGTGGTGGGACGGGACAGGCTGTGGTGGGCTGGG
The DNA here is from genome assembly GCF_023634085.1 of Falco cherrug. Taxonomy (NCBI): domain Eukaryota; kingdom Metazoa; phylum Chordata; class Aves; order Falconiformes; family Falconidae; genus Falco; species Falco cherrug. Next base: position 63,212 of record NW_026599324.1, read on the forward strand.
ACGGGCTGTGGTGGTCTACGGTAGCCTGTGGTGTGCTGTAGTGGCCTGTGGTGGGCTGTAGTGGCCTGTGGTGGGCTGGGACGGTGTGTGGTGGACTGGGACGGGCTGTGGTGGGCTGTGGTGGGACCGGACGGGCTGTGGTGAGCCAGGACGGGCTGTGGTGTGCTGAGACGGGCTCTGGTGGGCCGGGACGGGCTGTGGTGGGCTGCGACGGGCCGTGGTGGGCTGGGACGGGCCGTGGTGAACTGTGGTGGGCTGTGATGGGCCGTGGTGGGCTGGGGCGGGCTGTGGTGGGCTGGGAAGGGCCGTGGTGGGCTGGGACAGGCTGTGGTGGGCTGTGGTGGACTGGGAAGGGCCGTGGTGTGCGGTGGTGGGCCATGGCGGGCCGTGGTTGGCCATGGTAGGCCGTGGTGGGCTGAAACAGGCTGGGACGGGCTGTGGTGGTCTGGGACGGGCTGTGGTGGGCTGTGGTGGGCTGGGACGGGCTGTGGTGGGCTGGGACGGGTTATGGTGAGCTGAAACGGGCTGTGGTAAGCTTTGGTGGGCCGTGGTGGGCTGGGACGGGCTGGTACTTGCTGTGGTGGGCTCTGACGGGCTGTGGTGGGCTGAGGTGGGCCGCGGTGGGCCGGGACGGACCATGGTGGGCCGGGATGCCGCGATTGAGAGACGGAGACCCGGTCAGGTGGAAATCAGATCAGATCTGCTTTATTGTTCTTAACATGCTTCTTTTATAAGGCTGCATACATAGTCTAAGATTATCATGCACAAAGCTCATTGGTTACATATTGCAAAAGTGATTACATATTGCAAAAGCTAAATTCCTTATTCGCTGTTCCTCTTCACTCTGCTTATTTCGTTTCCTAGGGTTACAAGTTCTGCTTCGGTACTTTCCATTGTATGCCTCAATCTTATGCTTGCTGACAGTTTCGGTTATAACCGGACCTACATCCTGTTTTGTATAACCACAGGCCCCAAGGTCGCAATGCCCTTGCGGCCTAAACCTCCACTAGTCGTATTGCATTATGTTCTTTCTCTTGCAGTCCGTTCTTCATGAGTTCCCACAGACCTCCCTCAATTAGATAAGTTTCACTGGAGGTCTTAGACAAATCATTCCCTTCACCGGGACGGGCGGTGATGGGCCTGGACAGGCCGTGGTGGGCTGTGGTGGGCTGGAACGGGCTTTGGTGGGCTGGGACGGGCCATGGTGGTCTGGGACGGGCCGTGGTGTGCTGGGACGAATTGTGGTGGGCTGGGACGGGATGTCGTGGTCCGGGTCGGGCTGTGGTGGGCTGGGATGAGCTGTGGTGGGCCGTTGTGGGCTGGGACGGGCCATGGTGGGCTGGGACAGGCTGTGGTGGGCTGGGACAGGCTGGGACCGGCTGTGGTGGGCTGTGACGGGCTGTGGTGGGCTGGGAAGAGCTGTGGTGGGCTGGGACGAGTTCTGGTGGGCTGGGACGGGCTGAGATGGGCTGGGACAGGCTGGGACGCCTTGGACGGGCTGTGGTGGGCGGTGACGGGTTGTGGCTGGCTGGGACGGGCTTGGACGTGCTGTGGTGGTCGGGGATGGGCTATGGTTGGTGGGCACGGTCCGTGGTGGGCTGGAACAGGCTGTGGTGGGTTGGGACGGGCTGTGGTAAGCTGTAATGGGCTGTGGTGGGTTGTGGTGCGCTGGGCTTGGCCGTGGTGGGTTGGGACGGGCCGTGGTGAACCGGGACCGGTCTTGGTTGGCCGGGACGGGCCCTGGTGGGCCAGGAAGGGCGGTAGTGGGCGGGGACAAGTTGTGGTGGGCGGGGACGGGCTGTGGTAGGCGGGGATGGGCTGTGGTGAGCTGAGACGGGCTGTGGTGAGCTGAGACGGGCTGTGGTGCGCTGTGGTAAGCTGGGACAGGCTGTGGTGGGCTGGGACGGTTTGTGGTTGGCTGTGGTGGGCTGGGAAGGGCTGTGGTTGGCTGGGATGGGCTGTGGTGGGCTGGGACAAGCTCTGGTGGTCTGGAACGGGCTGTGCTGGGCTGTGCTGGGCTGTGCTGGGCTGTGTTGAGCTGGGGCGGGCTGTTCTGAGCTGGGACGTTCTGTGGTGGGCTGGGACGTGCCATGATGGGCCATGGTGGGCCGTGGTGGGCTGGGACGGGCCGTGGTGAACCGTGGTGGGCAGTGGTGGGCTCTGGTGGGCTGTGGTGAGCTGAGACGGGCATGTGGTGGGCTGTGGTAAGCTGGGACGGTCTGTGGTGGGCTGGGACGGTCTGTGGTGGGCTGGGACGGTCTGTGGTGGGCTGGGATGGGCTGTGGTGGGCTGGGACGGGCTGTGGTGGGCTGTGGTGGATTCTGGTGAGCTTAGACGGGCTGTGGTGGGTTGTGGTGGGCTGGGAAAGGCTGTGGTGGGCTGGGACGGTCTGTTGTGGTCTGTGGTGGGCTGGGACGGGCTGTGGTTGGCTGGGACGGGTTGTGGTAGGCTGGGACGGGCTGTGGTGTTCAGGGACGGGCTGTGGTGGGCCGGGACGGTCTGTGATGGGCTGTGGTGAGCTGAGACGGGCTGAGACGGGCTGCGGGGGGCTGGGACGGGCTGTGGTGGTCTGGGATGGGCTGGGACGAGCTGGGACGGGCTGTGTTGGGCTGGGAAGGGCTGTGGTGTGCTGTGGTGAACTGGGACGGGCTGTGGTGTGCTGGGACAAGCTGTGGTGGGCTGGGACGGGCTGTGCTGGTCTGGGATGGACTGTGGTGGGCTGGGACGGGTCGTGGTGGTCTTGGACGGGCTGTGGTGGGCCGTGGTGGGCTGTGGTGGGCTGGGACGGGCCGTGGTGAACTGTGGTGGGCTGTGGTGGGCCGTGGTGGGCTGGCACGGGCTGGGACGAGCTGTGGTGGGCTGGGACAGGCTGTGGTGGGCTGGGACAGGCTGTGGTGGGCTGGGACGGGCTGTGGTGGGCCGTGGTGGGCCGGGACGGGCTCTGGTGGCCTGTGGTGGGCTGAGACGGGTTGTGGTGGATTGTGGTAAGCTGGGACGGCCTGTGGTGGGCTGGGACGGGTTGTGGTGGGCTGTGACGGGCTGTGGTGGTCTGGGACGGGCTGTGGTGGGCTGTGGTGTTCTGTGGCGGGCTGGGATGGGCTGTGGAGGGCTGGGACAGGCTGGGACGGGCTGTGGCGGGCTGGGACGGTTTGTGGTAGTCTGTGACGGACTGTGGTGGTCTGTGGCGGGCCGTGGTGGGCCGTTGCAGGCTGTAGTGGGCTGGGACGGGCTGTGGTAGGCTGGGATGGGCTGTGGTGGGCTGGGACGGGATGTGGTGGGCTGTGGTGGGCTTTGGTGGGCTGTGGTGGGCTGGGATAAGCTGTGGTAGGCTGGGATGGGCTGTGGAGGGGTGTGGCGGGCTGTGGTGGGGTGTGGTGACCTGTGGTGAGCTGTGGTGGGCTGTGAAAGGCTGTGGTGATCTGGGCCGGCTGTGGTGGGCTGGGAATGGCTGTAGAGGGCTGTGGCTTGCTGTGGTGGGCTGTGACGGGCTGGGACGGCCTGTGGCGGGCTGAGACAAGCTGTGGTGGGCTGTGGTGGGTTTTGGTGGGCTAGGATGGGCTGTGATGGGCCGTGGTGGGCTTTTCTGGGCTGTGATGGGCCGTGGTGGGCTCTGGCGGGCTGTGGTGGGCCGTGGTGGGCTGGGACGGGCTGTAGAGGGCTGTGGTGGGCTATGGTGGTCGGTGGTGCGCTGTAGTGGGCTGGGACGGGCTGTGGTGACCTGGGACGGGCTGTGGTGGCCTGGGACGGGCTGTGGTGGCCTGGGACGTGCTGTGGTGGCCTGGGACGGGCTGTGGTGGGCTGGGACCGTCTGTTATGGTCTGGGATGGGCTGTGGTGGCCTGTTGTGGGCTGTGGTAGGCTGTGGTGGGCTGTGGTGGGCTGGGACGGGCTGTGGTGGCCTTGGAAGGGCTGTGGTGGTCAGGGACGGGTTGTGGTGGGCTGGGACGGGCTGTTATGGTCTGGGACGGGCTGTGGTGGGCTGGGACGGGCTGTGGTGGGCTGTGGTGGGCTGTGGGGGGCTGGGACTAGATGTGGTTGGCTGGGACGGGCTGTGGTGGGCTGTGGTGGGCTGGGACACGCTGTGCTGGGCTGGGACGGGCTGTGGTGGTCTTGGACGGGCTGTGGTGGGCTGGAACGGGCAGTGGTGGGTTCTGGTGAGCTTGAGACGGGCTGTGGTGGGCTGGGACGGGCTGTGCTGGGCTGGGGCGGGTTGGGACTGGCTGGGATGGGCTGTGGTGGGCTGTGGTGAGCTGAGATGGGCTGGGACGGGCTGGGACGGGCTGAAGGTTGGCTGGGACAGGCTGGGAAGGGCTGGGACGGGCTGGGGCGGACTGTGGTGGGCTGGGACAAGCTGTGTTGGGCTGTGGTGGGCTGGGATGGGCTGTGGTGGGCTGAGACAGGCTGGGTGAGCTGGGACGGGCTGTGGTGAGCGGGGACAGGCTGTGGTGGGCTGGGACGGGCTCTGGTGGGCTGGGACGGGCTCTGGTGGTCTGGAACGGGCTGTGGTGGGCGGGGATGTGCTGTGGTGGGCTGTGGTGAGCTGAGACGGGTTGGGACGGGCTGGGACGGGCTATGATGGTCTGTGACAGGCTGGGACGAGCTGGGACGGGCTGGGTCGGGGTGTGTTGGGCGGGGACGGGCTGTGGTGGGCTGGGACGCGCTGTGGTGGGCTGGAACGGGCTGTGTTAGGCTGGGACAAGCTGGGACGGGCTGTGCTGGGCTGGGACAGGCTGTGGTAGGCTGGGTCGGGCTGTGGCGGTCTTGCATGGGCTCTGGCGTGCCAAGACGGGCTGTGGCTGTCTGGGGCGGCCTGTGACGGGCTGTGGTGGGTTGTGGTGGGCTTCGGTGGGCTGTGGTCTGCTGGGATAAGCTGTGGTAGGCTGGGACGGGCTGTGGCGGGCCAGGATGGGATGTGGCGGGCTGGGACGGGCTGTGACGGGCTGGGGTGGGCTCTGGCGGGCCGTGGTGGGCTGTGGCGGGCCGGGACGGGCAGTGGTTGGCTCTGGTGGGCCGTGGTGGGCTGTGGTGGGCCGTTGTGGGCTGTGTTGGGCTGTGGCGGGCCGTGGGAGGCCGAGATGGGCCGTGTTGTTTGGGACGGGCTGTGGTAGACTTGGACGGGCTGTGGTGGGCCGTGGTGGGCCGTGACAGGCCTTGTTGGGCCGTGGCGGGCAGTGGTGGGCCGTGGCTTGTCGCGACGGCCCGTGGTGGGCTGTGTCGGGTTGGGACCGGCTGTGGTGGGCTGTTGTGGGCTGTGGTGGGCTGGGACGGGCTGTGGTGGGCTGGGACGGGCTGTGGTGGGCTGTAGTGAGCTGGGAAAAGCTGTGGTGGGCTGGGACGGGCTGTGGTGGGCTGTGGCGGGCTGTGGTGGGCTGTGGTGGGCCGTGGCGGGTTGTGTTGGGCCGTGGCAGACAGTGGTGGGCCGTGGCAGGCCGGGACGGGCCGTGGTGGGCTGTGGTGGGCTGGGACGGGCTGTGGTCGGGCAGTGGTGGGCTGGGATAAGCTGTGGTGGGCCGTGGTGGGCCGTGGCGGGCCGTGGTGGGCTGGGACGGGCTGTGGAGGGCTGTGGTGGGCTATGGTGGTCGGTGGTGGGCTGTGGTGACCTGGGACGGGCTGTGGTGGGCTGGGACGGGCTGTGGTGGGCTGGGACGGGCTGTGGTGGGCTGGGACGGGCTGTGGTTGTCTGGGATGGGCTGTGGTGGCCTGTGGTGGGCTGTGGTAGGCTGGGACGGACTGTGGTGGGCTGGGACAGGCTGTAGAGGGCTGTGGCTTGCTGTGGTGGGCTGTGACGGGCTGGGACGGCCTGTGGCGGGCTGAGACAAGCTGTGGTGGGCTGTGGTGGGTTTTGGTGGGCTAGGATGGGCTGTGATGGGCCGTGGTGGGCTTTTCTGGGCTGTGATGGGCCGTGGTGGGCTCTGGCGGGCTGTGGTGGGCCGTGGTGGGCTGGGACGGGCTGTAGAGGGCTGTGGTGGGCTATGGTGGTCGGTGGTGCGCTGTAGTGGGCTGGGACGGGCTGTGGTGACCTGGGACGGGCTGTGGTGGCCTGGGACGGGCTGTGGTGGCCTGGGACGTGCTGTGGTGGCCTGGGACGGGCTGTGGTGGGCTGGGACCGTCTGTTATGGTCTGGGATGGGCTGTGGTGGCCTGTTGTGGGCTGTGGTAGGCTGTGGTGGGCTGTGGTGGGCTGGGACGGGCTGTGGTGGCCTTGGAAGGGCTGTGGTGGTCAGGGACGGGTTGTGGTGGGCTGGGACGGGCTGTTATGGTCTGGTACGGGCTGTGGTGGGCTGGGACGGGCTGTGGTGGGCTGGGACCGTCTGTTATGGTCTGGGATGGGCTGTGGTGGCCTGTTGTGGGCTGTGGTAGGCTGTGGTGGGCTGTGGTGGGCTGGGACGGGCTGTGGTGGCCTTGGAAGGGCTGTGGTGGTCAGGGACGGGTTGTGGTGGGCTGGGACGGGCTGTTATGGTCTGGGACGGGCTGTGGTGGGCTGGGACGGGCTGTGGTGGGCTGTGGTGGGCTGTGGTGGGCTGTGGGGGGCTGGGACTAGATGTGGTTGGCTGGGACGGGCTGTGGTGGGCTGTGGTGGGCTGGGACGCGCTGTGCTGGGCTGGGACGGGCTGTGGTGGTCTTGGACGGGCTGTGGTGGGCTGGAACGGGCAGTGGTGGGTTCTGGTGAGCTTGAGACGGGCTGTGGTGGGCTGGGACGGGCTGTGCTGGGCTGGGGCGGGTTGGGACTGGCTGGGATGGGCTGTGGTGGGCTGTGGTGAGCTGAGATGGGCTGGGACGGGCTGGGACGGGCTGAAGGTTGGCTGGGACAGGCTGGGAAGGGCTGGGACGGGCTGGGGCGGACTGTGGTGGGCTGGGACAAGCTGTGTTGGGCTGTGGTGGGCTGGGATGGGCTGTGGTGGGCTGAGACAGGCTGGGTGAGCTGGGACGGGCTGTGGTGAGCGGGGACAGGCTGTGGTGGGCTGGGACGGGCTCTGGTGGGCTGGGACGGGCTCTGGTGGTCTGGAACGGGCTGTGGTGGGCGGGGATGTGCTGTGGTGGGCTGTGGTGAGCTGAGACGGGTTGGGACGGGCTGGGACGGGCTATGATGGTCTGTGACAGGCTGGGACGAGCTGGGTCGGGGTGTGTTGGGCGGGGACGGGCTGTGGTGGGCTGGGACGCGCTGTGGTGGGCTGGAACGGGCTGTGTTAGGCTGGGACAAGCTGGGACGGGCTGTGCTGGGCTGGGACAGGCTGTGGTAGGCTGGGTCGGGCTGTGGCGGTCTTGCATGGGCTCTGGCGTGCCAAGACGGGCTGTGGCTGTCTGGGGCGGCCTGTGACGGGCTGTGGTGGGTTGTGGTGGGCTTCGGTGGGCTGTGGTCTGCTGGGATAAGCTGTGGTAGGCTGGGACGGGCTGTGGCGGGCCAGGATGGGATGTGGCGGGCTGGGACGGGCTGTGACGGGCTGGGGTGGGCTCTGGCGGGCCGTGGTGGGCTGTGGCGGGCCGGGACGGGCAGTGGTTGGCTCTGGTGGGCCGTGGTGGGCTGTGGTGGGCCGTTGTGGGCTGTGTTGGGCTGTGGCGGGCCGTGGGAGGCCGAGATGGGCCGTGTTGTTTGGGACGGGCTGTGGTAGACTTGGACGGGCTGTGGTGGGCCGTGGTGGGCCGTGACAGGCCTTGTTGGGCCGTGGCGGGCAGTGGTGGGCCGTGGCTTGTCGCGACGGCCCGTGGTGGGCTGTGTCGGGTTGGGACCGGCTGTGGTGGGCTGTTGTGGGCTGTGGTGGGCTGGGACGGGCTGTGGTGGGCTGGGACGGGCTGTGGTGGGCTGTAGTGAGCTGGGAAAAGCTGTGGTGGGCTGGGACGGGCTGTGGTGGGCTGTGGCGGGCTGTGGTGGGCTGTGGTGGGCCGTGGCGGGTTGTGTTGGGCCGTGGCAGACAGTGGTGGGCCGTGGCAGGCCGGGACGGGCCGTGGTGGGCTGTGGTGGGCTGGGACGGGCTGTGGTCGGGCAGTGGTGGGCTGGGATAAGCTGTGGTGGGCCGTGGTGGGCCGTGGCGGGCCGTGGTGGGCTGGGACGGGCTGTGGAGGGCTGTGGTGGGCTATGGTGGTCGGTGGTGGGCTGTGGTGACCTGGGACGGGCTGTGGTGGGCTGGGACGGGCTGTGGTGGGCTGGGACGGGCTGTGGTGGGCTGGGACGGGCTGTGGTTGTCTGGGATGGGCTGTGGTGGCCTGTGGTGGGCTGTGGTAGGCTGGGACGGACTGTGGTGGGCTGGGACAGGCTGTGGGGGTTGTGGTGGGCTGGGACGGGCTGTGGTGGGCTGGGACGGGCTGTGGTGGGCTGGGACGGGCTGTAGTGGGCTGGGACGGGCTGTGGTGGCCTTGGACCGGCTGTGGTGGTCAGAGGCGGGCTGTGGTGGGCTGGGACGGGCTGTTATGGTCCGGGACGGGCTGTGGTGGGCCGTGGTGGGCTGGGACAGGCTGTGGTGGGCTGTGGTGGGCTGTGGCAGGCCGTGTTGGGATGGGACGGGCTGTGGTGGGCTGGGACGGGCCGTGGTGGGCTGTGGCAGGCCGTGGTGGGCTGGGACGGGCTGTGGTGGGCTGGGACGGGCTGTGGTGGTCTTGGACAAGCTGTGGTGGGCTGGAACGGGCTGTGGTCAGCTGGGACGGGTTGTGGTGGGCTGGAACAGGCTGTTATGGTCTGGGACGGGCTGTGGTGGGCTGGGACGGGCTGTTATGGTCCAGGACGGGCTGTGGTGGGCCGTGGTGGGCCGGGACGGGCTATGTTGGGCTGTGGTGGGCTGAGACGGGCTGTGGTGCGCTGTGGTAAGCTGGGACAGGCTGTGGTGGGCTGGGACGGTTTGTGGTTGGCTGTGGTGGGCTGGGAAGGGCTGTGGTTGGCTGGGATGGGCTGTGGTGGGCTGGGACAAGCTCTGGTGGTCTGGAACGGGCTGTGCTGGGCTGTGCTGGGCTGTGGTGGGCTGTGTTGAGCTGGGGCGGGCTGTGGTGGGCTGGGACGTTCTGTGGTGGGCTGGGACGTGCCATGATGGGCCATGGTGGGCCGTGGTGGGCTGGGACGGGCCGTGGTGAACCGTGGTGGGCAGTGGTGGGCTCTGGTGGGCTGTGGTGAGCTGAGACGGGCATGTGGTGGGCTGTGGTAAGCTGGGACGGTCTGTGGTGGGCTGGGACGGTCTGTGGTGGGCTGGGACGGTCTGTGGTGGGCTGGGATGGGCTGTGGTGGGCTGGGACGGGCTGTGGTGGGCTGTGGTGGATTCTGGTGAGCTTAGACGGGCTGTGGTGGGTTGTGGTGGGCTGGGAAAGGCTGTGGTGGGCTGGGACGGTCTGTTGTGGTCTGTGGTGGGCTGGGACGGGCTGTGGTTGGCTGGGACGGGTTGTGGTAGGCTGGGACGGGCTGTGGTGTTCAGGGACGGGCTGTGGTGGGCCGGGACGGTCTGTGATGGGCTGTGGTGAGCTGAGACGGGCTGAGACGGGCTGCGGGGGGCTGGGACGGGCTGTGGTGGTCTGGGATGGGCTGGGACGAGCTGGGACGGGCTGTGTTGGGCTGGGAAGGGCTGTGGTGTGCTGTGGTGAACTGGGACGGGCTGTGGTGTGCTGGGACAAGCTGTGGTGGGCTGGGACGGGCTGTGCTGGTCTGGGATGGACTGTGGTGGGCTGGGACGGGTCGTGGTGGTCTTGGACGGGCTGTGGTGGGCCGTGGTGGGCTGTGGTGGGCTGGGACGGGCCGTGGTGAACTGTGGTGGGCTGTGGTGGGCCGTGGTGGGCTGGCACGGGCTGGGACGAGCTGTGGTGGGCTGGGACAGGCTGTGGTGGGCTGGGACAGGCTGTGGTGGGCTGGGACGGGCTGTGGTGGGCCGTGGTGGGCCGGGACGGGCTCTGGTGGCCTGTGGTGGGCTGAGACGGGTTGTGGTGGATTGTGGTAAGCTGGGACGGCCTGTGGTGGGCTGGGACGGGTTGTGGTGGGCTGTGACGGGCTGTGGTGGTCTGGGACGGGCTGTGGTGGGCTGTGGTGTTCTGTGGCGGGCTGGGATGGGCTGTGGAGGGCTGGGACAGGCTGGGACGGGCTGTGGCGGGCTGGGACGGTTTGTGGTAGTCTGTGACGGACTGTGGTGGTCTGTGGCGGGCCGTGGTGGGCCGTTGCAGGCTGTAGTGGGCTGGGACGGGCTGTGGTAGGCTGGGATGGGCTGTGGTGGGCTGGGACGGGATGTGGTGGGCTGTGGTGGGCTTTGGTGGGCTGTGGTGGGCTGGGATAAGCTGTGGTAGGCTGGGATGGGCTGTGGAGGGGTGTGGCGGGCTGTGGTGGGGTGTGGTGACCTGTGGTGAGCTGTGGTGGGCTGTGAAAGGCTGTGGTGATCTGGGCCGGCTGTGGTGGGCTGGGAATGGCTGTAGAGGGCTGTGGCTTGCTGTGGTGGGCTGTGACGGGCTGGGACGGCCTGTGGCGGGCTGAGACAAGCTGTGGTGGGCTGTGGTGGGTTTTGGTGGGCTAGGATGGGCTGTGATGGGCCGTGGTGGGCTTTTCTGGGCTGTGATGGGCCGTGGTGGGCCGTGGTGGGCTGGGACGGGCTGTAGAGGGCTGTGGTGGGCTATGGTGGTCGGTGGTGCGCTGTAGTGGGCTGGGACGGGCTGTGGTGACCTGGGACGGGCTGTGGTGGCCTGGGACGTGCTGTGGTGGCCTGGGACGGGCTGTGGTGGGCTGGGACCGTCTGTGATGGTCTGGGATGGGCTGTGGTGGCCTGTTGTGGGCTGTGGTAGGCTGTGGTGGGCTGTGGTGGGCTGGGACGGGCTGTGGTGGCCTTGGAAGGGCTGTGGTGGTCAGGGACGGGTTGTGGTGGGCTGGGACGGGCTGTTATGGTCTGGGACGGGCTGTGGTGGGCTGGGACGGGCTGTGGTGGGCTGTGGTGGGCTGTGGGGGGCTGTGGGGGGCTGGGACTAGATGTGGTTGGCTGGGACGGGCTGTGGTGGGCCGTGGTGGGCTGGGACGCGCTGTGCTGGGCTGGGACGGGCTGTGGTGGTCTTGGACGGGCTGTGGTGGGCTGGAACGGGCAGTGGTGGGTTCTGGTGAGCTTGAGACGGGCTGTGGTGTGGTGGGACGGGCTGTGGTGGGCTGGGACGGGCCGTGGTGGGCTGGGACGGGCCGTGGCGGGCTGGGACGGGCCGTGGCGGGCTGGGACGGGCTGTGGCGAGCTGGGACGGGCCGTGGCGGGTTGGGACAGGCCGAGACGGGCTGGGACGGGCCGTGGTGGGCTGGGACGCGCTGTGCTGGGCTGGGACGGGCTGTGGTGGTCTTGGACGGGCTGTGGTGGGCTGGAACGGGCAGTGGTGGGTTCTGGTGAGCTTGAGACGGGCTGTGGTGGGCTGGGACGGGCTGTGCTGGGCTGGGGCGGGTTGGGACAGGCTGGGATGGGCTGTGGTGGGCTGTGGTGAGCTGAGATGGGCTGGGACGGGCTGGGACGGGCTGAAGGTTGGCTGGGACAGGCTGGGAAGGGCTGGGACGGGCTGGGGCGGACTGTGGTGGGCTGGGACAAGCTGTGTTGGGCTGTGGTGGGCTGGGATGGGCTGTGGTGGGCTGAGACAGGCTGGGTGAGCTGGGACGGGCTGTGGTGAGCGGGGACAGGCTGTGGTGGGCTGGGACGGGCTCTGGTGGGCTGGGACGGGCTCTGGTGGTCTGGAACGGGCTGTGGTGGGCGGGGATGTGCTGTGGTGGGCTGTGGTGAGCTGAGACGGGTTGGGACGGGCTGGGACGGGCTATGATGGTCTGTGACAGGCTGGGACGAGCTGGGACGGGCTGGGTCGGGGTGTGTTGGGCGGGGACGGGCTGTGGTGGGCTGGGACGCGCTGTGGTGGGCTGGAACGGGCTGTGTTAGGCTGGGACAAGCTGGGACGGGCTGTGCTGGGCTGGGACAGGCTGTGGTAGGCTGGGTCGGGCTGTGGCGGTCTTGCATGGGCTCTGGCGTGCCAAGACGGGCTGTGGCTGTCTGGGGCGGCCTGTGACGGGCTGTGGTGGGTTGTGGTGGGCTTCGGTGGGCTGTGGTCTGCTGGGATAAGCTGTGGTAGGCTGGGACGGGCTGTGGCGGGCCAGGATGGGATGTGGCGGGCTGGGACGGGCTGTGACGGGCTGGGGTGGGCTCTGGCGGGCCGTGGTGGGCTGTGGCGGGCCGGGACGGGCAGTGGTTGGCTCTGGTGGGCCGTGGTGGGCTGTGGTGGGCCGTTGTGGGCTGTGTTGGGCTGTGGCGGGCCGTGGGAGGCCGAGATGGGCCGTGTTGTTTGGGACGGGCTGTGGTAGACTTGGACGGGCTGTGGTGGGCCGTGGTGGGCCGTGACAGGCCTTGTTGGGCCGTGGCGGGCAGTGGTGGGCCGTGGCTTGTCGCGACGGCCCGTGGTGGGCTGTGTCGGGTTGGGACCGGCTGTGGTGGGCTGTTGTGGGCTGTGGTGGGCTGGGACGGGCTGTGGTGGGCTGGGACGGGCTGTGGTGGGCTGTAGTGAGCTGGGAAAAGCTGTGGTGGGCTGGGACGGGCTGTGGTGGGCTGTGGCGGGCTGTGGTGGGCTGTGGTGGGCCGTGGCGGGTTGTGTTGGGCCGTGGCAGACAGTGGTGGGCCGTGGCAGGCCGGGACGGGCCGTGGTGGGCTGTGGTGGGCTGGGACGGGCTGTGGTCGGGCAGTGGTGGGCTGGGATAAGCTGTGGTGGGCCGTGGTGGGCCGTGGCGGGCCGTGGTGGGCTGGGACGGGCTGTGGAGGGCTGTGGTGGGCTATGGTGGTCGGTGGTGGGCTGTGGTGACCTGGGACGGGCTGTGGTGGGCTGGGACGGGCTGTGGTGGGCTGGGACGGGCTGTGGTGGGCTGGGACGGGCTGTGGTTGTCTGGGATGGGCTGTGGTGGCCTGTGGTGGGCTGTGGTAGGCTGGGACGGACTGTGGTGGGCTGGGACAGGCTGTGGGGGTTGTGGTGGGCTGGGACGGGCTGTGGTGGGCTGGGACGGGCTGTGGTGGGCTGGGACGGGCTGTAGTGGGCTGGGACGGGCTGTGGTGGCCTTGGACCGGCTGTGGTGGTCAGAGGCGGGCTGTGGTGGGCTGGGACGGGCTGTTATGGTCCGGGACGGGCTGTGGTGGGCCGTGGTGGGCTGGGACGGGCTGTGGTGGGCTGTGGTGGGCTGGGACAGGCTGTGGTGGGCTGTGGTGGGCTGTGGCAGGCCGTGTTGGGATGGGACGGGCTGTGGTGGGCTGGGACGGGCCGTGGTGGGCTGTGGCAGGCCGTGGTGGGCTGGGACGGGCTGTGGTGGGCTGGGACGGGCTGTGGTGGTCTTGGACAAGCTGTGGTGGGCTGGAACGGGCTGTGGTCAGCTGGGACGGGTTGTGGTGGGCTGGAACAGGCTGTTATGGTCTGGGACGGGCTGTGGTGGGCTGGGACGGGCTGTTATGGTCCAGGACGGGCTGTGGTGGGCCGTGGTGGGCCGGGACGGGCTATGTTGGGCTGTGGTGGGCTGAGACGGGCTGTGGTGCGCTGTGGTAAGCTGGGACAGGCTGTGGTGGGCTGGGACGGTTTGTGGTTGGCTGTGGTGGGCTGGGAAGGGCTGTGGTTGGCTGGGATGGGCTGTGGTGGGCTGGGACAAGCTCTGGTGGTCTGGAACGGGCTGTGCTGGGCTGTGCTGGGCTGTGGTGGGCTGTGTTGAGCTGGGGCGGGCTGTGGTGGGCTGGGACGTTCTGTGGTGGGCTGGGACGTGCCATGATGGGCCATGGTGGGCCGTGGTGGGCTGGGACGGGCCGTGGTGAACCGTGGTGGGCAGTGGTGGGCTCTGGTGGGCTGTGGTGAGCTGAGACGGGCATGTGGTGGGCTGTGGTAAGCTGGGACGGTCTGTGGTGGGCTGGGACGGTCTGTGGTGGGCTGGGACGGTCTGTGGTGGGCTGGGATGGGCTGTGGTGGGCTGGGACGGGCTGTGGTGGGCTGTGGTGGATTCTGGTGAGCTTAGACGGGCTGTGGTGGGTTGTGGTGGGCTGGGAAAGGCTGTGGTGGGCTGGGACGGTCTGTTGTGGTCTGTGGTGGGCTGGGACGGGCTGTGGTTGGCTGGGACGGGTTGTGGTAGGCTGGGACGGGCTGTGGTGTTCAGGGACGGGCTGTGGTGGGCCGGGACGGTCTGTGATGGGCTGTGGTGAGCTGAGACGGGCTGAGACGGGCTGCGGGGGGCTGGGACGGGCTGTGGTGGTCTGGGATGGGCTGGGACGAGCTGGGACGGGCTGTGTTGGGCTGGGAAGGGCTGTGGTGTGCTGTGGTGAACTGGGACGGGCTGTGGTGTGCTGGGACAAGCTGTGGTGGGCTGGGACGGGCTGTGCTGGTCTGGGATGGACTGTGGTGGGCTGGGACGGGTCGTGGTGGTCTTGGACGGGCTGTGGTGGGCCGTGGTGGGCTGTGGTGGGCTGGGACGGGCCGTGGTGAACTGTGGTGGGCTGTGGTGGGCCGTGGTGGGCTGGCACGGGCTGGGACGAGCTGTGGTGGGCTGGGACAGGCTGTGGTGGGCTGGGACAGGCTGTGGTGGGCTGGGACGGGCTGTGGTGGGCCGTGGTGGGCCGGGACGGGCTCTGGTGGCCTGTGGTGGGCTGAGACGGGTTGTGGTGGATTGTGGTAAGCTGGGACGGCCTGTGGTGGGCTGGGACGGGTTGTGGTGGGCTGTGACGGGCTGTGGTGGTCTGGGACGGGCTGTGGTGGGCTGTGGTGTTCTGTGGCGGGCTGGGATGGGCTGTGGAGGGCTGGGACAGGCTGGGACGGGCTGTGGCGGGCTGGGACGGTTTGTGGTAGTCTGTGACGGACTGTGGTGGTCTGTGGCGGGCCGTGGTGGGCCGTTGCAGGCTGTAGTGGGCTGGGACGGGCTGTGGTAGGCTGGGATGGGCTGTGGTGGGCTGGGACGGGATGTGGTGGGCTGTGGTGGGCTTTGGTGGGCTGTGGTGGGCTGGGATAAGCTGTGGTAGGCTGGGATGGGCTGTGGAGGGGTGTGGCGGGCTGTGGTGGGGTGTGGTGACCTGTGGTGAGCTGTGGTGGGCTGTGAAAGGCTGTGGTGATCTGGGCCGGCTGTGGTGGGCTGGGAATGGCTGTAGAGGGCTGTGGCTTGCTGTGGTGGGCTGTGACGGGCTGGGACGGCCTGTGGCGGGCTGAGACAAGCTGTGGTGGGCTGTGGTGGGTTTTGGTGGGCTAGGATGGGCTGTGATGGGCCGTGGTGGGCTTTTCTGGGCTGTGATGGGCCGTGGTGGGCCGTGGTGGGCTGGGACGGGCTGTAGAGGGCTGTGGTGGGCTATGGTGGTCGGTGGTGCGCTGTAGTGGGCTGGGACGGGCTGTGGTGACCTGGGACGGGCTGTGGTGGCCTGGGACGGGCTGTGGTGGCCTGGGACGTGCTGTGGTGGCCTGGGACGGGCTGTGGTGGGCTGGGACCGTCTGTGATGGTCTGGGATGGGCTGTGGTGGCCTGTTGTGGGCTGTGGTAGGCTGTGGTGGGCTGTGGTGGGCTGGGACGGGCTGTGGTGGCCTTGGAAGGGCTGTGGTGGTCAGGGACGGGTTGTGGTGGGCTGGGACGGGCTGTTATGGTCTGGGACGGGCTGTGGTGGGCTGGGACGGGCTGTGGTGGGCTGTGGTGGGCTGTGGTGGGCTGTGGGGGGCTGGGACTAGATGTGGTTGGCTGGGACGGGCTGTGGTGGGCCGTGGTGGGCTGGGACGCGCTGTGCTGGGCTGGGACGGGCTGTGGTGGTCTTGGACGGGCTGTGGTGGGCTGGAACGGGCAGTGGTGGGTTCTGGTGAGCTTGAGACGGGCTGTGGTGTGGTGGGACGGGCTGTGGTGGGCTGGGACGGGCCGTGGTGGGCTGGGACGGGCCGTGGCGGGCTGGGACGGGCCGTGGCGGGCTGGGACGGGCTGTGGCGAGCTGGGACGGGCCGTGGCGGGTTGGGACAGGCCGAGACGGGCTGGGACGGGCCGTGGTGGGCTGGGACGCGCTGTGCTGGGCTGGGACGGGCTGTGGTGGTCTTGGACGGGCTGTGGTGGGCTGGAACGGGCAGTGGTGGGTTCTGGTGAGCTTGAGACGGGCTGTGGTGGGCTGGGACGGGCTGTGCTGGGCTGGGGCGGGTTGGGACAGGCTGGGATGGGCTGTGGTGGGCTGTGGTGAGCTGAGATGGGCTGGGACGGGCTGGGACGGGCTGAAGGTTGGCTGGGACAGGCTGGGAAGGGCTGGGACGGGCTGGGGCGGACTGTGGTGGGCTGGGACAAGCTGTGTTGGGCTGTGGTGGGCTGGGATGGGCTGTGGTGGGCTGAGACAGGCTGGGTGAGCTGGGACGGGCTGTGGTGAGCGGGGACAGGCTGTGGTGGGCTGGGACGGGCTCTGGTGGGCTGGGACGGGCTCTGGTGGTCTGGAACGGGCTGTGGTGGGCGGGGATGTGCTGTGGTGGGCTGTGGTGAGCTGAGACGGGTTGGGACGGGCTGGGACGGGCTATGATGGTCTGTGACAGGCTGGGACGAGCTGGGACGGGCTGGGTCGGGGTGTGTTGGGCGGGGACGGGCTGTGGTGGGCTGGGACGCGCTGTGGTGGGCTGGAACGGGCTGTGTTAGGCTGGGACAAGCTGGGACGGGCTGTGCTGGGCTGGGACAGGCTGTGGTAGGCTGGGTCGGGCTGTGGCGGTCTTGCATGGGCTCTGGCGTGCCAAGACGGGCTGTGGCTGTCTGGGGCGGCCTGTGACGGGCTGTGGTGGGTTGTGGTGGGCTTCGGTGGGCTGTGGTCTGCTGGGATAAGCTGTGGTAGGCTGGGACGGGCTGTGGCGGGCCAGGATGGGATGTGGCGGGCTGGGACGGGCTGTGACGGGCTGGGGTGGGCTCTGGCGGGCCGTGGTGGGCTGTGGCGGGCCGGGACGGGCAGTGGTTGGCTCTGGTGGGCCGTGGTGGGCTGTGGTGGGCCGTTGTGGGCTGTGTTGGGCTGTGGCGGGCCGTGGGAGGCCGAGATGGGCCGTGTTGTTTGGGACGGGCTGTGGTAGACTTGGACGGGCTGTGGTGGGCCGTGGTGGGCCGTGACAGGCCTTGTTGGGCCGTGGCGGGCAGTGGTGGGCCGTGGCTTGTCGCGACGGCCCGTGGTGGGCTGTGTCGGGTTGGGACCGGCTGTGGTGGGCTGTTGTGGGCTGTGGTGGGCTGGGACGGGCTGTGGTGGGCTGGGACGGGCTGTGGTGGGCTGTAGTGAGCTGGGAAAAGCTGTGGTGGGCTGGGACGGGCTGTGGTGGGCTGTGGCGGGCTGTGGTGGGCTGTGGTGGGCCGTGGCGGGTTGTGTTGGGCCGTGGCAGACAGTGGTGGGCCGTGGCAGGCCGGGACGGGCCGTGGTGGGCTGTGGTGGGCTGGGACGGGCTGTGGTCGGGCAGTGGTGGGCTGGGATAAGCTGTGGTGGGCCGTGGTGGGCCGTGGCGGGCCGTGGTGGGCTGGGACGGGCTGTGGAGGGCTGTGGTGGGCTATGGTGGTCGGTGGTGGGCTGTGGTGACCTGGGACGGGCTGTGGTGGGCTGGGACGGGCTGTGGTGGGCTGGGACGGGCTGTGGTGGGCTGGGACGGGCTGTGGTTGTCTGGGATGGGCTGTGGTGGCCTGTGGTGGGCTGTGGTAGGCTGGGACGGACTGTGGTGGGCTGGGACAGGCTGTGGGGGTTGTGGTGGGCTGGGACGGGCTGTGGTGGGCTGGGACGGGCTGTGGTGGGCTGGGACGGGCTGTAGTGGGCTGGGACGGGCTGTGGTGGCCTTGGACCGGCTGTGGTGGTCAGAGGCGGGCTGTGGTGGGCTGGGACGGGCTGTTATGGTCCGGGACGGGCTGTGGTGGGCCGTGGTGGGCTGGGACGGGCTGTGGTGGGCTGTGGTGGGCTGGGACAGGCTGTGGTGGGCTGTGGTGGGCTGTGGCAGGCCGTGTTGGGATGGGACGGGCTGTGGTGGGCTGGGACGGGCCGTGGTGGGCTGTGGCAGGCCGTGGTGGGCTGGGACGGGCTGTGGTGGGCTGGGACGGGCTGTGGTGGTCTTGGACAAGCTGTGGTGGGCTGGAACGGGCTGTGGTCAGCTGGGACGGGTTGTGGTGGGCTGGAACAGGCTGTTATGGTCTGGGACGGGCTGTGGTGGGCTGGGACGGGCTGTTATGGTCCAGGACGGGCTGTGGTGGGCCGTGGTGGGCCGGGACGGGCTATGTTGGGCTGTGGTGGGCTGAGACGGGCTGTGGTGCGCTGTGGTAAGCTGGGACAGGCTGTGGTGGGCTAGGACGGTTTGTGGTTGGCTGTGGTGGGCTGGGAAGGGCTGTGGTTGGCTGGGATGGGCTGTGGTGGGCTGGGACAAGCTCTGGTGGTCTGGAACGGGCTGTGCTGGGCTGTGCTGGGCTGTGCTGGGCTGTGGTGGGCTGTCTTGAGCTGGGGCGGGCTGTTCTGAGCTGGGACGTTCTGTGGTGGGCTGGGACGTTCTGTGGTTGGCTGGGACGTGCCATGATGGGCCATGGTGGGCCGTGGTGGGCTGGGACGGGCGGTGGTGAACCGTGGTGGGCAGTGGTGGGCTCTGGTGGGCTGTGGTGAGCTGAGACGGGCTGTGGTGGGCTGTGGTAAGCTGGGACGGTCTGTGGTGGGCTGGGACGGTCTGTGGTGGGCTGGGACGGTCTGTGGTGGGCTGGGATGGGCTGTGGTGGGCTGGGACGGGCTGTGGTGGGCTGTGGTGGATTCTGGTGAGCTTAGACGGGCTGTGGTGGGTTGTGGTGGGCTGGGAAAGGCTGTGGTTGGCTGGGACGGTCTGTTGTGGTCTGTGGTGGGCTGTGGTGGGCCGTGGTGGGCTGGGACGGGCCGTGGTGGGCTGGGACGGGCTGGGACAGGCTCTGGTGGGCTGGGACGGGCTGGGACGGGGTGTGGTGGGCTGGGACGGGCTGTGGTGGGCTGGGACGGTCTGTGTTGGGCTGGGACGGGCTGTGGTGGGCTGGGACATTCTGTGGTGGGCTGGGACGGGCTGTGGTGGGCTGGGACGGGCTGGGACGGCCTGTGGCGGGCTGAGACAAGCTGTGGTGGGCTGTGGTGGGTTTTGGTGGGCTAGGATGGGCTGTGATGGGCCGTGGTGGGCTTTTCTGGGCTGTGATGGGCCGTGGTGGGCTCTGGCGGGCTGTGGTGGGCCGTGGTGGGCTGGGACGGGCTGTAGAGGGCTGTGGTGGGCTATGGTGGTCGGTGGTGCGCTGTAGTGGGCTGGGACGGGCTGTGGTGACCTGGGACGGGCTGTGGTGGCCTGGGACGGGCTGTGGTGGCCTGGGACGTGCTGTGGTGGCCTGGGACGGGCTGTGGTGGGCTGGGACCGTCTGTGATGGTCTGGGATGGGCTGTGGTGGCCTGTTGTGGGCTGTGGTAGGCTGTGGTGGGCTGTGGTGGGCTGGGACGGGCTGTGGTGGCCTTGGAAGGGCTGTGGTGGTCAGGGACGGGTTGTGGTGGGCTGGGACGGGCTGTTATGGTCTGGGACGGGCTGTGGTGGGCTGGGACGGGCTGTGGTGGGCTGTGGTGGGCTGTGGTGGGCTGTGGTGGGCTGGGACTAGATGTGGTTGGCTGGGACGGGCTGTGGTGGGCCGTGGTGGGCTGGGACGCGCTGTGCTGGGCTGGGACGGGCTGTGGTGGTCTTGGACGGGCTGTGGTGGGCTGGAACGGGCAGTGGTGGGTTCTGGTGAGCTTGAGACGGGCTGTGGTGGGCTGGGACGGGCTGTGCTGGGCTGGGGCGGGTTGGGACAGGCTGGGATGGGCTGTGGTGGGCTGTGGTGAGCTGAGATGGGCTGGGACGGGCTGGGACGGGCTGAAGGTTGGCTGGGACAGGCTGGGAAGGGCTGGGACGGGCTGGGGCGGACTGTGGTGGGCTGGGACAAGCTGTGTTGGGCTGTGGTGGGCTGGGATGGGCTGTGGTGGGCTGAGACAGGCTGGGTGAGCTGGGACGGGCTGTGGTGAGCGGGGACAGGCTGTGGTGGGCTGGGACGGGCTCTGGTGGGCTGGGACGGGCTCTGGTGGTCTGGAACGGGCTGTGGTGGGCGGGGATGTGCTGTGGTGGGCTGTGGTGAGCTGAGACGGGTTGGGACGGGCTGGGACGGGCTATGATGGTCTGTGACAGGCTGGGACGAGCTGGGACGGGCTGGGTCGGGGTGTGTTGGGCGGGGACGGGCTGTGGTGGGCTGGGACGCGCTGTGGTGGGCTGGAACGGGCTGTGTTAGGCTGGGACAAGCTGGGACGGGCTGTGCTGGGCTGGGACAGGCTGTGGTAGGCTGGGTCGGGCTGTGGCGGTCTTGCATGGGCTCTGGCGTGCCAAGACGGGCTGTGGCTGTCTGGGGCGGCCTGTGACGGGCTGTGGTGGGTTGTGGTGGGCTTCGGTGGGCTGTGGTCTGCTGGGATAAGCTGTGGTAGGCTGGGACGGGCTGTGGCGGGCCAGGATGGGATGTGGCGGGCTGGGACGGGCTGTGACGGGCTGGGGTGGGCTCTGGCGGGCCGTGGTGGGCTGTGGCGGGCCGGGACGGGCAGTGGTTGGCTCTGGTGGGCCATGGTGGGCTGTGGTGGGCCGTTGTGGGCTGTGTTGGGCTGTGGCGGGCCGTGGGAGGCCGAGATGGGCCGTGTTGTTTGGGACGGGCTGTGGTAGACTTGGACGGGCTGTGGTGGGCCGTGGTGGGCCGTGACAGGCCTTGTTGGGCCGTGGCGGGCAGTGGTGGGCCGTGGCTTGTCGCGACGGCCCGTGGTGGGCTGTGTCGGGTTGGGACCGGCTGTGGTGGGCTGTTGTGGGCTGTGGTGGGCTGGGACGGGCTGTGGTGGGCTGGGACGGGCTGTGGTGGGCTGTAGTGAGCTGGGAAAAGCTGTGGTGGGCTGGGACGGGCTGTGGTGGGCTGTGGCGGGCTGTGGTGGGCTGTGGTGGGCCGTGGCGGGTTGTGTTGGGCCGTGGCAGACAGTGGTGGGCCGTGGCAGGCCGGGACGGGCCGTGGTGGGCTGTGGTGGGCTGGGACGGGCTGTGGTCGGGCAGTGGTGGGCTGGGATAAGCTGTGGTGGGCCGTGGCGGGCCGTGGTGGGCTGGGACGGGCTGTGGAGGGCTGTGGTGGGCTATGGTGGTCGGTGGTGGGCTGTGGTGACCTGGGACGGGCTGTGGTGGGCTGGGACGGGCTGTGGTGGGCTGGGACGGGCTGTGGTGGGCTGGGACGGGCTGTGGTTGTCTGGGATGGGCTGTGGTGGCCTGTGGCGGGCTGTGGTAGGCTGGGACGGACTGTGGTGGGCTGGGACAGGCTGTGGGGGTTGTGGTGGGCTGGGACGGGCTGTGGTGGGCTGGGACGGGCTGTGGTGGGCTGGGACGGGCTGTAGTGGGCTGGGACGGGCTGTGGTGGCCTTGGACCGGCTGTGGTGGTCAGAGGCGGGCTGTGGTGGGCTGGGACGGGCTGTTATGGTCCGGGACGGGCTGTGGTGGGCCGTGGTGGGCTGGGACGGGCTGTGGTGGGCTGTGGTGGGCTGGGACAGGCTGTGGTGGGCTGTGGTGGGCTGTGGCAGGCCGTGTTGGGATGGGACGGGCTGTGGTGGGCTGGGACGGGCCGTGGTGGGCTGTGGCAGGCCGTGGTGGGCTGGGACGGGCTGTGGTGGGCTGGGACGGGCTGTGGTGGTCTTGGACAAGCTGTGGTGGGCTGGAACGGGCTGTGGTCAGCTGGGACGGGTTGTGGTGGGCTGGAACAGGCTGTTATGGTCTGGGACGGGCTGTGGTGGGCTGGGACGGGCTGTTATGGTCCAGGACGGGCTGTGGTGGGCCGTGGTGGGCCGGGACGGGCTATGTTGGGCTGTGGTGGGCTGAGACGGGCTGTGGTGCGCTGTGGTAAGCTGGGACAGGCTGTGGTGGGCTGGGACGGTTTGTGGTTGGCTGTGGTGGGCTGGGAAGGGCTGTGGTTGGCTGGGATGGGCTGTGGTGGGCTGGGACAAGCTCTGGTGGTCTGGAACGGGCTGTGCTGGGCTGTGCTGGGCTGTGCTGGGCTGTGGTGGGCTGTCTTGAGCTGGGGCGGGCTGTTCTGAGCTGGGACGTTCTGTGGTGGGCTGGGACGTTCTGTGGTGGGCTGGGACGTGCCATGATGGGCCATGGTGGGCCGTGGTGGGCTGGGACGGGCGGTGGTGAACCGTGGTGGGCAGTGGTGGGCTCTGGTGGGCTGTGGTGAGCTGAGACGGGCTGTGGTGGGCTGTGGTAAGCTGGGACGGTCTGTGGTGGGCTGGGACGGTCTGTGGCGGTCTTGCATGGGCTCTGGCGTGCCAAGACGGGCTGTGGCTGTCTGGGGCGGCCTGTGACGGGCTGTGGTGGGTTGTGGTGGGCTTCGGTGGGCTGTGGTCTGCTGGGATAAGCTGTGGTAGGCTGGGACGGGCTGTGGCGGGCCAGGATGGGATGTGGCGGGCTGGGACGGGCTGTGACGGGCTGGGGTGGGCTCTGGCGGGCCGTGGTGGGCTGTGGCGGGCCGGGACGGGCAGTGGTTGGCTCTGGTGGGCCATGGTGGGCTGTGGTGGGCCGTTGTGGGCTGTGTTGGGCTGTGGCGGGCCGTGGGAGGCCGAGATGGGCCGTGTTGTTTGGGACGGGCTGTGGTAGACTTGGACGGGCTGTGGTGGGCCGTGGTGGGCCGTGACAGGCCTTGTTGGGCCGTGGCGGGCAGTGGTGGGCCGTGGCTTGTCGCGACGGCCCGTGGTGGGCTGTGTCGGGTTGGGACCGGCTGTGGTGGGCTGTTGTGGGCTGTGGTGGGCTGGGACGGGCTGTGGTGGGCTGGGACGGGCTGTGGTGGGCTGTAGTGAGCTGGGAAAAGCTGTGGTGGGCTGGGACGGGCTGTGGTGGGCTGTGGCGGGCTGTGGTGGGCTGTGGTGGGCCGTGGCGGGTTGTGTTGGGCCGTGGCAGACAGTGGTGGGCCGTGGCAGGCCGGGACGGGCCGTGGTGGGCTGTGGTGGGCTGGGACGGGCTGTGGTCGGGCAGTGGTGGGCTGGGATAAGCTGTGGTGGGCCGTGGCGGGCCGTGGTGGGCTGGGACGGGCTGTGGAGGGCTGTGGTGGGCTATGGTGGTCGGTGGTGGGCTGTGGTGACCTGGGACGGGCTGTGGTGGGCTGGGACGGGCTGTGGTGGGCTGGGACGGGCTGTGGTGGGCTGGGACGGGCTGTGGTTGTCTGGGATGGGCTGTGGTGGCCTGTGGCGGGCTGTGGTAGGCTGGGACGGACTGTGGTGGGCTGGGACAGGCTGTGGGGGTTGTGGTGGGCTGGGACGGGCTGTGGTGGGCTGGGACGGGCTGTGGTGGGCTGGGACGGGCTGTAGTGGGCTGGGACGGGCTGTGGTGGCCTTGGACCGGCTGTGGTGGTCAGAGGCGGGCTGTGGTGGGCTGGGACGGGCTGTTATGGTCCGGGACGGGCTGTGGTGGGCCGTGGTGGGCTGGGACGGGCTGTGGTGGGCTGTGGTGGGCTGGGACAGGCTGTGGTGGGCTGTGGTGGGCTGTGGCAGGCCGTGTTGGGATGGGACGGGCTGTGGTGGGCTGGGACGGGCCGTGGTGGGCTGTGGCAGGCCGTGGTGGGCTGGGACGGGCTGTGGTGGGCTGGGACGGGCTGTGGTGGTCTTGGACAAGCTGTGGTGGGCTGGAACGGGCTGTGGTCAGCTGGGACGGGTTGTGGTGGGCTGGAACAGGCTGTTATGGTCTGGGACGGGCTGTGGTGGGCTGGGACGGGCTGTTATGGTCCAGGACGGGCTGTGGTGGGCCGTGGTGGGCCGGGACGGGCTATGTTGGGCTGTGGTGGGCTGAGACGGGCTGTGGTGCGCTGTGGTAAGCTGGGACAGGCTGTGGTGGGCTGGGACGGTTTGTGGTTGGCTGTGGTGGGCTGGGAAGGGCTGTGGTTGGCTGGGATGGGCTGTGGTGGGCTGGGACAAGCTCTGGTGGTCTGGAACGGGCTGTGCTGGGCTGTGCTGGGCTGTGCTGGGCTGTGGTGGGCTGTCTTGAGCTGGGGCGGGCTGTTCTGAGCTGGGACGTTCTGTGGTGGGCTGGGACGTTCTGTGGTGGGCTGGGACGTGCCATGATGGGCCATGGTGGGCCGTGGTGGGCTGGGACGGGCGGTGGTGAACCGTGGTGGGCAGTGGTGGGCTCTGGTGGGCTGTGGTGAGCTGAGACGGGCTGTGGTGGGCTGTGGTAAGCTGGGACGGTCTGTGGTGGGCTGGGACGGTCTGTGGTGGGCTGGGACGGTCTGTGGTGGGCTGGGATGGGCCGTGGTGGGCTGGGACGGGCTGTGGTGGGCTGTGGTGGATTCTGGTGAGCTTAGACGGGCTGTGGTGGGTTGTGGTGGGCTGGGAAAGGCTGTGGTTGGCTGGGACGGTCTGTTGTGGTCTGTGGTGGGCTGTGGTGGGCCGTGGTGGGCTGGGACGGGCCGTGGTGGGCTGGGACGGGCTGGGACAGGCTCTGGTGGGCTGGGACGGGCTGGGACGGGGTGTGGTGGGCTGGGACGGGCTGTGGTGGGCTGGGACGGTCTGTGTTGGGCTGGGACGGGCTGTGGTGGGCTGGGACATTCTGTGGTGGGCTGGGACGGGCTGTGGTGGGCTGGGACGGGCTGTGGTGGGCTGGGACGGGCTGTGGTGGGCTGTGGTGGTCTGGGATGGGCTGTGACGGGCTGTAGTGGGTTCTGCTGAGCTTGAGACGGGCTGTGGTGGGCTGGGACGGGCTGAGACGAGTTCTGGTGGTCTGGAACGAGCTGGGACGGGCTGTAATGGGCTGGGACGGGCTATGGTGGGCTGGGACGGTCTGTGGTGGGCTGGGACGGTCTGTGGTGGGCTGGGACGGGCTGTGGTGTGCTGGGACGGGCTGGGACGGGCTGTGGTGGGCTGGGACGAGCTGTGGTGGGCTGGGCCGTGCTGGGACGGGCTGTGGTGGGCTGGGACGGGCTGTGGTTGGCTGGGACGGACTGTGATGAACTGAGACGGGCTGTGGTCGGCCGTGTTGGGCCGGGACAGGCCCTGGTGGGCTGTGGATTGCTGGGACGTGCTGTGGTGTGCTGGGACGGGCTGGGACAGGCTGTTTTGGGCTAGGACGGGCTCTGGTGGGCGGGGACGGGCTCTGGTGGGCAAGGACGGGCTTTGTTGGTCTGGAATGGGCTGTGGTGGGCTGGGACAGGCTGGCACGTGCTGAGACGGGTTGGGACGTGCTGGGACGGTCTGTAGTGGGCTGGGACGGGCTGTGGTGGGCTGGGACGGGCTGTGGTGGGCTGGGACAGGCTGCGGTGTGCTGGGATGGGCTGGGACGGTCTGGGACGGGCCGTAGTGGGCTGGGACGGGCCGTGGTGGGCTGGGACGGGCTGGGACGGGCCATGGTGGGCTGGGACAGGCTGTGGTGGGCCGTAGTGGGCTGTGGTGGGCTGTGGTGGGCGGGGACGGGCTGCGGTGGGCGGGGACGGGCTGCGGTGGGCGGGGACGGGCTGTGGTGGGTTGATACATCATGTGGTGGGCTGGGACGGGCTGTGATAAGCTGTAACCGGCTGTGGTGGGCTGTGGTGGGCTGGGACAGGTTGTGGTGAGCTGAGATGGGCTGGGACGGGCTGCGCTGGGCTGGGACGGGCTGCGCTGGGCTGGGACGGGCTGCGCTGGGCGGGGACGGGCTGCGGTGGGCGGGGACGGGCTGTTGTAGGCTGAGACAGGCTGGTACGGGCTGTGGTGAGCGGAGACGGGTCGTGGTGGGCTGGGACGGCCCGTGGTGGGCTGGGACGGACTGGTACTTGATGTGGTGGGCTGGTACGGGCTGTGGTGGTCTGGGACGGGCTGTGGTGGTCTGGGACGAGCTGGGACGGGCTGTGGTGGGCTGTGATGGGCCATGGTGGTCCGGGACAGGCTCTGGTGGGCTGTGGAGGGCTGGGACGGGCTGTGGAGGATTGGGACGGGCTGTGGAGAGCTGTGGTGGGCTGGGACGGGCCGTGGTGGGCTGGGACGGGCCGTGGTGGGCTGGGACGAGCCGTGGTAAGCTGGGACAGGCTGTGGTGGGCTGGGACGGGCTGTGGTAAACTGGGACGGGCTGTGGTGGGCTGGGACGGGCTGTGGTGGGCTGGGACGGGCTGTGGTGTGCTTGGACAGGCTGGGACGGGCTGGGACGGGCTGTGGTGGGCGGAGACAGGCTGTGGTGGGCAGGGATGGGCTGTGGTGGGCGGGGACGGGCTGTGGTGGGCTGGTACGGGCTTTGGTAAGCTGTAACGGGCTGTGGTGGGCGGGGACGGGCTGTGGTGGGCGGGGACGGGCTGTGGTGTGATAGGACGGGCTGTGGACGACGGGGACGGGCTGGGACGGGCTGTGGTGGGCGGGGACGGGCTGGTGTGGGCTGTGGTGGGCTGGGACGGGCTGTGGTAAGCTGTAACGGGCTGTGGTGGGCTGGGACTGGCTCTGGTTAGCTGGGACGGGCTGGGATGAGCTGGGATTGGCTGTGATGGGCTGTGGTGGGCTGGGACGGGCTGTGGTGGGCCGTGGTGGGCGGGGACGGGCCGTGGTGAATTGTGGTGCGCCGTGGTGGGCCGTTTTGGGCCGGGATGGGAAGGGGTGGGCTGTGGTGGGCCGTGGTGGGCTGGGACGGGCCGTGGTGGGCTGTGGCGGACTGTGGTGGGCTGTGGCGGGCTGGAAAAAGCTGTGGCGAGCTGGGACGGGCTGTGGTAAGCTGGGACGGGCTGTAGTGGGCTGGGACGGGCTGTGGTAAACTGGGACGGGCTGGGACGGGCTGGGACAGGCTGGGACAGGCTGGGACGGGCTATTGTGGAATGGGACTGGCTGTGGTGGGCTGGGACTGGCTGTGGTGGGCTGGGACGGGCTGGGACGAGCTGGGACTGGATGGGACGGGCTGGCATGGGCTGTGGTGGGCTGGGACGGGCTGTGGTGGGCCGTGGTGGGCGGGGACGGGCCGTGGTGAGCCGTGGTGGGCCGTGTTGGGCCGTTTTGGGCCGGGATGGGAAGGGGTGGGCTGTGGTGGGCCGTGGTGAGCTGGGACGGGCCGTGGTGGGCTGTGGTGGGCCGTGGTTCGCTATGGTGGGCCGTGGTGGGCTGGGACGGGCCGTGGTTATCTGTGGTGGGCCGTGGTGGTCTGGTACGGGCTATGGTGGGCTGTGGTGGGTTCTGGTGAGCTTGAGACGGGCTGTGGTGGGCTGGGACGGGCTGTGATGGGCCGTGGTGGGCCGGGACAGGCTCTGGTGGGCTGTGGAGGGCTGGGACGGGCTGTGGAGGATTGGGACGGGCTGTGGAGAGCTGTGGTGGGCTGGGACGGGCCGTGGTGGGCTGGGCTGGGCCGTGGCAAGCCGTGGTGGGCCGTGGTAAGCTGTGACGGGCCGTGGTGGGCTGGGTCGGACTGTGGTGTGGTGGGACAGGCTGTGGTGGGCTGGGACGGGCTGTGGTGGGACGGGGACGGGCTGTGGTTGGTTGTGGTGGGCTGTGACGGGCCGTGGTGGGCTGGGTCGGACTGTGGTGTGGTGGGACGGGCTGTGGTCGGCTGGGACGGGCTGTGGTGGGCTGTGGTTGGTTGTGGTGGGCCGGGACGGGCCGTGGTGGGCCGGGACGGGCCGTGGTGGGCCGGGACAGGCTGTGTTTGGCTGGGACAGGCTGTGGTGGGCTGGGACAGGCTGTGGTGGGCTGGGACAGGCTGTGGTGGGCTGGGACGGGTTGTGGCGGACTGGGACGAACTGTGGTGGTCTGTGGTGGGCTGGGACGGGCCGTGGTCGACCGGGACAGGCCATGGTGTGCCGGGACGGGCCGTGGTGGGCTGGGACGGGTTGTGGCGGGCTGGGACGAACTGTGGTGGTCTGTGGTGGGCTGGGACGGGCCGTGGTGGGCTGGGACGAGCTCTGGTGGTATGGACCGGGCTGTGGTGGGCTGGGAAGGGCTGGAATGGGCTGTGGTGGGTTGGCATGGGCTGTGGTGGGCTGGCACGGTGTGTGGTGGGCTGCGACAGGCTGTGGTGGGCTTGGACCTGCTGTTGGTGTCGGGGACGGGTTGTGGTAGGTCCGGGACGGGCTGTCGTGGTCCGGGACGGGCTGTGGTGGGCTGCGAAGGCCTGGGACGGGCTGGGACGAGCTGGGACGGGCTGTGGTGGGCGGGGACGGGCTGTGGTGGGCGGGGACGGGCTGTGGTGGGCTGGGACGGGCTCTGGTGGTCTCAAACCGGCTGTGGTGGGTTGGGAAGGGCTGGAATGGGCTTTGGTGGGTTGGGACAGGCTGTGGTGGGCTGGGACGGGCTGTGGTGGGCTTGGACCTGCTGTGGTGGTCAGGGACGGGTTCTGGTAGGTCCGGGACGGTCTGTGGTGGGCTGGGACGGGCTGTGGTGGGCTTCTATGGGCTGGTACTTTATGTGGTGGGCTGGGACGGGCTGTGACGGGCTGTGGTCGGCTGGTATGAGCTGGGACAAGCTGTGGTGGGCCGGGACAGGCTCTGGTGGGCTGGGACGTGCTGTGGTGAGCTGGTACGGGCTGTGGTGGCCTGTGGTGGGCTGGGACGGTCTGTGGTGGTCTGGGATGGGCTGGGACAGGCTGTGGTGATCCGTGGTAAGCCATGGTCGGCTGTGGTGGGCTGGGACGGGCTGTGGTGGGCTGGGACGGGCTGTGGTGGGCTGGGATGGGCTGTGATAAGCTGTAACCGGCTGTGGTGGGCTGTGGTGGTCTGGTACGGGTTGTGGTGAGCTGAGATGGGCTGTGGTGGGCTTTGGTGGGCTGGGGTGGGCTCGGACGGGCCGTGGTGGGCTGGGACGGGCTGTGGTGGGCTTCTATGGGCTGGTACTTTATGTGGTGGGCTGGGACGGGCTGTGACGGGCTGTGGTGGTCTGGGATGGGCTGGGACAGGCTGTGGTGGGCCGTGGTAAGCCATGGTGGGCTGTGGTGGGCTGGGACGGGCTGTGGTGGGCTGTGGTGGGCCATGGTGGGCTGGGACAGGCTGCGGTGGGCTGGAAAGGGCTGTGGTGGGCTGGGACAGGCTGTGGTGGGATGGGGACGGGCTGTGGTTGGTTGTGGTGGGCTGGGACGGGCTGTGGTGGGCTGGGACGAGCTGGGACGAGCTGTGACGGGCTGTGGTGTGTTGTAGTGGCCTGTGGTGTGCTGTGGTGGGCTGCGCTGGGCTGGGACAGGCTGTGCTGGGCTGGGACGGGCTGTGGTGGGCTGGGACGGGCTGCGGTGGGCGGGGACGGGCTGTTGTAGGCTGAGACAGGCTGGTACGGGCTGTGGTGAGCGGAGACGGGTCGTGGTGGGCTGGGACGGCCCGTGGTGGGCTGGGACGGACTGGTACTTGATGTGGTGGGCTGGTACGGGCTGTGGTGGTCTGGGACGGGCTGTGGTGGTCTGGGACGAGCTGGGACGGGCTGTGGTGGGCTGGGATGGGCTGTGATAAGCTTTAACCGGCTGTGGTGGGCTGTGGTGGTCTGGTACGGGTTGTGGTGAGCTGAGATGGGCTGTGGTGGGCTTTGGTGGGCTGGGGTGGGCTCGGACGGGCCGTGGTGGGCTGGGACGGGCTGTGGTGGGCTTCTATGGGCTGGTACTTTATGTGGTGGGCTGGGACGGGCTGTGACGGGCTGTGGTGGTCTGGGATGGGCTGGGACAGGCTGTGGTGGGCCGTGGTAAGCCATGGTGGGCTGTGGTGGGCTGGGACGGGCTGTGGTGGGCTGTGGTGGGCCATGGTGGGCTGGGACAGGCTGCGGTGGGCTGGAAAGGGCTGTGGTGGGCTGGGACAGGCTGTGGTGGGATGGGGACGGGCTGTGGTTGGTTGTGGTGGGCTGGGACGGGCTGTGGTGGGCTGGGACGAGCTGGGACGAGCTGTGACGGGCTGTGGTGTGTTGTAGTGGCCTGTGGTGTGCTGTGGTGGGCTGCGCTGGGCTGGGACAGGCTGTGCTGGGCTGGGACGGGCTGTGGTGGGCTGGGACGGGCTGCGGTGGGCGGGGACGGGCTGTTGTAGGCTGAGACAGGCTGGTACGGGCTGTGGTGAGCGGAGACGGGTCGTGGTGGGCTGGGACGGCCCGTGGTGGGCTGGGACGGACTGGTACTTGATGTGGTGGGCTGGTACGGGCTGTGGTGGTCTGGGACGGGCTGTGGTGGTCTGGGACGAGCTGGGACGGGCTGTGGTGGGCTGGGACGGGCCATGGTGGTCCGGGACAGGCTCTGGTGGGCTGTGGAGGGCTGGGACGGGCTGTGGAGGATTGGGACGGGCTGTGGAGAGCTGTGGTGGGCTGGGACGGGCCGTGGTGGGCTGGGACGGGCCGTGGTGGGCTGGGACGAGCCGTGGTAAGCTGGGACAGGCTGTGGTGGGCTGGGACGGGCTGTGCTAAACTGGGACGGGCTGTGGTGGGCTGGGACGGGCTGTGGTGGGCTGGGACGGGCTGTGGTGTGCTTGGACGGGCTGGGACGGGCTGTGGTGGGCGGAGACGGGCTGTGGTGGGCAGGGATGGGCTGTGGTGGGCGGGGACGGGCTGTGGTGGGCTGGTACGGGCTTTGGTAAGCTGTAACGGGCTGTGGTGGGCGGGGACGGGCTGTGGTGGGCGGGGACAAACTGTGGTGGGCGGGGACGTGCTGTGGTGTGATAGGACGGGCTGTGGACGACGGGGACGGGCTGGGACGGGCTGTGGTGGGCGGGGACGGGCTGGTGTGGGCTGTGGTGGGCTGGGACGGGCTGTGGTAAGCTGTAACGGGCTGTGGTGGGCTGGGACTGGCTCTGGTTAGCTGGGACGGGCTGGGATGAGCTGGGATTGGCTGTGATGGGCTGTGGTGGGCTGGGACGGGCTGTGGTGGGCCGTGGTGGGCGGGGACGGGCCGTGGTGAATTGTGGTGCGCCGTGGTGGGCCGTTTTGGGCCGGGATGGGAAGGGGTGGGCTGTGGTGGGCCGTGGTGGGCTGGGACGGGCCGTGGTGGGCTGTGGCGGACTGTGGTGGGCTGTGGCGGACTGGAACAAGCTGTGGCGAGCTGGGACGGGCTGTGGTAAGCTGGGACGGGCTGTAGTGGGCTGGGACGGGCTGTGGTAAACTGGGACGGGCTGGGACGGGCTGGGACAGGCTGGGACGGGCTATTGTGGAATGGGACTGGCTGTGGTGGGCTGGGACTGGCTGTGGTGGGCTGGGACTGGCTGTGGTGGGCTGGGACGGGCTGGGACGAGCTGGGACTGGATGGGACGGGCTGGCATGGGCTGTGGTGGGCTGGGACGGGCTGTGGTGGGCCGTGGTGGGCGGGGACGGGCCGTGGTGAGCCGTGGTGGGCCGTGTTGGGCCGTTTTGGCCGGGATGGGAAGGGGTGGGCTGTGGTGGGCCGTGGTGAGCTGGGACGGGCCGTGGTGGGCTGTGGTGGGCCGTGGTTCGCTATGGTGGGCCGTGGTGGGCTGGGACGGGCCGTGGTTATCTGTGGTGGGCCGTGGTGGTCTGGTACGGGCTATGGTGGGCTGTGGTGGGTTCTGGTGAGCTTGAGACGGGCTGTGGTGGGCTTGGACGGGCTGTGATGGGCCGTGGTGGGCCGGGACAGGCTCTGGTGGGCTGTGGAGGGCTGGGACGGGCTGTGGAGGATTGGGACGGGCTGTGGAGAGCTGTGGTGGGCTGGGACGGGCCGTGGTGGGCTGGGCTGGGCCGTGGCAAGCCGTGGTGGGCCGTGGTAAGCTGTGACGGGCCGTGGTGGGCTGGGTCGGACTGTGGTGTGGTGGGACAGGCTGTGGTGGGCTGGGACGGGCTGTGGTGGGACGGGGACGGGCTGTGGTTGGTTGTGGTGGGCTGTGACGGGCCGTGGTGGGCTGGGTCGGACTGTGGTGTGGTGGGACGGGCTGTGGTCGGCTGGGACGGGCTGTGGTGGGCTGTGGTTGGTTGTGGTGGGCCGGGACGGGCCGTGGTGGGCCGGGACGGGCCGTGGTGGGCCGGGACAGGCTGTGTTTGGCTGGGACAGGCTGTGGTGGGCTGGGACAGGCTGTGGTGGGCTGGGACAGGCTGTGGTGGGCTGGGACGGGTTGTGGCGGACTGGGACGAACTGTGGTGGTCTGTGGTGGGCTGGGACGGGCCGTGGTCGACCGGGACAGGCCATGGTGTGCCGGGACGGGCCGTGGTGGGCTGGGACGGGTTGTGGCGGGCTGGGACGAACTGTGGTGGTCTGTGGTGGGCTGGGACGGGCCGTGGTGGGCTGGGACGGGCTCTGGTGGTATGGACTGGGCTGTGGTGGGCTGGGAAGGGCTGGAATGGGCTGTGGTGGGTTGGCATGGGCTGTGGTGGGCTGGCACGGTGTGTGGTGGGCTGCGACAGGCTGTGGTGGGCTTGGACCTGCTGTTGGTGTCGGGGACGGGTTGTGGTAGGTCCGGGACGGGCTGTCGTGGTCCGGGACGGGCTGTGGTGGGCTGCGAAGGCCTGGGACGGGCTGGGACTAGCTGGGACGGGCTGTGGTGGGCGGGGACGGGCTGTGGTGGGCGGGGACGGGCTGTGGTGGGCGGGGACGGGCTGTGGTGGGCTGGGACGGGCTCTGGTGGTCTCAAACCGGCTGTGGTGGGTTGGGAAGGGCTGGAATGGGCTTTGGTGGGTTGGGACAGGCTGTGGTGGGCTGGGACGGGCTGTGGTGGGCTTGGACCTGCTGTGGTGGTCAGGGACGGGTTCTGGTAGGTCCGGGACGGTCTGTGGTGGGCTGGGACGGGCTGTGGTGGGCTTCTATGGGCTGGTACTTTATGTGGTGGGCTGGGACGGGCTGTGACGGGCTGTGGTCGGCTGGTATGAGCTGGGACAAGCTGTGGTGGGCCGGGACAGGCTCTGGTGGGCTGGGACGTGCTGTGGTGAGCTGGTACGGGCTGTGGTGGCCTGTGGTGGGCTGGGACGGTCTGTGGTGGTCTGGGATGGGCTGGGACAGGCTGTGGTGATCCGTGGTAAGCCATGGTCGGCTGTGGTGGGCTGGGACGGGCTGTGGTGGGCTGGGACGGTCTGTGGTGGGCTGGGATGGGCTGTGATAAGCTGTAACCGGCTGTGGTGGGCTGTGGTGGTCTGGTACGGGTTGTGGTGAGCTGAGATGGGCTGTGGTGGGCTTTGGTGGGCTGGGGTGGGCTCGGACGGGCCGTGGTGGGCTGGGACGGGCTGTGGTGGGCTTCTATGGGCTGGTACTTTATGTGGTGGGCTGGGACGGGCTGTGACGGGCTGTGGTGGTCTGGGATGTGCTGGGACAGGCTGTGGTGGGCCGTGGTAAGCCATGGTGGGCTGTGGTGGGCTGGGACGGGCTGTGGTGGGCTGTGGTGGGCCATGGTGGGCTGGGACAGGCTGCGGTGGGCTGGAAAGGGCTGTGGTGGGCTGGGACAGGCTGTGGTGGGATGGGGACGGGCTGTGGTTGGTTGTGGTGGGCTGGGACGGGCTGTGGTGGGCTGGGACGAGCTGTGACGGGCTGTGGTGTGTTGTAGTGGCCTGTGGTGTGCTGTGGTGGGCTGCGCTGGGCTGGGACAGGCTGTGCTGGGCTGGGACGGGCTGTGGTGGGCTGGGACGGGCTGCGGTGGGCGGGGACGGGCTGTTGTAGGCTGAGACAGGCTGGTACGGGCTGTGGTGAGCGGAGACGGGTCGTGGTGGGCTGGGACGGCCCGTGGTGGGCTGGGACGGACTGGTACTTGATGTGGTGGGCTGGTACGGGCTGTGGTGGTCTGGGACGGGCTGTGGTGGTCTGGGACGAGCTGGGACGGGCTGTGGTGGGCTGGGACGGGCCATGGTGGTCCGGGACAGGCTCTGGTGGGCTGTGGAGGGCTGGGACGGGCTGTGGAGGATTGGGACGGGCTGTGGAGAGCTGTGGTGGGCTGGGACGGGCCGTGGTGGGCTGGGACGGGCCGTGGTGGGCTGGGACGAGCCGTGGTAAGCTGGGACAGGCTGTGGTGGGCTGGGACGGGCTGTGGTAAACTGGGACGGGCTGTGGTGGGCTGGGACGGGCTGTGGTGGGCTGGGACGGGCTGTGGTGGGCTGGGACGGGCTGTGGTGTGCTTGGACGGGCTGGGACGGGCTGGGACGGGCTGTGGTGGGCGGAGACGGGCTGTGGTGGGCAGGGATGGGCTGTGGTGGGCGGGGACGGGCTGTGGTGGGCTGGTACGGGCTTTGGTAAGCTGTAACGGGCTGTGGTGGGCGGGGACGGGCTGTGGTGGGCGGGGACAAACTGTGGTGGGCGGGGACGTGCTGTGGTGTGATAGGACGGGCTGTGGACGACGGGGACGGGCTGGGACGGGCTGTGGTGGGCGGGGACGGGCTGGTGTGGGCTGTGGTGGGCTGGGACGGGCTGTGGTAAGCTGTAACGGGCTGTGGTGGGCTGGGACTGGCTCTGGTTAGCTGGGACGGGCTGGGATGAGCTGGGATTGGCTGTGATGGGCTGTGGTGGGCTGGGACGGGCTGTGGTGGGCCGTGGTGGGCGGGGACGGGCCGTGGTGAATTGTGGTGCGCCGTGGTGGGCCGTTTTGGGCCGGGATGGGAAGGGGTGGGCTGTGGTGGGCCGTGGTGGGCTGGGACGGGCCGTGGTGGGCTGGGACGGCCCGTGGTGGGCTGGGACGGACTGGTTCTTGATGTGGTGGGCTGGTACGGGCTGTGGTGGTCTGGGACGGGCTGTGGTGGTCTGGGACGAGCTGGGACGGGCTGTGGTGGGCTGGGACGGGCCATGGTGGTCCGGGACAGGCTCTGGTGGGCTGTGGAGGGCTGGGACGGGCTGTGGAGGATTGGGACGGGCTGTGGAGAGCTGTGGTGGGCTGGGACGGGCCGTGGTGGGCTGGGACGGGCCGTGGTGGGCTGGGACGAGCCGTGGTAAGCTGGGACAGGCTGTGGTGGGCTGGGACGGGCTGTGGTAAACTGGGACGGGCTGTGGTGGGCTGGGACGGGCTGTGGTGGGCTGGGACGGGCTGTGGTGGGCTGGGACGGGCTGTGGTGTGCTTGGACGGGCTGGGACGGGCTGGGACGGGCTGTGGTGGGCGGAGACGGGCTGTGGTGGGCAGGGATGGGCTGTGGTGGGCGGGGACGGGCTGTGGTGGGCTGGTACGGGCTTTGGTAAGCTGTAACGGGCTGTGGTGGGCGGGGACGGGCTGTGGTGGGCGGGGACAAACTGTGGTGGGCGGGGACGTGCTGTGGTGTGATAGGACGGGCTGTGGACGACGGGGACGGGCTGGGACGGGCTGTGGTGGGCGGGGACGGGCTGGTGTGGGCTGTGGTGGGCTGGGACGGGCTGTGGTAAGCTGTAACGGGCTGTGGTGGGCTGGGACTGGCTCTGGTTAGCTGGGACGGGCTGGGATGAGCTGGGATTGGCTGTGATGGGCTGTGGTGGGCTGGGACGGGCTGTGGTGGGCCGTGGTGGGCGGGGACGGGCCGTGGTGAATTGTGGTGCGCCGTGGTGGGCCGTTTTGGGCCGGGATGGGAAGGGGTGGGCTGTGGTGGGCCGTGGTGGGCTGGGACGGGCCGTGGTGGGCTGGGACGGCCCGTGGTGGGCTGGGCCGGACTGGTTCTTGATGTGGTGGGCTGGTACGGGCTGTGGTGGTCTGGGACGGGCTGTGGTGGTCTGGGACGAGCTGGGACGGGCTGTGGTGGGCTGGGACGGGCCATGGTGGTCCGGGACAGGCTCTGGTGGGCTGTGGAGGGCTGGGACGGGCTGTGGAGGATTGGGACGGGCTGTGGAGAGCTGTGGTGGGCTGGGACGGGCCGTGGTGGGCTGGGACGGGCCGTGGTGGGCTGGGACGAGCCGTGGTAAGCTGGGACGGGCTGTGGTGGGCTGGGACGGGCTGTGGTGGGCTGGGACAGGCTGTGGTTGGCTGGGACGGGCTGTGGTGTGCTTGGACGGGCTGGGACGGGCTGGGACGGGCTGTGGTGGGCGGAGACGGGCTGTGGTGGGCAGGGATGGGCTGTGGTGGGCGGGGACGGGCTGTGGTGGGCTGGTACGGGCTTTGGTAAACTGTAACGGGCTGTGGTGGGCGGGGACGGGCTGTGGTGGGCGGGGACAAACTGTGGTGGGCGGGGACGTGCTGTGGTGTGATAGGACGGGCTGTGGACGACGGGGACGGGCTGGGACGGGCTGTGGTGGGCGGGGACGGGCTTTGGTGGGCTGTGGTGGGCTGGGACGGGCTGTGGTAAGCTGTAACGGGCTGTGGTGGGCTGGGACTGGCTCTGGTTAGCTGGGACGGGCTGGGATGAGCTGGGATTGGCTGTGATGGGCTGTGGTGGGCTGGGACGGGCTGTGGTGGGCCGTGGTGGGCGGGGACGGGCCGTGGTGAATTGTGGTGCGCCGTGGTGGGCCGTTTTGGGCCGGGATGGGAAGGGGTGGGCTGTGGTGGGCCGTGGTGGGCTGGGACGGGCCGTGGTGGGCTGTGGCGGACTGTGGTGGGCTGTGGCGGACTGGAACAAGCTGTGGCGAGCTGGGACGGGCTGTGGTAAGCTGGGACGGGCTGTAGTGGGCTGGGACGGGCTGTGGTAAACTGGGACGGGCTGGGACGGGCTGGGACAGGCTGGGACAGGCTGGGACGGGCTATTGTGGAATGGGACTGGCTGTGGTGGGCTGGGACTGGCTGTGGTGGGCTGGGACGGGCTGGGACGAGCTGGGACTGGATGGGACGGGCTGGCATGGGCTGTGGTGGGCTGGGACGGGCTGTGGTGGGCCGTGGTGGGCGGGGACGGGCCGTGGTGAGCCGTGGTGGGCCGTGTTGGGCCGTTTTGGGCCGGGATGGGAAGGGGTGGGCTGTGGTGGGCCGTGGTGAGCTGGGACGGGCCGTGGTGGGCTGTGGTGGGCCGTGGTTCGCTATGGTGGGCCGTGGTGGGCTGGGACGGGCCGTGGTTATCTGCGGTGGGCCGTGGTGGTCTGGTACGGGCTATGGTGGGCTGTGGTGGGTTCTGGTGAGCTTGAGACGGGCTGTGGTGGGCTGGGACGGGCTGTGATGGGCCGTGGTGGGCCGGGACAGGCTCTGGTGGGCTGTGGAGGGCTGGGACGGGCTGTGGAGGATTGGGACGGGCTGTGGAGAGCTGTGGTGGGCTGGGACGGGCCGTGGTGGGCTGGGCTGGGCCGTGGCAAGCCGTGGTGGGCCGTGGTAAGCTGTGACGGGCCGTGGTGGGCTGGGTCGGACTGTGGTGTGGTGGGACAGGCTGTGGTGGGCTGGGACGGGCTGTGGTGGGACGGGGACGGGCTGTGGTTGGTTGTGGTGGGCTGTGACGGGCCGTGGTGGGCTGGGTCGGACTGTGGTGTGGTGGGACGGGCTGTGGTCGGCTGGGACGGGCTGTGGTGGGCTGTGGTTGGTTGTGGTGGGCCGGGACGGGCCGTGGTGGGCCGGGACGGGCCGTGGTGGGCCGGGACAGGCTGTGTTTGGCTGGGACAGGCTGTGGTGGGCTGGGACAGGCTGTGGTGGGCTGGGACAGGCTGTGGTGGGCTGGGACGGGTTGTGGCGGACTGGGACGAACTGTGGTGGTCTGTGGTGGGCTGGGACGGGCCGTGGTCGACCGGGACAGGCCATGGTGTGCCGGGACGGGCCGTGGTGGGCTGGGACGGGTTGTGGCGGGCTGGGACGAACTGTGGTGGTCTGTGGTGGGCTGGGACGGGCCGTGGTGGGCTGGGACGGGCTCTGGTGGTATGGACCGGGCTGTGGTGGGCTGGGAAGGGCTGGAATGGGCTGTGGTGGGTTGGCATGGGCTGTGGTGGGCTGGCACGGTGTGTGGTGGGCTGCGACAGGCTGTGGTGGGCTTGGACCTGCTGTTGTGGTCGGGGACGGGTTGTGGTAGGTCCGGGACGGGCTGTCGTGGTCCGGGACGGGCTGTGGTGGGCTGGGAAGGCCTGGGACGGGCTGGGACGAGCTGGGACGGGCTGTGGTGGGCGGGGACGGGCTGTGGTGGGCGGGGACGGGCTGTGGTGGGTTGGGACGGGCTCTGGTGGTCTCAAACCGGCTGTGGTGGGTTGGGAAGGGCTGGAATGGGCTTTGGTGGGTTGGGACAGGCTGTGGTGGGCTGGGACGGGCTGTGGTGGGCTTGGACCTGCTGTGGTGGTCAGGGACGGGTTCTGGTAGGTCCGGGACGGTCTGTGGTGGGCTGGGACGGGCTGTGGTGGGCTTCTATGGGCTGGTACTTTATGTGGTGGGCTGGGACGGGCTGTGACGGGCTGTGGTCGGCTGGTATGAGCTGGGACAAGCTGTGGTGGGCCGGGACAGGCTCTGGTGGGCTGGGACGTGCTGTGGTGAGCTGGTACGGGCTGTGGTGGCCTGTGGTGGGCTGGGACGGTCTGTGGTGGTCTGGGATGGGCTGGGACAGGCTGTGGTGATCCGTGGTAAGCCATGGTCGGCTGTGGTGGGCTGGGACGGGCTGTGGTGGGCTGGGATGGGCTGTGATAAGCTGTAACCGGCTGTGGTGGGCTGTGGTGGTCTGGTACGGGTTGTGGTGAGCTGAGATGGGCTGTGGTGGGCTTTGGTGGGCTGGGGTGGGCTCGGACGGGCCGTGGTGGGCTGGGACGGGCTGTGGTGGGCTTCTATGGGCTGGTACTTTATGTGGTGGGCTGGGACGGGCTGTGACGGGCTGTGGTGGTCTGGGATGGGCTGGGACAGGCTGTGGTGGGCCGTGGTAAGCCATGGTGGGCTGTGGTGGGCTGGGACGGGCTGTGGTGGGCTGTGGTGGGCCATGGTGGGCTGGGACAGGCTGCGGTGGGCTGGAAAGGGCTGTGGTGGGCTGGGACGGTCTGTGGTAGGCTGGGACGGGCTGTGGTGGGCTTCTATGGGCTGGTACTTTATGTGGTGGGCTGTGACGGGCTGTGACGGGCTGTGGTCGGCTGGTATGAGCTGGGACAAGCTGTGGTGGGCCGGGACAGGCTCTGGTGGGCTGGGACGTGCTGTGGTGAGCTGGTACGGGCTGTGGTGGCCTGTGGTGGGCTGGGACGGTCTGTGGTGGTCTGGGATGGGCTGGGACAGGCTGTGGTGATCCGTGGTAAGCCATGGTCGGCTGTGGTGGGCTGGGACGGGCTGTGGTGTTCTGTAGTGGTCTGTGGTGTTCTGTAGTGGTCTGTGGTGTTTTGTTGTGGTCTGTGGCGGGCTGGGACGGGCTGTGGTGGGCTGGGATGGGCTGTCGTGGGCTGGGAAGGGCTAGTCGTGGGCTGTGGGGGCCTGGGACATGCTGGGGTGGGCTGGGAAGGGCTGGGACGTGCTGTGACGAGCTGGGACGAGCTGTGACGGGCTGTGGTGTGTTGTAGTGGCCTGTGGTGTGCTGTGGTGGCCTGTGGTGGGCTGGGACAGGCTGTGCTGGGCTGGGACGGGCTGTGGTGGGCTGGGACAAACTGTGGTGGGCTGTGGTGGGCTGGGATGAGCTGGGACAGGCTGGGACGGGCTGGGACGGGCTGTGGTGGGCTGTGGTGGGCTGGGACGGGCTGTGGTGGGCTGGGACGGGCTGTAGTGGGCTGTCGTGGGCTGTGGAGGGCTGGGACGGGCTGTAGTGTGCCGTGGTGGGCTGGGACGGGCCGGGTGGGCTGGGATGGGCTGGGCTGGGCTGTGGTGGGCTGGGACGGGCTGTAGTGGGCTGTCGTGGGCTGTGGAGGGCTGGGACGGGCTGTAGTGTGCCGTGGTGGGCTGGGACGGGCTGTGGTGGGTTGGGACGGGCTGTGGTGGGCTGGGACGGGCTGGGACGGGCCGTGGTGGGCTGGGACGGGCCGTGGTGGGCTGGGACGGGCTCTGGTTGGCTTGGACAGGCTGTGGTGGGCTGGGACGACCCATTGTAGGCTGGGAGGGGCCGTGGTGGGCCACGACGGGCCGTGGTGGGTTGTTATGGGCCGTGGTGGGCTGGGACGGGCTGTGGTGGACCGTGGTGGGCTGTGATGGGCTGTGGTAAGCTGGGACGGGATGTGGTAAGCTGGGACGGGCTTTCGTGGGCTGGGACGGGTTGTCGTGGGCTGGGACGGGCTGGGACAGGCCGTGGTGAGCTGGGACGGGCCGTGGTCGGCTGGGACGGGCCGTGGTCGGCTGGGACAGCCCGTGGAGGGCTGGGACGGGCCGTGGTGGGCCGGGACGGGCCGTGGTGGGCCGGGACCGGCCGTGGTTGGCTGGGACGAACTGTGGTGGGCTGGGATGAACTGTGGTGGTCTGTGGTGGGCTGGGACGGGCTGTGGTGATCTGGGACGGGCTGTGGTAGGCTGGGACAAACTGTGGCGGGCTGGGACGGGCCGTGGCGGGCTGGGACGGGCCGTGGTGGGTTGGGATGGGCTGTGATAAGCTGTAACCGGCTGTGGTGGGCTGTGGTTGTCTGGTACGGGTTGTGGTGAGCTGAGATGGGCTGTGGTGGGCTTTGGTGGGCTGGGGTGGGCTCGGACGGGCTGTGGTGGGCTGGGACGGGCTGTGGTGGGCTTCTATGGGCTGGTACTTTATGTGGTGGGCTGGGACGGGCTGTGACGGGCTGTGGTGGTCTGGGATGGGCTGGGACAGGCTGTGGTGGGCCGTGGTAAGCCATGGTGGGCTGTGGTGGGCTGGGACGGGCTGTGGTGGGCTGTGGTGGGCCATGGTGGGCTGGGACAGGCTGCGGTGGCCTGGGACAGGCTGTGGTGGGCTGGAACGGGCTGTGGTGGGATGGGGACGGGCTGTGGGTGGTTGTGGCGGGCTAATACGGGCTGTGGTGGGCTGGGAGGGGCTGTGGTGGGCTGGGACGAGCTGTGATGAGCTGAGACGGGCTGTGATGGGCCGGGGTGGGCCGGGACAGGCTCTGGTGGGCTGTGGAGGGCTGGGACGGGCTCTGGTGGGCTGGGACGGACTTGGACGCACTGTGGTGGGCTGGGACGGGCTGGGACGGCCTGTGTAGGGCTGGGAGGGGCTGTGGTGGGCTGTGGGGGGCTGGGAAGGGCTGTGGTGGGCTGGGACGGGCTAGAACGGCTATGGTGGGCTGGGACGGGCTGTGGTGGGCTTGGATGGGCTGTGCTGTGCTGGAACGGTCTGGGACGAGTTGTGGTGAGTGTGGTGGGCTGGGACGGGCTGGGACAGACTGTTTTTAGCTGGGACGGGCTGTGGTGGGCCGTGGTGGGCTGGGACAGGCTGTGGTGAGCTGAGACGGGCTGTGGTGGGCTGTAACGGGCTGTGGTGGGCTGTAGTGGTCTGTGACGGGCTGTGTTGGGCTGGGACGGGCTGTGTTAGGCTGGGATGGGCTGTGGTGTGCTGGGACGGGCTATGGAGAGCTGTGGAGAGCTGGGACGGTCTGTGGTGGGCTGGGACAGGCTGTGGTGGGCTTGGACCTGCTGTGGTGGTCGGGGACGGGTTGTGGTAGGTCCGGGACGGGCTGTCGTGGTCCGGGACGGGCTGTGGTGGGCTGGGAAGGCCTGGGACGGGCTGGGACGAGCTGGGACGGGCTGTGGTGGGCGGGGACGGGCTTTGGTGGGCGGGGACGGGCTGTGGTGGGCTAGGACGGGCTGTGGTGTTCTGTAGTGGTCTGTGGTGTTCTGTAGTGGTCTGTGGTGTTCTTTAGTGGTCTGTGGTGGGCTGAGACGGGCTGTGGTGTGCTGGGACGGGCTGTGGTGAACTGGGACGGGCTGTGTTAGGCTGGGACAGGCTGTGGAGGATTGGACCTGCTGTGGTGGTCGGGGACGGGTTGTGGTAGGTCCGGGACGGGCTGTCGTGGGCTGGGACAAGCTGTGGTGGGCTGGGACGGGCTGTGGTGGGTAGGCACGGGCTGTGGTGGGCTGGGACGGGCTGGGACGGGTTGGCACGGGCTGCGACGGGCTGTGACGGGCTGTGGTGGGCTGGGACGGGCTGTGGTGGGCTAGGACGGGCTGTGGTGTGCTGGGACAAGTTGTGGTGGGTTGTGGTGTGCCGTGGTGGGCCTCACAGGGCTGTGGTGGGCCGGGACGGGCTGTGGTTCGCTGGGACAGGCCGTGGTGGGCTGGGGCAGGCCGTGGTGGGCTGGGACAGGCCGTGCTGGGCTGGGACGGGCTGTGGTGGGCTGTGGTGGGCTGGGATGGATAGGCACGAGCTGTGGTGGCCTTGGACGGGCTGTGGTTGGCTGGGACTGGCTATGGTGGGCTGTGGTGGGCTGGGACGGGCTGTGGTTCGCTGGGACAGGCCGTGGTGGGCTGGGGCAGGCCGTGGTGGGCTGGGACGGGCCGTGCTGGGCTGGGACGGGCTGTGGTGGGCTGGGACGGGCTGTGGTGGGCTGGGACGGGCTGGTACTTGCTGTGGTGGGCTGTTACGGGCTGTGGTGTGCTGTGAGAGGCTGTGGTGGTCTGGGACGAGCTGGGACAGGCTGTCGTGGGCTGGGACGGGCTGTGGTGGGCTGGGACGGGCTGTGGTTCGCTGGGACAGGCCGTGGTGGGCTGGTGCAGGCCGTGGTGGGCTGGGACAGGCCGTGCTGGGCTGGGACGGGCTGTGGTGGGCTGTGGTGGGCTGGGATGGATAGGCACGAGCTGTGGTGGCCTTGGACGGGCTGTGGTTGGCTGGGACTGGCTATGGTGGGCTGTGGTGGGCTGGGACGGGCTGTGGTTCGCTGGGACAGGCCGTGGTGGGCTGGGGCAGGCCGTGGTGGGCTGGGACGGGCCGTGCTGGGCTGGGACGGGCTGTGGTGGGCTGGGACGGGCTGTGGTGGGCTGGGACGGGCTGGTACTTGCTGTGGTGGGCTGTTACGGGCTGTGGTGTGCTGTGAGAGGCTGTGGTGGTCTGGGACGAGCTGGGACAGGCTGTCGTGGGCTGGGACGGGCTGTGGTGGGCTGGGACGGGCTGTGGTGGCCTGAGACGGGCTGTGGTTGGCTGGGACGGGCTGTGGTGGTCTTTGGTGGGCTGGGACGAGTTGTAGTGGGCCGGGACGGACTGTGGTGTGCTGTGGTGTGCTGGGACGGGCTGTGGTGGTTTGGGATGGGCTGTGGTGGTCTGTGGTGGGCTGGGACGGGTTGTGGTTGGCTGGGACGTGCTGTGGTGAGCTGGGATGGGCTGTGGTGGGCCGGGACGGGCTGCGGTGGGCTGTGGTGGGCTGGGACGAGTTGTAGTGGGCCGGGACGGGCTGTGGTGGGCTGGGACGGGCTGTGGTGGGTTGTGGAGAGCTGGGACGGGCTGTGACGGGCTCTGGCGGTCTGGGACAGGCTTGGACGAGCTGGGACAGGCTGGGACAGGCTGTGGTGGGCTGAGACGGGCTGGGAGGGGCTGGGACGGGCTTTGTTGGGTGGGGACGGGCTGTGGTGGGCTGGGACGGGCTGTGGTGTGCTGGGACGGGCTGTGGTGTGCTGGAATGAGCTGTGGTGTGCAGGGACGGGCTCTTGTGGGCTGTGGTGGGGTGGGACGGGCTGTGGTGAGCTGAGACGGGCTGGGACGAGCTGGGACGAGCTGGGACAGGCTGTAGTGGGCGGGGACCGGCTATGGTGGGCGGTGATGGGCTGTGCTGGGCGGTGACGGGCTGTGGTGGGCTAGGACGAGCTGTGGTGGGCTGGGACAGGCCGTGGTGGGCTGGGAGGGGCTGTGGTTGGTTGTGGTGGGCTGGGACGGGCTGTGTTGGGTGGGGACGGGCTGTGGTGGGCTGGGACGGGCTGTGGTGTGCTGGGACGGGCTGTGGTGTGCTGGAATGAGCTGTGGTGTGCAGGGACGGGCTCTTGTGGG
This sequence comes from Falco cherrug, assembly GCF_023634085.1. Classification (NCBI taxonomy): domain Eukaryota; kingdom Metazoa; phylum Chordata; class Aves; order Falconiformes; family Falconidae; genus Falco; species Falco cherrug. The sequence goes on from NW_026599324.1 coordinate 106,667, forward strand.
CTGTGGTGGGGTGGGACGGGCTGTGGTGAGCTGAGACGGGCTGGGACGGGCTGTGGTTGGCTGGGACGGGCTGTGGTGGGCTGGGACGGGCTGGGACGGGCCGTGGCGGGCTGGGACGGGCTGTGGTTGGCTGGGAAGGGCTGTGGTGGGCTGGGATGGGCCGTGGCAAGCCGTGGTGGGCCGTGGTAAGCTGTGACGGGCCGTGGTGGGCTTGGACGGACTCTGGTGTGGTGGGACGGGCTGTGGTGGGCTGGGACGGGCTGCGGTGGGGTGTGGTGGGCTGGGACCGGCTGCGGTGGGCTGTGGTGGGCTGGGACCGGCTGCGGTGGGCTGTGGTGGGCTGGAATAGGCTGGGACGCGCTGTGGTGAGCTGAGACGGGCTATGGTGGGCTGGGATTTGCTGGGACGGCTGGGACGGGCTGCGGTGGGCTGGGACGGGCTGCGGAGGGCTAGGATGTGCTGCGGTGGGCTGGGACGGGCTGGGACGGGCTGGGACGGGCCGTGGTGAGCTGGGACAGGTCATGGTGGGCTGGGACAGGTCATGGAGGGCTGAGATGGCCCGTGGTGAACTGTGGTGGGCCGTGGTGGGCTGGGACGGGCCGTGGTGGGCTGGGACGGGCTGGGACAGGCTCTGGTGTGCTGTGGTGGGCTGGGACGGGCTGTGGTGGGCTGGGACGGGCTGTGGTGGGCTGGGACGGGCTGTGGTGGGCTGGGACATGCTGTGGTGGGCTGGGACGGGCTGCGGTGGGGTGTGGTGGGCTGGGACCGGCTGCGGTGGGCTGTGGTGGGCTGGAATAGGCTGGGACGGGCTGTGGTGGGTGTGGTGGACTGGGACGCGCTGTGGTGAGCTGAGACGGGCTATGGTGGGCTGGGATTTGCTGGGACGGCTGGGACGGGCTGCGGTGGGCTGGGACGGGCTGCGGTGGGCTGGGACGGGCTGCGGAGGGCTAGGATGTGCTGCGGTGGGCTGGGACCGGCTGGGACGGGCTGGGACGGGCCGTGGTGAGCTGGGACGGGCCGTGGTGGGCCGTGGTGTCCTCTGGTGGGCCATGGTGGACCGTGGTTGGCCGTGGTGGGCCGGGACAGGCCGTGGTTAGCCGTGGTGGGCTGAAACAGGCTGGGACGGGCTCTGGTGGGCTGGGACGGGATGTGGTGGGCTGGGACGGGCTGGGACGGGATGTGGTGGGCTGGGACGGGCTGGGACGGGCTGTGGTGGGCTGGGACGGGCCGTGGTGGGCGGGGACGGGCCGTGGTGGACGGGGACGAGCCGTGGTGGGCGGGGACGGGCCGTGGTGGGCCGGGACGGGCCGTGGTGGGCTGGGACGGGCCGTGGTGGGCTGGGACGGGCTGTGGTGGGCTGGGACGGGCTGCGACGGGCTGGGATGGGCTGCGACGGGCTGGGACGGGCTGTGCTGGTCTGTGGTGGGCTGGGACGGGTGGGGACGGGCTGTGGTGGGCTGGGACAGGCTGGGACGGGCTGTGGCGGGCTGGGACGGGCTGTGGTGGGCTAGGGACGGGCTGTGGTGGTCTGGGAGAGGCTGTGGTGGGTTGGGACAGGCTGGGATATGCTGGGTCGGTGTGTGGTGGACTGGGATGGTCTGTGGTGTGCTGGGACGGGCTGTGGTGGGCAGGGATGGGCTGTGGTGGGGCGTGGTGGGCTGGGACGGGCCGTGGTGAACCGTGGTGGGCTGTGGTGGGCCGTGGTGGGCCGTTTTGAGCCGGTATGGGAAGGGATGGGCCGTGGTGGGCTGGGACAGGTCATGGTGGGCTGGGACAGGTCATGGAGGGCTGAGATGGCCCGTGGTGAACTGTGGTGGGCCGTGGTGGGCTGGGACGGCCTGGGACCGGCTCTGGTGTGCTGTGGTGTGCTGGGACGGGCTGTGGTGGGCTGGGACGGGCTGTGGTGGGCTGGGACGGGCTGTGGTGGGCTGGGACAGGCTGTGGTGGGCTGGGACATGCTGTGGTGGGCTGGGACGGGCTGTGGTGGGCTGGGACGGGCTGTGGTGGGCTGGGACGGGCTGCGACGGGCTGGGACGGGCTGCGACGGGCTGGGACGGGCTGTGCTGGTCTGTGGTGGGCTGGGACGGGTGCTGACGGGCTGTGGTGGGCTGGGACAGGCTGGGACGGGCTGTGGTGGGCTGGGACGGGCTGTGGTGGGCTAGGGACGGGCTGTGGTGGTCTGGAACAGGCTGTGGTGGGTTGGGACAGGCTGGGATATGCTGGGTCGGTGTGTGGTGGACTGGGATGGTCTGTGGTGTGCTGGGACGGGCTGTGGTGGGCAGGGATGGGCTGTGGTGGGGCGTGGTGGGCTGGGACGGGCCGTGGTGAACCGTGGTGGGCTGTGGTGGGCCGTGGTGGGCCGTTTTGAGCCGGTATGGGAAGGGATGGGCCATGGTGGGCTGGGACAGGTCATGGTGGGCTGGGACATGTCATGGAGGGCTGAGATGGCCCGTGGTGAACTGTGGTGGGCCGTGGTGGGCTGGGACGGGCCGTGGTGGGCTGGGACAGGCTGTGGTGTGCTGTGGTGGGCTGTGGTAGGCTGTGGTGGGCTGGGACGGGCTGTGTTGGGCTGGGACGGGCTGTGGTGGGCTGGGACATGCTGTGGTGGGCTGGGACATTCTGTGGTGGGCTGGGACAGGCTGTGGTGGGCTGGGACGGGTTGTGGTGGGCTGGGACGGGCTGGGACGGGTTGGCACGGGCTGCGACGGGCTGTGACGGGCTGTGGTGGGCTGGGACGGGCTGTGGTGGGCTAGGACGGGCTGTGGTGTGCTGGGACAAGTTGTGGTGGGTTGTGGTGTGCCGTGGTGGGCCTCACAGGGCTGTGGTGGGCCGGGACGGGCTGTGGTTCGCTGGGACAGGCCGTGGTGGGCTGGTGCAGGCCGTGGTGGGCTGGGACAGGCCGTGCTGGGCTGGGACGGGCTGTGGTGGGCTGTGGTGGGCTGGGATGGATAGGCACGAGCTGTGGTGGCCTTGGACGGGCTGTGGTTGGCTGGGACTGGCTATGGTGGGCTGTGGTGGGCTGGGACGGGCTGTGGTTCGCTGGGACAGGCCGTGGTGGGCTGGGGCAGGCCGTGGTGGGCTGGGACGGGCCGTGCTGGGCTGGGACGGGCTGTGGTGGGCTGGGACGGGCTGTGGTGGGCTGGGACGGGCTGGTACTTGCTGTGGTGGGCTGTTACGGGCTGTGGTGTGCTGTGAGAGGCTGTGGTGGTCTGGGACGAGCTGGGACAGGCTGTCGTGGGCTGGGACGGGCTGTGGTGGGCTGGGACGGGCTGTGGTGGCCTGAGACGGGCTGTGGTTGGCTGGGACGGGCTGTGGTGGTCTTTGGTGGGCTGGGACGAGTTGTAGTGGGCCGGGACGGACTGTGGTGTGCTGTGGTGTGCTGGGACGGGCTGTGGTGGTTTGGGATGGGCTGTGGTGGTCTGTGGTGGGCTGGGACGGGTTGTGGTTGGCTGGGACGTGCTGTGGTGAGCTGGGACGGGCTGTGGTGGGCCGGGACGGGCTGCGGTGGGCTGTGGTGGGCTGGGACGAGTTGTAGTGGGCCGGGACGGGCTGTGGTGGGCTGGGACGGGCTGTGGTGGGTTGTGGAGAGCTGGGACGGGCTGTGACGGGCTCTGGCGGTCTGGGACAGGCTTGGACGAGCTGGGACAGGCTGGGACAGGCTGTGGTGGGCTGAGACGGGCTGGGAGGGGCTGGGACGGGCTTTGTTGGGTGGGGACGGGCTGTGGTGGGCTGGGACGGGCTGTGGTGTGCTGGGACGGGCTGTGGTGTGCTGGAATGAGCTGTGGTGTGCAGGGACGGGCTCTTGTGGGCTGTGGTGGGGTGGGACGGGCTGTGGTGAGCTGAGACGGGCTGGGACGAGCTGGGACGAGCTGGGACAGGCTGTAGTGGGCGGGGACCGGCTATGGTGGGCGGTGATGGGCTGTGCTGGGCGGTGACGGGCTGTGGTGGGCTAGGACGAGCTGTGGTGGGCTGGGACAGGCCGTGGTGGGCTGGGAGGGGCTGTGGTTGGTTGTGGTGGGCTGGGACGGGCTGTGTTGGGTGGGGACGGGCTGTGGTGGGCTGGGACGGGCTGTGGTGTGCTGGGACGGGCTGTGGTGTGCTGGAATGAGCTGTGGTGTGCAGGGACGGGCTCTTGTGGGCTGTGGTGGGGTGGGACGGGCTGTGGTGAGCTGAGACGGGCTGGGACGGGCTGTGGTTGGCTGGGACGGGCTGTGGTGGGCTGGGACGGGCTGGGACGGGCCGTGGCGGGCTGGGACGGGCTGTGGTTGGCTGGGAAGGGCTGTGGTGGGCTGGGATGGGCCGTGGCAAGCCGTGGTGGGCCGTGGTAAGCTGTGACGGGCCGTGGTGGGCTTGGACGGACTCTGGTGTGGTGGGACGGGCTGTGGTGGGCTGGGACGGGCTGCGGTGGGGTGTGGTGGGCTGGGACCGGCTGCGGTGGGCTGTGGTGGGCTGGGACCGGCTGCGGTGGGCTGTGGTGGGCTGGAATAGGCTGGGACGCGCTGTGGTGAGCTGAGACGGGCTATGGTGGGCTGGGATTTGCTGGGACGGCTGGGACGGGCTGCGGTGGGCTGGGACGGGCTGCGGAGGGCTAGGATGTGCTGCGGTGGGCTGGGACGGGCTGGGACGGGCTGGGACGGGCCGTGGTGAGCTGGGACAGGTCATGGTGGGCTGGGACAGGTCATGGAGGGCTGAGATGGCCCGTGGTGAACTGTGGTGGGCCGTGGTGGGCTGGGACGGGCCGTGGTGGGCTGGGACGGGCTGGGACAGGCTCTGGTGTGCTGTGGTGGGCTGGGACGGGCTGTGGTGGGCTGGGACGGGCTGTGGTGGGCTGGGACGGGCTGTGGTGGGCTGGGACATGCTGTGGTGGGCTGGGACGGGCTGCGGTGGGGTGTGGTGGGCTGGGACCGGCTGCGGTGGGCTGTGGTGGGCTGGAATAGGCTGGGACGGGCTGTGGTGGGTGTGGTGGACTGGGACGCGCTGTGGTGAGCTGAGACGGGCTATGGTGGGCTGGGATTTGCTGGGACGGCTGGGACGGGCTGCGGTGGGCTGGGACGGGCTGCGGTGGGCTGGGACGGGCTGCGGAGGGCTAGGATGTGCTGCGGTGGGCTGGGACCGGCTGGGACGGGCTGGGACGGGCCGTGGTGAGCTGGGACGGGCCGTGGTGGGCCGTGGTGTCCTCTGGTGGGCCATGGTGGACCGTGGTTGGCCGTGGTGGGCCGGGACAGGCCGTGGTTAGCCGTGGTGGGCTGAAACAGGCTGGGACGGGCTCTGGTGGGCTGGGACGGGATGTGGTGGGCTGGGACGGGCTGGGACGGGATGTGGTGGGCTGGGACGGGCTGTGGTGGGCTGTGGTGGGCTGGGACGGGCCGTGGTGGGCGGGGACGGGCCGTGGTGGACGGGGACGAGCCGTGGTGGGCGGGGACGGGCCGTGGTGGGCCGGGACGGGCCGTGGTGGGCTGGGACGGGCCGTGGTGGGCTGGGACGGGCTGTGGTGGGCTGGGACGGGCTGCGACGGGCTGGGATGGGCTGCGACGGGCTGGGACGGGCTGTGCTGGTCTGTGGTGGGCTGGGACGGGTGCTGACGGGCTGTGGTGGGCTGGGACAGGCTGGGACGGGCTGTGGTGGGCTGGGACGGGCTGTGGTGGGCTAGGGACGGGCTGTGGTGGTCTGGAACAGGCTGTGGTGGGTTGGGACAGGCTGGGATATACTGGGTCGGTGTGTGGTGGACTGGGATGGTCTGTGGTGTGCTGGGACGGGCTGTGGTGGGCAGGGATGGGCTGTGGTGGGGCGTGGTGGGCTGGGACGGGCCGTGGTGAACCGTGGTGGGCTGTGGTGGGCCGTGGTGGGCCGTTTTGAGCCGGTATGGGAAGGGATGGGCCATGGTGGGCTGGGACAGGTCATGGTGGGCTGGGACATGTCATGGAGGGCTGAGATGGCCCGTGGTGAACTGTGGTGGGCCGTGGTGGGCTGGGACGGGCCGTGGTGGGCTGGGACAGGCTGTGGTGTGCTGTGGTGGGCTGTGGTAGGCTGTGGTGGGCTGGGACGGGCTGTGTTGGGCTGGGACGGGCTGTGGTGGGCTGGGACATGCTGTGGTGGGCTGGGACATTCTGTGGTGGGCTGGGACAGGCTGTGGTGGGCTGGGACGGGTTGTGGTGGGCTGGGACGGGCTGGGACGGGTTGGCACGGGCTGCGACGGGCTGTGACGGGCTGTGGTGGGCTGGGACGGGCTGTGGTGGGCTAGGACGGGCTGTGGTGTGCTGGGACAAGTTGTGGTGGGTTGTGGTGTGCCGTGGTGGGCCTCACAGGGCTGTGGTGGGCCGGGACGGGCTGTGGTTCGCTGGGACAGGCCGTGGTGGGCTGGTGCAGGCCGTGGTGGGCTGGGACAGGCCGTGCTGGGCTGGGACGGGCTGTGGTGGGCTGTGGTGGGCTGGGATGGATAGGCACGAGCTGTGGTGGGCTTGGACGGGCTGTGGTTGGCTGGGACTGGCTATGGTGGGCTGTGGTGGGCTGGGACGGGCTGTGGTTCGCTGGGACAGGCCGTGGTGGGCTGGGGCAGGCCGTGGTGGGCTGGGACGGGCCGTGCTGGGCTGGGACGGGCTGTGGTGGGCTGGGACGGGCTGTGGTGGGCTGGGACGGGCTGGTACTTGCTGTGGTGGGCTGTTACGGGCTGTGGTGTGCTGTGAGAGGCTGTGGTGGTCTGGGACGAGCTGGGACAGGCTGTCGTGGGCTGGGACGGGCTGTGGTGGGCTGGGACGGGCTGTGGTGGCCTGAGACGGACTGTGGTTGGCTGGGACGGGCTGTGGTGGGCTTTGGTGGGCTGGGACGAGTTGTAGTGGGCCTGGACGGACTGTGGTGTGCTGTGGTGTGCTGGGACGGGCTGTGGTGGTTTGGGATGGGCTGTGGTGGTCTGTGGTGGGCTGGGACGGGTTGTGGTTGGCTGGGACGTGCTGTGGTGAGCTGGGACGGGCTGTGGTGGGCCGGGACGGGCTGCGGTGGGCTGTGGTGGGCTGGGACGAGTTGTAGTGGGCCGGGACGGGCTGTGGTGGGCTGGGACGGGCTGTGGTGGGTTGTGGAGAGCTGGGACGGGCTGTGACGGGCTCTGGCGGTCTGGGACAGGCTTGGACGAGCTGGGACAGGCTGGGACAGGCTGTGGTGGGCTGAGACGGGCTGGGAGGGGCTGGGACGGGCTTTGTTGGGTGGGGACGGGCTGTGGTGGGCTGGGACGGGCTGTGGTGTGCTGGGACGGGCTGTGGTGTGCTGGAATGAGCTGTGGTGTGCAGGGACGGGCTCTTGTGGGCTGTGGTGGGGTGGGACGGGCTGTGGTGAGCTGAGACGGGCTGGGACGAGCTGGGACGAGCTGGGACAGGCTGTAGTGGGCGGGGACCGGCTATGGTGGGCGGTGATGGGCTGTGCTGGGCGGTGACGGGCTGTGGTGGGCTAGGACGAGCTGTGGTGGGCTGGGACAGGCCGTGGTGGGCTGGGAGGGGCTGTGGTTGGTTGTGGTGGGCTGGGACGGGCTGTGTTGGGTGGGGACGGGCTGTGGTGGGCTGGGACGGGCTGTGGTGTGCTGGGACGGGCTGTGGTGTGCTGGAATGAGCTGTGGTGTGCAGGGACGGGCTCTTGTGGGCTGTGGTGGGGTGGGACGGGCTGTGGTGAGCTGAGACGGGCTGGGACGGGCTGTGGTTGGCTGGGACGGGCTGTGGTGGGCTGGGACGGGCTGGGACGGGCCGTGGCGGGCTGGGACGGGCTGTGGTTGGCTGGGAAGGGCTGTGGTGGGCTGGGATGGGCCGTGGCAAGCCGTGGTGGGCCGTGGTAAGCTGTGACGGGCCGTGGTGGGCTTGGACGGACTCTGGTGTGGTGGGACGGGCTGTGGTGGGCTGGGACGGGCTGCGGTGGGGTGTGGTGGGCTGGGACCGGCTGCGGTGGGCTGTGGTGGGCTGGGACCGGCTGCGGTGGGCTGTGGTGGGCTGGAATAGGCTGGGACGCGCTGTGGTGAGCTGAGACGGGCTATGGTGGGCTGGGATTTGCTGGGACGGCTGGGACGGGCTGCGGTGGGCTGGGACGGGCTGTGGTGGGTTGTGGAGAGCTGGGACGGGCTGTGACGGGCTCTGGCGGTCTGGGACAGGCTTGGACGAGCTGGGACAGGCTGGGACAGGCTGTGGTGGGCTGAGACGGGCTGGGAGGGGCTGGGACGGGCTTTGTTGGGTGGGGACGGGCTGTGGTGGGCTGGGACGGGCTGTGGTGTGCTGGGACGGGCTGTGGTGTGCTGGAATGAGCTGTGGTGTGCAGGGACGGGCTCTTGTGGGCTGTGGTGGGGTGGGACGGGCTGTGGTGAGCTGAGACGGGCTGGGACGAGCTGGGACGAGCTGGGACAAGCTGTAGTGGGCGGGGACCGGCTATGGTGGGCGGTGATGGGCTGTGCTGGGCGGTGACGGGCTGTGGTGGGCTAGGACGAGCTGTGGTGGGCTGGGACAGGCCGTGGTGGGCTGGGAGGGGCTGTGGTTGGTTGTGGTGGGCTGGGACGGGCTGTGTTGGGTGGGGACGGGCTGTGGTGGGCTGGGACGGGCTGTGGTGTGCTGGGACGGGCTGTGGTGTGCTGGAATGAGCTGTGGTGTGCAGGGACGGGCTCTTGTGGGCTGTGGTGGGGTGGGACGGGCTGTGGTGAGCTGAGACGGGCTGGGACGGGCTGTGGTTGGCTGGGACGGGCTGTGGTGGGCTGGGACGGGCTGGGACGGGCCGTGGCGGGCTGGGACGGGCTGTGGTTGGCTGGGAAGGGCTGTGGTGGGCTGGGATGGGCCGTGGCAAGCCGTGGTGGGCCGTGGTAAGCTGTGACGGGCCGTGGTGGGCTTGGACGGACTCTGGTGTGGTGGGACGGGCTGTGGTGGGCTGGGACGGGCTGCGGTGGGGTGTGGTGGGCTGGGACCGGCTGCGGTGGGCTGTGGTGGGCTGGGACCGGCTGCGGTGGGCTGTGGTGGGCTGGAATAGGCTGGGACGCGCTGTGGTGAGCTGAGACGGGCTATGGTGGGCTGGGATTTGCTGGGACGGCTGGGACGGGCTGCGGTGGGCTGGGACGGGCTGCGGTGGGCTGGGACGGGCTGCGGAGGGCTAGGATGTGCTGCGGTGGGCTGGGACGGGCTGGGACGGGCTGGGACGGGCCGTGGTGAGCTGGGACAGGTCATGGTGGGCTGGGACAGGTCATGGAGGGCTGAGATGGCCCGTGGTGAACTGTGGTGGGCCGTGGTGGGCTGGGACGGGCCGTGGTGGGCTGGGACGGGCTGGGACAGGCTCTGGTGTGCTGTGGTGGGCTGGGACGGGCTGTGGTGGGCTGGGACGGGCTGTGGTGGGCTGGGACGGGCTGTGGTGGGCTTGGACATGCTGTGGTGGGCTGGGACGGGCTGCGGTGGGGTGTGGTGGGCTGGGACCGGCTGCGGTGGGCTGTGGTGGGCTGGGACCGGCTGCGGTGGGCTGTGGTGGGCTGGAATAGGCTGGGACGGGCTGTGGTGGGTGTGGTGGACTGGGACGCGCTGTGGTGAGCTGAGACGGGCTATGGTGGGCTGGGATTTGCTGGGATGGCTGGGACGGGCTGCGGTGGGCTGGGACGGGCTGCGGTGGGCTGGGACGGGCTGCGGAGGGCTAGGATGTGCTGCGGTGGGCTGGGACCGGCTGGGACGGGCTGGGACGGGCCGTGGTGAGCTGGGACGGGCCGTGGTGGGCCGTGGTGTCCTCTGGTGGGCCATGGTGGACCGTGGTTGGCCGTGGTGGGCCGGGACAGGCCGTGGTTAGCCGTGGTGGGCTGAAACAGGCTGGGACGGGCTCTGGTGGGCTGGGACGGGATGTGGTGGGCTGGGACGGGCTGGGACGGGCTGTGGTGGGCTGGGACGGGCCGTGGTGGGCGGGGACGGGCCGTGGTGGACGGGGACGAGCCGTGGTGGGCGGGGACGGGCCGTGGTGGGCCGGGACGGGCCGTGGTGGGCCGGGACGGGCCGTGGTGGGCTGGGACGGGTTGTGGTGGGCTGGGACGGGCAGCGACGGGCTGGGATGGGCTGCGACGGGCTGGGACGGGCTGTGCTGGTCTGTGGTGGGCTGGGACGGGTGGGGACGGGCTGTGGTGGGCTGGGACAGGCTGGGACGGGCTGTGGCGGGCTGGGACGGGCTGTGGTGGGCTAGGGACGGGCTGTGGTGGTCTGGGAGAGGCTGTGGTGGGTTGGGACAGGCTGGGATATGCTGGGTCGGTGTGTGGTGGACTGGGATGGTCTGTGGTGTGCTGGGACGGGCTGTGGTGGGCAGGGATGGGCTGTGGTGGGGCGTGGTGGGCTGGGACGGGCCGTGGTGAACCATGGTGGGCTGTGGTGGGCCGTGGTGGGCCGTTTTGAGCCGGTATGGGAAGGGATGGGCCGTGGTGGGCTGGGACAGGTCATGGTGGGCTGGGACAGGTCATGGAGGGCTGAGATGGCCCGTGGTGAACTGTGGTGGGCCGTGGTGGGCTGGGACGGGCTGGGACCGGCTCTGGTGTGCTGTGGTGTGCTGGGACGGGCTGTGGTGGGCTGGGACGGGCTGTGGTGGGCTGGGACGGGCTGTGGTGGGCTGGGACAGGCTGTGGTGGGCTGGGACATGCTGTGGTGGGCTGGGACGGGCTGTGGTGGGCTGGGACGGGCTGTGGTGGGCTGGGACGGGCTGCGACGGGCTGGGACGGGCTGCGACGGGCTGGGACGGGCTGTGCTGGTCTGTGGTGGGCTGGGACGGGTGCTGACGGGCTGTGGTGGGCTGGGACAGGCTGGGACGGGCTGTGGTGGGCTGGGACGGGCTGTGGTGGGCTAGGGACGGGCTGTGGTGGTCTTGAACAGGCTGTGGTGGGTTGGGACAGGCTGGGATATGCTGGGACGGTGTGTGGTGGACTGGGATGGTCTGTGGTGTGCTGGGACGGGCTGTGGTGGGCAGGGATGGGCTGTGGTGGGGCGTGGTGGGCTGGGACGGGCCGTGGTGAACCGTGGTGGGCTGTGGTGGGCCGTGGTGGGCCGTTTTGAGCCGGTATGGGAAGGGATGGGCCATGGTGGGCTGGGACAGGTCATGGTGGGCTGGGACATGTCATGGAGGGCTGAGATGGCCCGTGGTGAACTGTGGTGGGCCGTGGTGGGCTGGGACGGGCCGTGGTGGGCTGGGACGGGCTGGGACAGGCTGTGGTGTGCTGTGGTGGGCTGTGGTAGGCTGTGGTGGGCTGGGACGGGCTGTGTTGGGCTGGGACGGGCTGTGGTGGGCTGGGACATGCTGTGGTGGGCTGGGACATTCTGTGGTGGGCTGGGACAGGCTGTGGTGGGCTGGGACGGGTTGTGGTGGGCTTGGACGGGCTGCGGTGGGCTGGGACGGGCTGCGGTGGGCTGGGACGGGCTACGGTGGGCTGGGACGGGCTGTGGTGGGCTGGGACGGGCTGCGGTGGGCTGGGACGGGCTGCGGTGGGCTGGGACGGGCTGCGGTGGGCTGTGGTGGGCTGGGACGGGCTGCGGTGGGCTGTGGTGGGCTGGGACCGGCTGCGGTGGGCTGTGGTGGGCTGGGACCGGCTGCGGTGGGCTGTGGTGAGCTGGGACGGGATGCGGTGGGCTGGAATGGGCTGTGCCGTGCTGGAACGGTCTGGGACGAGTTGTGGTGAGTGTGGTGGGCTGGGACGGGCTGGGACGGACTGTGTTTGGCTGGGACGGGCTGTGGTGGGCCGGGGTGGGCTGGGACAGGCTGTGGTGAGCTGAGACGGGCTGTGGTGGGCTGTGTCGGGCTGGTACGAGCTGTGACGGGGTGGGACGGGCTGTGGTGGTCTGCGGTAGGCTGTGGTGTGCTGTAGTGGCCTGTGGTGGGCGGGGACGGGCTGTGGTGGGCGTGGACGGGCTGTGGTGGGCGGGGACGGGCTGTGGTGGGCGGGGACGGGCTGTGGTGAGCTGTGGAGAGCCGTGGTGAGCTGTGGAGAGCCGTGGTGAGCTGTGGAGAGCCGTGGTGGGCTGGGACGGGCTGCGGTGGGCTGGGACGGGCTCTGGTGGTGAGCAGAGACGGCCTGTGTTGGGCTGGGACGGGCTGTGATAAGCTGTAACCGGCTGTGGTGGGCTGTGTTGGGCTGGGACGGGCTGTGATAAGCTGTAACCGGCTGTGGATGGCTGTGTTGGGCTGGGACGGGTCGTGGTGGGCTGGGACGGGCCGTGGTGGGCTGGGGCGGGTTGGGACGGGCTGGGACCAGCTGTGTTGGGCTGTGGTGGGCTGGGACGGGCTGGGACGGGCCGTGGCGGGCTGGGACGGGCCGTGGCGGGCTGGGACGGGCCGTGGTGGGCTGGGACGAGCCGTAGTAGGCCGGGACGGGCCGTGGTGGTTTGTTATGGGCCGTGGTGGTTTGTTATGGGCCGTGGTGGGCCGGGACGGGCCGTGGTGGGCCGGGACGGGCCGTGGTGGGGCGTGGTTGGCTGGGACAGGCCGTGGTGAACTGTGGTGGGCTGTGGTGGGCCGTCGTGGGCCGTTTTGGGCCGGTATGGGAAGGGATGGTCTATGTTGGGCCGTGGTGGGCTGGGACAGGTCATCGTGGGCTGAGACGGCCCGTGGTGAACTGTGGTGGGCTGTGGTGGGCCGTGGTGGGCTGTGGTGGGCCGTGGTGGGCTGGGACGGGCTGTGGTGTGCTGGGAAGGGCTGTGGTGGGCTGGGACGGGCTGTGGTCGACGGGGACGGGAGGGGACGGGCTGTGGTGGGCGGGGACGGGCTGTTGTGGGCTGTGACGGGCTGGGATGGGCTGTGGCAAGCTGGGATGGGCTGTGGTGGACTGGGACGGGCTGTGGTCGACAGGGACGGGCGGGGACGGGCTGTGATTCGCTGGGAAGGGCTGTGGTGTGCTGGGACGGGCTGTGGTGAGCTTTGGTAGGCCGTGGTTCGCTGTGGTCAGCCGTGGTGGGCTGGGACGGGCCATGGTGGGCTGTGGTGGGCCGTGGTGGTCTGTGACAGGCTGTGGTGGGCTGTGGTGGGTTCTGGTGAGCTTGAGACGGGCTGTGGTGGGCTGGGACGGGCTGGGATGGGCTCTGGTGGTCTGGAATAGTCTGGGACGGGCTGGGACGGGCTGTGGTGGGCTGGGCTGGGCTGGCACGGGCTGTGGTGTGCTGGGATGGGCTGTGGTGGGCGGGGACGGGCTGTGGTGGGCTGGGACGGGCCGTGGTGGGCGGGGACGGGCTGTGGTGGGCTGGGACGGGCCGTGGTGGGCGGGCACGGGCTATGGTGGGCGGGGACGGGATGTGGTGGTCTGGAATGGTCTGTGGTGGGCTGGGACGGGCTGCGGCAGGCTGCGACGGGCTGAGACGGGCTATGCTGGTCTGTGGTGGGCTGGGACGGGCGGGGACGGGCTGTGGTGGGCTAGGGACAGGCTGTGGTGGGCTAGGGACGGGCTGTGGTGGGCTGGGACGGGCTGTGGTGGGCTAGGGACGGGCTGTGGTGGGCTGGGACGGGCTGTGGTGGGCTGGGACGGGCTGTGGTGGGCTGGGACGGGCTGTGGTGGTCTGGAACAGGCTGTGGTGGGTTGGGACAGGCTGGGACATGCTGGAACGGTGTGTGGTGGACTGGGATGGTCTGTGGTGGGGCGTGGTGGGCTGGGACGGGCCGTGGTGAACCGTGGTGGGCTGTGGTGGGCCGTGGTGGGCTGTTTTGAGCCGGTATGGGAAGGGATGGGCTGTGGTGGGCCGTGGTGGGCTGGGACAGGTCATGGTGGTCTGAGATGGCCCGTGGTAAACTGTGGTGGGCTGGGACGGGCCGTGGTGGGCTGGTATGGGCCGTGGTGGGCTGTTTTGAGCCAGTATGGGAAGGGATGGGCTGTGGTGGGCTGTGGTGGGCTGGGACAGGTCATGGTGGGCTGGGACAGGTCATGGAGGGCTGAGATGGCCCGTGGTGAACTGTGGTGGGCTGTCGTGGGCTGTGGTGGGCCGTGGTGGGCTGGGACGGGCTGGGACAGGCTCCGGTGGGCTGGGACGGGTTGGGACGGGCTGTGGTGGGCTGTGATGGGCTGTGGTGTGCTGGGATGGGCTGGGATGGGCTGGGACGGGCTGGGATGGGCTGGGACTGGCTGGGACGGGCTGGGACGGGCTGTGGTGGGCTGGGACGGGCTGTGGTGTGCTGGGACGGGCTGTGGTGGGCTGGGACGGGCTGTAGTGGGCTGGGACAGGCTGCGACGGGCTGGGACAGGCTGCGACGGGCTGGGACGGGCTGTGCTGGTCTGTGGTGGGCTGGGACGGGTGGGGACGGGCTGTGGTGGGCTGGGACGGTGTGTGGTGGGCTGGGACGGTGTGTGGTGGGCTGGGACGGTCTGTGGTGGGCTGGGACGGGCTGCGACGGGCTGGGATGGGCTGTGACGGGCTGGGACGGGCTGTGCTGGTCTGTGGTGGGCTGGGATGGGTGGGGACGGGCTGTGGTGGGCTGGGACAGGCTGGGACGGGCTGTGGCGGGCTGGGACGGGCTGTGGTGGGCTAGGGACGGGCTGTGGTGGTCTGGAACAGGCTGTGGTGGGTTGGGACAGGCTGGGATATGCTGAGACGGTGTGTGGTGGACTGGGATGGTCTGTGGTGTGCTGGGACGGGCTGTGGTGGGCAGGGATTGGCTGTGGTGGGGCGTGGTGTGCTGGGACGGGCCGTGGTGGGCTGTGGTGGGCCGTGGTGGGCCGTTTTGAGCCGGTATGGGAAGGGATGGGCCGTGGTGGGCTGGGACGGGCCGTGGTGGGCTGGGACGTGCTGGGATGGACTGGGACGTGCTGTGGTGTGCTGGGACGGGCTGTGGTGTGCTGGGACGGGCTGTGGTGGGCGGGGACGGGCCGTGGTGGGCTATGGTGGGCCGTGGTGGGCTGGGATGGGTCCTGATGGGCTGGGACGGGCCGTGGTGGGCTGGGACGGGCTTTGGTGGACTGGGACGGGCTGTGGTGGGCTGGGACGGGCTGGGATGGGCTCTGGTAGGCTGTGGTGGGATGGGATGGGCTTTGGTGGGCTGGGACGGGCTGTGGTGAACTGTGGTGGGCTATGGTGGGCTGTGGTGGGCCGTGGTGTGCTGGGACGGGCCGTTGTGGGCTGTGGTGGGCCGTGGTGGTCTGGGACGGGCTGTGGTAAACTGGGACGGGCTGGGACTGGCTGCGGTGGGCTGGGACGGGCTGGGACGGGCTGTGGTGGGCTGGGACTGGCTGTGGTGGGCTGGGACTGGCTGTGCTGGGCTGGGACTGGCTGTGGTGAGCTGGGACTGGCTGGGACGGGCTGGGATGGGCTGGGACGGGCTGCGGTGGGCCGTGGTGGGCGGGGACGGGCCGTGGTGAACCGTGGTGGGCCGTTTTGGGCCGGGATGGGAAGGGGTGGGCTGTGGTGGGCTGGGATGGGCCGTGGTGGGCTGCGGTTGGCCGTGGTGGGCTTGGTCGGGCCGTGGTGGCCTGGGACGGGCTGTGGTGGCCTGGGATGGGCTGTGGTGGGCTGGGACGGGACGGGATGGGACGGGCTGGGACGGGACGGGACGGGACAGGCTGGGACGGGCTGTGCTGGGAAGGGACGGGACGGGTTGTGGTGGGCTGGGACGGGACGGGCTGTGGTTGGCTGGGACGGGCTGGGACGGGCTGTGGTGGTCTGGGACGGGCTGTGGTGGGCTGTGGTGAGCTGGGACGGGCTCTGGTGGGTTGGGACGGGGCGTGGTGGGCTGTGGTGTGCTGGGACGGGCTGTGGTTTTCTGGGACGGGCTGTGGTTTTCGGGGACGAGCTGGGACGGGCTGGGATGGGCTGTGATGGGCGGGGACAGGCTGTGGTGGGCTGTGGTGGGGCGTGGTGGGCTGGGACGGGCCGTGGTGGGCTGTGGTGGGCCGTCGTGGGCCGTTTTGGGCCGGTATGGGAAGGGATGGTCTGTGGTGGGCCGTGGTGGGCTGGGACAGGTCATGGTGGGCTGAGACGGCCCGTGGTGAACTGTGGTAGGCTGTGGTGGGCCGTGGTTGGCTGGGACGGGCCGTGGTGGGCTGTGGTGGGCCGTGGTGGTCTGGGACAGGCTGTGGTGGGCTTTGGTGGGTTCTTGTGAGCTTGAGATGGGTTGTGGTTGGCTGGGACGGGCTGGGACGGGCTGTGGTGGGCTGGGACGGGCTGGGACGGGCTGTGGTGGGCTGTGATGGGCTGTGGTGTGCTGGGATGGGCTGTGGTGGGCTGGGACTGGCTGTGGTGGGCTGGGACGGGCTGTGGTGGGCTGTGGTGGGCGGGGACGGGCTGTGGTGTGCTGGGACGAGCTGTGGTGGGCTGGGACAGGTCGTGGTGAGCTGGGACGGGCCGTGGTGGGCTGTGGTGGGCCGTGGTCGTCTTGGACAGGCTGTGGTGGGCTTTGGTGGGTTCTTGTGAGCTTGAGATGGGCTGTGGTGGGCTGGGACATGCTGTGGTGTGCTGGGACGGGCTGTGGTGTGCTGGGACGAGCTGTCGTGGGCTGGGACGGGCTGGGACGGGCTGTGGTGGGCTGGGAATGGCTGGGACGGGCTGTGGTGTGCTGGGACGGGCTGTGGTGGGCGGGGACGGGCCGTGGTGGGCTATGGTGGGCCGTGGTGGGCTGGGATGGGTCCTGATGGGCTGGGACGGGCTGTGGTGGGCTGGGACGGCCTGTGGTGGGCTGGGACGGGTTGTGGTGGGCGGGGACAGGTTGTGGTGGGTGGGGACGGGCTGGGACGGGCTGTGGTGGGTTGTGGTGGACTGGGACGGTGTGTGGTGTGCTGGGACGGGCTGTGGTGGGCTGCGACGCGCTGCGATGGGCTGTGGTGGGCTGGGACGGGCTGGGACGGGCTTTGGTGGGCTGTGGTGAGCTGGGACAGGCTGTGCTGGGCTGGGACAGGCTGGGATAGGATGAGACAGGCTGTGGTGGGCTGTGGTGGGCTGGGACGGACTGTGGTGGGCTGGACCGGGCTATGGTGGGCTGGGACGGGCTGTGGTGGGCGGGGATGAACTGTGGTGGGCTGGGACTGGCTGTGGTGGGCTGGGACATTCTGTGGTGGCTGGGACGGGCTGGGACGGGCTGTGGTGGGCTGGGACAGGCTGTGTTGGGCGGGGACAAGCTGTGGCTGGCGTGAAGTGCTGTGGTGGGCTGGGACAGGCTGGGAAGGGCTGTGGTGGGCGGGTGACGGTCTGTGGTGAGCTGGGACAGGCTGGGAAGGGCTGTGGTGGGCTGTGGTGGGCTGGAATGGGCTGTGGTGGTCTGGAACGGGCTGTGATGGGCTGGGACGGGCTGTGGTGGGCTGAGATAGGCTGTGGTGGACTGGGACGGTCTGTGGTGTGCTGGGACGGGTTGGGACAAGCTGTGGTGGGCGGGGACGGTCTGTGGTGGGCTGTGGTGGGCTGAGACGGGCTGTGGTGGGCTGGGACGGGCTGTGGTGGGCCGGGACGGGCTGTGGTGGGCCGTGGTGGGCAGGGACGGGCTGTGGTGGGCCGTTTTGGGCCTGGATGGGAAGGGGTGGGCTGGGACGGGCTGTGGTGGGCCGTGGCTCGCTGTGGTGGGCTGGGACAGGCTGGGACGGGCTCTGGTGGTCTGGAACGGGCTGTGGTGGGCTGGGACGGTCTAGTGGTGGGCTGGGACGTGCTGTGGTGGGTGGGACGGGCTGGGACGGGCTGTGGTCGACAGGGACGGGCGGGGACGGGCTGTGATTCGCTGGGAAGGGCTGTGGTGTGCTGGGACGGGCTGTGGTGAGCTTTGGTAGGCCGTGGTTCGCTGTGGTCAGCCGTGGTGGGCTGGGACGGGCCATGGTGGGCTGTGGTGGGCCGTGGTGGTCTGTGACAGGCTGTGGTGGGCTGTGGTGGGTTCTGGTGAGCTTGAGACGGGCTGTGGTGGGCTGGGACGGGCTGGGATGGGCTCTGGTGGTCTGGAATAGTCTGGGACGGGCTGGGACGGGCTGTGGTGGGCTGGGCTGGGCTGGCACGGGCTGTGGTGTGCTGGGATGGGCTGTGGTGGGCGGGGACGGGCTGTGGTGGGCTGGGACGGGCCGTGGTGGGCGGGGACGGGCTGTGGTGGGCTGGGACGGGCCGTGGTGGGCGGGCACGGGCTATGGTGGGCGGGGACGGGATGTGGTGGTCTGGAATGGTCTGTGGTGGGCTGGGACGGGCTGCGGCAGGCTGCGACGGGCTGAGACGGGCTATGCTGGTCTGTGGTGGGCTGGGACGGGCGGGGGACGGGCTGTGGTGGGCTAGGGACAGGCTGTGGTGGGCTAGGGACGGGCTGTGGTGGGCTGGGACGGGCTGTGGTGGGCTAGGGACGGGCTGTGGTGGGCTGGGACGGGCTGTGGTGGGCTGGGACGGGCTGTGGTGGGCTGGGACGGGCTGTGGTGGTCTGGAACAGGCTGTGGTGGGTTGGGACAGGCTGGGACATGCTGGAACGGTGTGTGGTGGACTGGGATGGTCTGTGGTGGGGCGTGGTGGGCTGGGACGGGCCGTGGTGAACCGTGGTGGGCTGTGGTGGGCCGTGGTGGGCTGTTTTGAGCCGGTATGGGAAGGGATGGGCTGTGGTGGGCCGTGGTGGGCTGGGACAGGTCATGGTGGTCTGAGATGGCTCGTGGTAAACTGTGGTGGGCTGGGACGGGCCGTGGTGGGCTGGTATGGGCCGTGGTGGGGCTGTTTTGAGCCAGTATGGGAAGGGATGGGCTGTGGTGGGCTGTGGTGGGCTGGGACAGGTCATGGTGGGCTGGGACAGGTCATGGAGGGCTGAGATGGCCCGTGGTGAACTGTGGTGGGCTGTGGTGGGCTGTGGTGGGCCGTGGTGGGCTGGGACGGGCTGGGACAGGCTCCGGTGGGCTGGGACGGGTTGGGACGGGCTGTGGTGGGCTGTGATGGGCTGTGGTGTGCTGGGATGGGCTGGGATGGGCTGGGACGGGCTGGGATGGGCTGGGACTGGCTGGGACGGGCTGGGACGGGCTGTGGTGGGCTGGGACGGGCTGTGGTGTGCTGGGACGGGCTGTGGTGGGCTGGGACGGGCTGTAGTGGGCTGGGACAGGCTGCGACGGGCTGGGACAGGCTGCGACGGGCTGGGACGGGCTGTGCTGGTCTGTGGTGGGCTGGGACGGGTGGGGACGGGCTGTGGTGGGCTGGGACGGTGTGTGGTGGGCTGGGACGGTGTGTGGTGGGCTGGGACGGTGTGTGGTGGGCTGGGACGGTCTGTGGTGGGCTGGGACGGGCTGCGACGGGCTGGGATGGGCTGCGACGGGCTGGGACGGGCTGTGCTGGTCTGTGGTGGGCTGGGACGGGTGGGGACGGGCTGTGGTGGGCTGGGACAGGCTGGGACGGGCTGTGGCGGGCTGGGACGGGCTGTGGTGGGCTAGGGACGGGCTGTGGTGGTCTGGAACAGGCTGTGGTGGGTTGGGACAGGCTGGGATATGCTGAGACGGTGTGTGGTGGACTGGGATGGTCTGTGGTGTGCTGGGACGGGCTGTGGTGGGCAGGGATTGGCTGTGGTGGGGCGTGGTGTGCTGGGACGGGCCGTGGTGGGCTGTGGTGGGCCGTGGTGGGCCGTTTTGAGCCGGTATGGGAAGGGATGGGCTGTGGTGGGCCGTGGTGGGCTGGGACAGGTCATGGTGGTCTGAGATGGCCCGTGGTAAACTGTGGTGGGCTGGGACGGGCCGTGGTGGGCTGGTATGGGCCGTGGTGGGCTGTTTTGAGCCAGTATGGGAAGGGATGGGCTGTGGTGGGCTGTGGTGGGCTGGGACAGGTCATGGTGGGCTGGGACAGGTCATGGAGGGCTGAGATGGCCCGTGGTGAACTGTGGTGGGCTGTGGTGGGCCGTGGTGGGCTGGGACGGGCTGGGACAGGCTCCGGTGGGCTGGGACGGGTTGGGACGGGCTGTGGTGGGCTGTGATGGGCTGTGGTGTGCTGGGATGGGCTGGGATGGGCTGGGACGGGCTGGGATGGGCTGGGACTGGCTGGGACGGGCTGGGACGGGCTGTGGTGTGCTGGGACGGGCTGTGGTGGGCTGGGACGGGCTGTAGTGGGCTGGGACAGGCTGCGACGGGCTGGGACAGGCTGCGACGGGCTGGGACGGGCTGTGCTGGTCTGTGGTGGGCTGGGACGGGTGGGGACGGGCTGTGGTGGGCTGGGACGGTGTGTGGTGGGCTGGGACGGTGTGTGGTGGGCTGGTACGGTCTGTGGTGGGCTGGGACGGGCTGCGACGGGCTGGGATGGGCTGTGACGGGCTGGGACGGGCTGTGCTGGTCTGTGGTGGGCTGGGATGGGTGGGGACGGGCTGTGGTGGGCTGGGACAGGCTGGGACGGGCTGTGGCGGGCTGGGACGGGCTGTGGTGGGCTAGGGACGGGCTGTGGTGGTCTGGAACAGGCTGTGGTGGGTTGGGACAGGCTGGGATATGCTGAGACGGTGTGTGGTGGACTGGGATGGTCTGTGGTGTGCTGGGACGGGCTGTGGTGGGCAGGGATTGGCTGTGGTGGGGCGTGGTGTGCTGGGACGGGCCGTGGTGGGCTGTGGTGGGCCGTGGTGGGCCGTTTTGAGCCGGTATGGGAAGGGATGGGCCGTGGTGGGCTGGGACGGGCCGTGGTGGGCTGGGACGTGCTGGGATGGACTGGGACGTGCTGTGGTGTGCTGGGACGGGCTGTGGTGTGCTGGGACGGGCTGTGGTGGGCGGGGACGGGCCGTGGTGGGCTATGGTGGGCCGTGGTGGGCTGGGATGGGTCCTGATGGGCTGGGACGGGCCGTGGTGGGCTGGGACGGGCTTTGGTGGACTGGGACGGGCTGTGGTGGGCTGGGACGGGCTGGGATGGGCTCTGGTAGGCTGTGGTGGGATGGGATGGGCTTTGGTGGGCTGGGACGGGCTGTGGTGAACTGTGGTGGGCTGTGGTGGGCTGTGGTGGGCCGTGGTGTGCTGGGACGGGCCGTTGTGGGCTGTGGTGGGCCGTGGTGGTCTGGGACGGGCTGTGGTAAACTGGGACGGGCTGGGACTGGCTGCGGTGGGCTGGGACGGGCTGGGACGGGCTGTGGTGGGCTGGGACTGGCTGTGGTGGGCTGGGACTGGCTGTGCTGGGCTGGGACTGGCTGTGGTGAGCTGGGACTGGCTGGGACGGGCTGGGATGGGCTGGGACGGGCTGCGGTGGGCCGTGGTGGGCGGGGACGGGCCGTGGTGAACCGTGGTGGGCCGTTTTGGGCCGGGATGGGAAGGGGTGGGCTGTGGTGGGCTGGGATGGGCCGTGGTGGGCTGCGGTTGGCCGTGGTGGGCTTGGTCGGGCCGTGGTGGCCTGGGACGGGCTGTGGTGGCCTGGGATGGGCTGTGGTGGGCTGGGACGGGACGGGATGGGACGGGCTGGGACGGGACGGGACGGGACAGGCTGGGACGGGCTGTGCTGGGAAGGGACGGGACGGGTTGTGGTGGGCTGGGACGGGACGGGCTGTGGTTGGCTGGGACGGGCTGGGACGGGCTGTGGTGGTCTGGGACGGGCTGTGGTGGGCTGTGGTGAGCTGGGACGGGCTCTGGTGGGTTGGGACGGGGCGTGGTGGGCTGTGGTGTGCTGGGACGGGCTGTGGTTTTCTGGGACGGGCTGTGGTTTTCGGGGACGAGCTGGGACGGGCTGGGATGGGCTGTGATGGGCGGGGACAGGCTGTGGTGGGCTGTGGTGGGGCGTGGTGGGCTGGGACGGGCCGTGGTGGGCTGTGGTGGGCCGTCGTGGGCCGTTTTGGGCCGGTATGGGAAGGGATGGTCTGTGGTGGGCCGTGGTGGGCTGGGACAGGTCATGGTGGGCTGAGACGGCCCGTGGTGAACTGTGGTAGGCTGTGGTGGGCCGTGGTTGGCTGGGACGGGCCGTGGTGGGCTGTGGTGGGCCGTGGTGGTCTGGGACAGGCTGTGGTGGGCTTTGGTGGGTTCTTGTGAGCTTGAGATGGGTTGTGGTTGGCTGGGACGGGCTGGGACGGGCTGTGGTGGGCTGGGACGGGCTGTGGTGGGCTGGGATGGGCTGTGGTGGGCTGGGATGGGCTGTGGTGGGCTGGGACTGGCTGTGGTGGGCTGGGACGGGCTGTGGTGGGCTGGGACGGGCTGTGGTGGGCTGTGGTGGGCGGGGACGGGCTGTGGTGTGCTGGGACGAGCTGTGGTGGGCTGGGACAGGTCGTGGTGAGCTGGGACGGGCCGTGGTGGGCTGTGGTGGGCCGTGGTCGTCTTGGACAGGCTGTGGTGGGCTTTGGTGGGTTCTTGTGAGCTTGAGATGGGCTGTGGTGGGCTGGGACATGCTGTGGTGTGCTGGGACGGGCTGTGGTGTGCTGGGACGAGCTGTCGTGGGCTGGGACGGGCTGGGACGGGCTGTGGTGGGCTGGGAATGGCTGGGACGGGCTGTGGTGTGCTGGGACGGGCTGTGGTGGGCGGGGACGGGCCGTGGTGGGCTATGGTGGGCCGTGGTGGGCTGGGATGGGTCCTGATGGGCTGGGACGGGCTGTGGTGGGCTGGGACGGCCTGTGGTGGGCTGGGACGGGTTGTGGTGGGCGGGGACAGGTTGTGGTGGGTGGGGACGGGCTGGGACGGGCTGTGGTGGGTTGTGGTGGACTGGGACGGTGTGTGGTGTGCTGGGACGGGCTGTGGTGGGCTGCGACGCGCTGCGATGGGCTGTGGTGGGCTGGGACGGGCTGGGACGGGCTTTGGTGGGCTGTGGTGAGCTGGGACAGGCTGTGCTGGGCTGGGACAGGCTGGGATAGGATGAGACAGGCTGTGGTGGGCTGTGGTGGGCTGGGACGGACTGTGGTGGGCTGGACCGGGCTATGGTGGGCTGGGACGGGCTGTGGTGGGCGGGGATGAACTGTGGTGGGCTGGGACTGGCTGTGGTGGGCTGGGACATTCTGTGGTGGCTGGGACGGGCTGGGACGGGCTGTGGTGGGCTGGGACAGGCTGTGTTGGGCGGGGACAAGCTGTGGCTGGCGTGAAGTGCTGTGGTGGGCTGGGACAGGCTGGGAAGGGCTGTGGTGGGCGGTGACGGTCTGTGGTGAGCTGGGACAGGCTGGGAAGGGCTGTGGTGGGCTGTGGTGGGCTGGAATGGGCTGTGGTGGTCTGGAACGGGCTGTGATGGGCTGGGACGGGCTGTGGTGGGCTGAGATAGGCTGTGGTGGACTGGGACGGTCTGTGGTGTGCTGGGACGGGTTGGGACAAGCTGTGGTGGGCGGGGACGGTCTGTGGTGGGCTGTGGTGGGCTGAGACGGGCTGTGGTGGGCTGGGACGGGCTGTGGTGGGCCGGGACGGGCTGTGGTGGGCCGTGGTGGGCAGGGACGGGCTGTGGTGGGCCGTTTTGGGCCTGGATGGGAAGGGGTGGGCTGGGACGGGCTGTGGTGGGCCGTGGCTCGCTGTGGTGGGTCGTGGTGGGCTGGGACGGGCTGGGACGGGCTCTGGTGGTCTGGAACGGGCTGTGGTGGGCTGGGACGGTCTAGTGGTGGGCTGGGACGTGCTGTGGTGGGTGGGACGGGCTGGGACGGGCTGTGGTCGACAGGGACGGGCGGGGACGGGCTGTGATTCGCTGGGAAGGGCTGTGGTGTGCTGGGACGGGCTGTGGTGAGCTTTGGTAGGCCGTGGTTCGCTGTGGTCAGCCGTGGTGGGCTGGGACGGGCCATGGTGGGCTGTGGTGGGCCGTGGTGGTCTGTGACAGGCTGTGGTGGGCTGTGGTGGGTTCTGGTGAGCTTGAGACGGGCTGTGGTGGGCTGGGACGGGCTGGGATGGGCTCTGGTGGTCTGGAATAGTCTGGGACGGGCTGGGACGGGCTGTGGTGGGCTGGGCTGGGCTGGCACGGGCTGTGGTGTGCTGGGATGGGCTGTGGTGGGCGGGGACGGGCTGTGGTGGGCTGGGACGGGCCGTGGTGGGCGGGGACGGGCTGTGGTGGGCTGGGACGGGCCGTGGTGGGCGGGCACGGGCTATGGTGGGCGGGGACGGGATGTGGTGGTCTGGAATGGTCTGTGGTGGGCTGGGACGGGCTGCGGCAGGCTGCGACGGGCTGAGACGGGCTATGCTGGTCTGTGGTGGGCTGGGACGGGCGGGGACGGGCTGTGGTGGGCTAGGGACAGGCTGTGGTGGGCTAGGGACGGGCTGTGGTGGGCTGGGACGGGCTGTGGTGGGCTAGGGACGGGCTGTGGTGGGCTGGGACGGGCTGTGGTGGGCTGGGACGGGCTGTGGTGGGCTGGGACGGGCTGTGGTGGTCTGGAACAGGCTGTGGTGGGTTGGGACAGGCTGGGACATGCTGGAACGGTGTGTGGTGGACTGGGATGGTCTGTGGTGGGGCGTGGTGGGCTGGGACGGGCCGTGGTGAACCGTGGTGGGCTGTGGTGGGCCGTGGTGGGCTGTTTTGAGCCGGTATGGGAAGGGATGGGCTGTGGTGGGCCGTGGTGGGCTGGGACAGGTCATGGTGGTCTGAGATGGCCCGTGGTAAACTGTGGTGGGCTGGGACGGGCCGTGGTGGGCTGGTATGGGCCGTGGTGGGCTGTTTTGAGCCAGTATGGGAAGGGATGGGCTGTGGTGGGCTGTGGTGGGCTGGGACAGGTCATGGTGGGCTGGGACAGGTCATGGAGGGCTGAGATGGCCCGTGGTGAACTGTGGTGGGCTGTCGTGGGCTGTGGTGGGCTGTGGTGGGCTGGGACGGGCTGGGACAGGCTCCGGTGGGCTGGGACGGGTTGGGACGGGCTGTGGTGGGCTGTGATGGGCTGTGGTGTGCTGGGATGGGCTGGGATGGGCTGGGACGGGCTGGGATGGGCTGGGACTGGCTGGGACGGGCTGGGACGGGCTGTGGTGGGCTGGGACGGGCTGTGGTGTGCTGGGACGGGCTGTGGTGGGCTGGGACGGGCTGTAGTGGGCTGGGACAGGCTGCGACGGGCTGGGACAGGCTGCGACGGGCTGGGACGGGCTGTGCTGGTCTGTGGTGGGCTGGGACGGGTGGGGACGGGCTGTGGTGGGCTGGGACGGTGTGTGGTGGGCTGGGACGGTGTGTGGTGGGCTGGGACGGTCTGTGGTGGGCTGGGACGGTCTGTGGTGGGCTGGGACGGGCTGCGACGGGCTGGGATGGGCTGCGACGGGCTGGGACGGGCTGTGCTGGTCTGTGGTGGGCTGGGACGGGTGGGGACGGGCTGTGGTGGGCTGGGACAGGCTGGGACGGGCTGTGGCGGGCTGGGACGGGCTGTGGTGGGCTAGGGACGGGCTGTGGTGGTCTGGAACAGGCTGTGGTGGGTTGGGACAGGCTGGGATATGCTGAGACGGTGTGTGGTGGACTGGGATGGTCTGTGGTGTGCTGGGACGGGCTGTGGTGGGCAGGGATTGGCTGTGGTGGGGCGTGGTGTGCTGGGACGGGCCGTGGTGGGCTGTGGTGGGCCGTGGTGGGCCGTTTTGAGCCGGTATGGGAAGGGATGGGCTGTGGTGGGCCGTGGTGGGCTGGGACAGGTCATGGTGGTCTGAGATGGCCCGTGGTAAACTGTGGTGGGCTGGGACGGGCCGTGGTGGGCTGGTATGGGCCGTGGTGGGCTGTTTTGAGCCAGTATGGGAAGGGATGGGCTGTGGTGGGCTGTGGTGGGCTGGGACAGGTCATGGTGGGCTGGGACAGGTCATGGAGGGCTGAGATGGCCCGTGGTGAACTGTGGTGGGCTGTGGTGGGCTGTGGTGGGCCGTGGTGGGCTGGGACGGGCTGGGACAGGCTCCGGTGGGCTGGGACGGGTTGGGACGGGCTGTGGTGGGCTGTGATGGGCTGTGGTGTGCTGGGATGGGCTGGGATGGGCTGGGACGGGCTGGGATGGGCTGGGACTGGCTGGGACGGGCTGGGACGGGCTGTGGTGTGCTGGGACGGGCTGTGGTGGGCTGGGACGGGCTGTAGTGGGCTGGGACAGGCTGCGACGGGCTGGGACAGGCTGCGACGGGCTGGGACGGGCTGTGCTGGTCTGTGGTGGGCTGGGACGGGTGGGGACGGGCTGTGGTGGGCTGGGACGGTGTGTGGTGGGCTGGGACGGTGTGTGGTGGGCTGGTACGGTCTGTGGTGGGCTGGGACGGGCTGCGACGGGCTGGGATGGGCTGTGACGGGCTGGGACGGGCTGTGCTGGTCTGTGGTGGGCTGGGATGGGTGGGGACGGGCTGTGGTGGGCTGGGACAGGCTGGGACGGGCTGTGGCGGGCTGGGACGGGCTGTGGTGGGCTAGGGACGGGCTGTGGTGGTCTGGAACAGGCTGTGGTGGGTTGGGACAGGCTGGGATATGCTGAGACGGTGTGTGGTGGACTGGGATGGTCTGTGGTGTGCTGGGACGGGCTGTGGTGGGCAGGGATTGGCTGTGGTGGGGCGTGGTGTGCTGGGACGGGCCGTGGTGGGCTGTGGTGGGCCGTGGTGGGCCGTTTTGAGCCGGTATGGGAAGGGATGGGCCGTGGTGGGCTGGGACGGGCCGTGGTGGGCTGGGACGTGCTGGGATGGACTGGGACGTGCTGTGGTGTGCTGGGACGGGCTGTGGTGTGCTGGGACGGGCTGTGGTGGGCGGGGACGGGCCGTGGTGGGCTATGGTGGGCCGTGGTGGGCTGGGATGGGTCCTGATGGGCTGGGACGGGCCGTGGTGGGCTGGGACGGGCTTTGGTGGACTGGGACGGGCTGTGGTGGGCTGGGACGGGCTGGGATGGGCTCTGGTAGGCTGTGGTGGGATGGGATGGGCTTTGGTGGGCTGGGACGGGCTGTGGTGAACTGTGGTGGGCTGTGGTGGGCTGTGGTGGGCCGTGGTGTGCTGGGACGGGCCGTTGTGGGCTGTGGTGGGCCGTGGTGGTCTGGGACGGGCTGTGGTAAACTGGGACGGGCTGGGACTGGCTGCGGTGGGCTGGGACGGGCTGGGACGGGCTGTGGTGGGCTGGGACTGGCTGTGGTGGGCTGGGACTGGCTGTGCTGGGCTGGGACTGGCTGTGGTGAGCTGGGACTGGCTGGGACGGGCTGGGATGGGCTGGGACGGGCTGCGGTGGGCCGTGGTGGGCGGGGACGGGCCGTGGTGAACCGTGGTGGGCCGTTTTGGGCCGGGATGGGAAGGGGTGGGCTGTGGTGGGCCGTGGTGGGCTGGGATGGGCCGTGGTGGGCTGCGGTTGGCCGTGGTGGGCTTGGTCGGGCCGTGGTGGCCTGGGACGGGCTGTGGTGGCCTGGGATGGGCTGTGGTGGGCTGGGACGGGACGGGATGGGACGGGCTGGGACGGGACGGGACGGGACAGGCTGGGACGGGCTGTGCTGGGAAGGGACGGGACGGGTTGTGGTGGGCTGGGACGGGACGGGCTGTGGTTGGCTGGGACGGGCTGGGACGGGCTGTGGTGGTCTGGGACGGGCTGTGGTGGGCTGTGGTGAGCTGGGACGGGCTCTGGTGGGTTGGGACGGGGCGTGGTGGGCTGTGGTGTGCTGGGACGGGCTGTGGTTTTCTGGGACGGGCTGTGGTTTTCGGGGACGAGCTGGGACGGGCTGGGATGGGCTGTGATGGGCGGGGACAGGCTGTGGTGGGCTGTGGTGGGGCGTGGTGGGCTGGGACGGGCCGTGGTGGGCTGTGGTGGGCCGTCGTGGGCCGTTTTGGGCCGGTATGGGAAGGGATGGTCTGTGGTGGGCCGTGGTGGGCTGGGACAGGTCATGGTGGGCTGAGACGGCCCGTGGTGAACTGTGGTAGGCTGTGGTGGGCCGTGGTTGGCTGGGACGGGCCGTGGTGGGCTGTGGTGGGCCGTGGTGGTCTGGGACAGGCTGTGGTGGGCTTTGGTGGGTTCTTGTGAGCTTGAGATGGGTTGTGGTTGGCTGGGACGGGCTGGGACGGGCTGTGGTGGGCTGGGACGGGCTGGGACGGGCTGTGGTGGGCTGTGATGGGCTGTGGTGTGCTGGGATGGGCTGTGGTGGGCTGGGACTGGCTGTGGTGGGCTGGGACGGGCTGTGGTGGGCTGTGGTGGGCGGGGACGGGCTGTGGTGTGCTGGGACGAGCTGTGGTGGGCTGGGACAGGTCGTGGTGAGCTGGGACGGGCCGTGGTGGGCTGTGGTGGGCCGTGGTCGTCTTGGACAGGCTGTGGTGGGCTTTGGTGGGTTCTTGTGAGCTTGAGATGGGCTGTGGTGGGCTGGGACATGCTGTGGTGTGCTGGGACGGGCTGTGGTGTGCTGGGACGAGCTGTCGTGGGCTGGGACGGGCTGGGACGGGCTGTGGTGGGCTGGGAATGGCTGGGACGGGCTGTGGTGTGCTGGGACGGGCTGTGGTGGGCGGGGACGGGCCGTGGTGGGCTATGGTGGGCCGTGGTGGGCTGGGATGGGTCCTGATGGGCTGGGACGGGCTGTGGTGGGCTGGGACGGCCTGTGGTGGGCTGGGACGGGTTGTGGTGGGCGGGGACAGGTTGTGGTGGGTTGGGACGGGCTGTGGTGGGTTGTGGTGGACTGGGACGGTGTGTGGTGTGCTGGGACGGGCTGTGGTGGGCTGCGACGCGCTGCGATGGGCTGTGGTGGGCTGGGACGGGCTGGGACGGGCTTTGGTGGGCTGTGGTGAGCTGGGACAGGCTGTGCTGGGCTGGGACAGGCTGGGATAGGATGAGACAGGCTGTGGTGGGCTGTGGTGGGCTGGGACGGACTGTGGTGGGCTGGACCGGGCTATGGTGGGCTGGGACGGGCTGTGGTGGGCGGGGATGAACTGTGGTGGGCTGGGACTGGCTGTGGTGGGCTGGGACATTCTGTGGTGGCTGGGACGGGCTGGGACGGGCTGTGGTGGGCTGGGACAGGCTGTGTTGGGCGGGGACAAGCTGTGGCTGCCGTGAAGTGCTGTGGTGGGCTGGGACGGGCTGGGAAGGGCTGTGGTGGGCGGTGACGGTCTGTGGTGAGCTGGGACAGGCTGGGAAGGGCTGTGGTGGGCTGTGGTGGGCTGGAATGGGCTGTGGTGGTCTGGAACGGGCTGTGATGGGCTGGGACGGGCTGTGGTGGGCTGAGATAGGCTGTGGTGGACTGGGACGGTCTGTGGTGTGCTGGGACGGGTTGGGACAAGCTGTGGTGGGCGGGGACGGTCTGTGGTGGGCTGTGGTGGGCTGAGACGGGCTGTGGTGGGCTGGGACGGGCTGTGGTGGGCCGGGACGGGCTGTGGTGGGCCGTGGTGGGCAGGGACGGGCTGTGGTGGGCCGTTTTGGGCCTGGATGGGAAGGGGTGGGCTGGGACGGGCTGTGGTGGGCCGTGGCTCGCTGTGGTGGGTCGTGGTGGGCTGGGACGGGCTGGGACGGGCTCTGGTGGTCTGGAACGGGCTGTGGTGGGCTGGGACGGTCTAGTGGTGGGCTGGGACGTGCTGTGGTGGGTGGGACGGGCTGGGACGGGCTGTGGTGGGCTGGGACAAGCTGTGGTGGGCTGTGGTAGGCTGTGGTGGGCTGGGACGGGCTGGGACGGGCTGTGGTGGTCTGAGACGGTCTGTGGTGGGCTGGGACAGTCTGTGGTGGTCTGGGACGAGCTGTGGTCGTCTGGGACGGGCCGTGGTGGGCTGGGACGGGCTGTGGTGGGCTGGGACGGGCCGTGGTGGGCTGGGACGGGCCGTGGTGGGCTGGGACGGGCTGGTACTTGCTGTGGTGGGCTGGGACGGGCTGCGGTAGTCTGGGACGGGCTGGGACAGGCCGCGGTGGGCTGTGGTGGGCTGTGGTGGGCTGGAACGGGCTGTGGTGGTCTGGAACGGGCTGGGACGGGCTGGGACATGCTGGGACGGTCTGTGGTGGACTGGGACGGGCTGTGGTGGGCTGGGACGGGCTGTGGTGGCTGGGACGGGCTGTGGTGGGCTGGGACGGCCTGTGGTGGGCTGGGACGGGTTGTGGTGGGCGGGGACAGGTTGTGGTGGGTGGGGACGGGCTGGGACGGGCTGTGGTGGGTTGTGGTGGACTGGGACGGTGTGTGGTGTGCTGGGACGGGCTGTGGTGGGCTGCGACGCGCTGCGATGGGCTGGGACGGGCTGTGGTGGCTGGGACGGGCTGTGGTGGGCTGGGACGGCCTGTGGTGGGCTGGGACGGGTTGTGGTGGGCGGGGACAGGTTGTGGTGGGTGGGGACGGGCTGGGACGGGCTGTGGTGGGTTGTGGTGGACTGGGACGGTGTGTGGTGTGCTGGGACGGGCTGTGGTGGGCTGCGACGCGCTGCGATGGGCTGGGATGGGCTGTGGTGGGCTGGGACGGGCTGGGACGGGCTTTGGTGGGCTGTGGTGAGCTGGGACAGGCTGTGCTGGGCTGGGACAGGCTGGGATAGGATGAGACAGGCTGTGGTGGGCTGTGGTTTGCTGGGACGGACTGTGGTGGGCTGGACCGGGCTATGGTGGGCTGGGACGGGCTGTGGTGGGCGGGGATGAACTGTGGTGGGCTGGGACTGGCTGTGGTGGGCTGGGACATTCTGTGGTGGCTGGGACGGGCTGGGACGGGCTGTGGTGGGCTGGGACAGGCTGTGTTGGGCGGGGACAAGCTGTGGCTGGCGTGAAGTGCTGTGGTGGGCTGGGACAGGCTGGGAAGGGCTGTGGTGGGCGGTGACGGTCTGTGGTGAGCTGGGACAGGCTGGGAAGGGCTGTGGTGGGCTGTGGTGGGCTGGAATGGGCTGTGGTGGTCTGGAACGGGCTGTGATGGGCTGGGACGGGCTGTGGTGGGCTGAGATAGGCTGTGGTGGACTGGGACGGTCTGTGGTGTGCTGGGACGGGTTGGGACAAGCTGTGGTGGGCGGGGACGGTCTGTGGTGGGCTGTGGTGGGCTGAGACGGGCTGTGGTGGGCTGGGACGGGCTGTGGTGGGCCGGGACGGGCTGTGGTGGGCCGTGGTGGACAGGGACGGGCTGTGGTGGGCCGTTTTGGGCCTGGATGGGAAGGGGTGGGCTGGGACGGGCTGTGGTGGGCCGTGGCTCGCTGTGGTGGGTCGTGGTGGGCTGGGACGGGCTGGGACGGGCTCTGGTGGTCTGGAACGGGCTGTGGTGGGCTGGGACGGTCTAGTGGTGGGCTGGGACGTGCTGTGGTGGGTGGGACGGGCTGGGACGGGCTGTGGTGGGCTGGGACAAGCTGTGGTGGGCTGTGGTAGGCTGTGGTGGGCTGGGACGGGCTGGGACGGGCTGTGGTGGTCTGAGACGGTCTGTGGTGGGCTGGGACAGTCTGTGGTGGTCTGGGACGAGCTGTGGTCGTCTGGGACGGGCCGTGGTGGGCTGGGACGGGCTGTGGTGGGCTGGGACGGGCCGTGGTGGGCTGGGACGGGCCGTGGTGGGCTGGGACGGGCTGGTACTTGCTGTGGTGGGCTGGGACGGGCTGCGGTAGTCTGGGACGGGCTGGGACAGGCCGCGGTGGGCTGTGGTGGGCTGTGGTGGGCTGGAACGGGCTGTGGTGGTCTGGAACGGGCTGGGACGGGCTGGGACATGCTGGGACGGTCTGTGGTGGACTGGGACGGGCTGTGGTGGGCTGGGACGGGCTGTGGTGGCTGGGACGGGCTGTGGTGGGCTGGGACGGCCTGTGGTGGGCTGGGACGGGTTGTGGTGGGCGGGGACAGGTTGTGGTGGGTGGGGACGGGCTGGGACGGGCTGTGGTGGGTTGTGGTGGACTGGGACGGTGTGTGGTGTGCTGGGACGGGCTGTGGTGGGCTGCGACGCGCTGCGATGGGCTGGGACGGGCTGTGGTGGCTGGGACGGGCTGTGGTGGGCTGGGACGGCCTGTGGTGGGCTGGGACGGGTTGTGGTGGGCGGGGACAGGTTGTGGTGGGTGGGGACGGGCTGGGACGGGCTGTGGTGGGTTGTGGTGGACTGGGACGGTGTGTGGTGTGCTGGGACGGGCTGTGGTGGGCTGCGACGCGCTGCGATGGGCTGGGATGGGCTGTGGTGGGCTGGGACGGGCTGGGACGGGCTTTGGTGGGCTGTGGTGAGCTGGGACAGGTTGTGCTGGGCTGGGACAGGCTGGGATAGGATGAGACAGGCTGTGGTGGGCTGTGGTTTGCTGGGACGGACTGTGGTGGGCTGGACCGGGCTATGGTGGGCTGGGACGGGCTGTGGTGGGCGGGGATGAACTGTGGTGGGCTGGGACTGGCTGTGGTGGGCTGGGACATTCTGTGGTGGCTGGGACGGGCTGGGACGGGCTGTGGTGGGCTGGGACAGGCTGTGTTGGGCGGGGACAAGCTGTGGCTGGCGTGAAGTGCTGTGGTGGGCTGGGACAGGCTGGGAAGGGCTGTGGTGGGCGGTGACGGTCTGTGGTGAGCTGGGACAGGCTGGGAAGGGCTGTGGTGGGCTGTGGTGGGCTGGAATGGGCTGTGGTGGTCTGGAACGGGCTGTGATGGGCTGGGACGGGCTGTGGTGGGCTGAGATAGGCTGTGGTGGACTGGGACGGTCTGTGGTGTGCTGGGACGGGTTGGGACAAGCTGTGGTGGGCGGGGACGGTCTGTGGTGGGCTGTGGTGGGCTGAGACGGGCTGTGGTGGGCTGGGACGGGCTGTGGTGGGCCGGGACGGGCTGTGGTGGGCCGTGGTGGGCAGGGACGGGCTGTGGTGGGCCGTTTTGGGCCTGGATGGGAAGGGGTGGGCTGGGACGGGCTGTGGTGGGCCGTGGCTCGCTGTGGTGGGTCGTGGTGGGCTGGGACGGGCTGGGACGGGCTCTGGTGGTCTGGAACGGGCTGTGGTGGGCTGGGACAGTCTAGTGGTGGGCTGGGACGTGCTGTGGTGGGTGGGACGGGCTGGGACGGGCTGTGGTGGGCTGGGACAAGCTGTGGTGGGCTGTGGTAGGCTGTGGTGGGCTGGGACGGGCTGGGACGGGCTGTGGTGGTCTGAGACGGTCTGTGGTGGGCTGGGACAGTCTGTGGTGGTCTGGGACGAGCTGTGGTCGTCTGGGACGGGCCGTGGTAGGCTGGGACGGGCCGTGGTGGGCTGGGACGGGCCGTGGTGGGCTGGGACGGGCTGGTACTTGCTGTGGTGGGCTGGGACGGGCTGCGGTAGTCTGGGACGGGCTGGGACAGGCCGCGGTGGGCTGGGATGGGCCGCGGTGGGCTGGGCGGGCTGGTACTTGATGTGGTGGGCTGGGACAGGCTGGGACTGGCTGTGACGGGCTGTGGTGCTCTGGGACGAGCTGGGAAAAGCTGTGGTGGGCTGCGACGGGCAGTGGTGGGCTGGGACGAGCTGTGACGGGTTGTGGTGGGCTGGATTGGACTGGGACGGGCTGTGGTGTGCTGGGACGGGCCGTAGTGGGCTGGTAAGGGCTGTGGTAGGATGTGGTGGGCTGGGACGGGCTGTGGTGGGCCGGGACAGGCCGTGGTGGGCTGTGGTGCGCCATGTTTATCTGGGACGAGCTGTGGTGGGCCATGGCGGGCCGTGGTGGGCCGGGACGGGCCGTGGTTAGCCGTGGTGGGCTGAAACAGGCTAGGACGAGCTGTGGTGGGCTGTGGTGACCTGTGGTGGGCTGTGGAGACCTGTGGTGGGCTGGGACGGGTTGCGGTAGGCTGGGACGGGCTGCGGTGGGCTGGGACGGGCTGCGGTGGGCTGGGACGGGCTGTGGTAGGCTGGGATGAGCTGTGGAGGGTTGGGACGGGCTGTGGAGGGTTGTGGAGGGCTGTGCTGGGCTGTGATGGGCCGTGGTGGGCTGTGATGGGCCGTGGTGGGCTGTGATGGGCCGTGGTGGGCTGGGACGGGCCGTGGTGGGCTGGGACGGGCCGTGGTGGGCTGGGACGGGCCGTGGTGGGCTGGGACGGGCCGTGGTGGGCTGGGGTGGGCCGTGGTGGGCTGGGACGGGCCGTGGTGGGCTGGGACAGGCTGTGGTGGGCTGTGGTGAACTGGGAAGGGCCGTGGTGGGCCGTGGTGTGCTGTGGTGGGCTGAGATGGGCCGTGGATGGCCGTGGTGGGCCGGGACAGGCCGTGGTTAGCCGTGGTGGGCTGAAACAGGCTGGGACGGGCTCTGGTGGGCTGGGACGGGATGTGGTCGTCTGGGACGGGTTGTGGTGAGCTGAGACGGGCCGTGGTGGGCTGAGACGGGCCGTGGTGGGCTGGGACGGGTTGGTACTTGCTGTGGTGGGCTGTTACGGGCTGTGGTGTGCTGTGAGAGGCTGTGGTGGTCTGGGACGAGCTGGGACGAGCTGTGGTGGGCTGGGACGGGCTGTGGTGGGCTGGGATGGGCTGTGGTGGGCTGGGACGGGCTGTGGTGGGCCGTAGTGGGCTGTGGTGAGCTGGGACGGGCTGTGGTGGTCTGTGACAAGCTCTTGTGGGCTGTGGTGGGCTGGGACGAGCTGTGGTGGGCTCTGGTGGGCTGTGATGGGCTGTGGTGGGCTGGGACGGGCTGTCGTGGGCTGGGACGGGCCGTGGTGGGCTGGGACGGGCCGTGGTGGGCTGGGACGGGCCGTGGTGGGCTGGGACAGGCTGTGGTGGGCTGTGGTGGACTGGGAAGGGCCGTGGTGGGCCGTGGTGTGCTCTGGTGGGCCATGGTGGACCGTGGTTGGCCGTGGTGGGCTGGGACAGGCCGTGGTTAGCCGTGCTGGGCTGAAACAGGCTGGGACGGGCTGTGGTGGGCTGGGACGGGATGTGGTGGGCTGGGACGGGCCGTGGTGGGCTGGGACGGGCTGTGGTGGTTTGGGATGGGCTGTGGTGGTCTGTGGTGGGCTGGGACGGGTTGTGGTTGGCTGGGACGGGCTGTGGTGAGCTGGGACGGGCTGTGGTGGGCCGGGACGGGCTGCGGTGGGCTGTGGTGGGCTGGGACGAGTTGTAGTGGGCCGGGACGGGCTGTGGTCGGCTGTGGTAAGGTGGGACGGGCTGTGGTGTGCTGGGATGGTCTGTGGTGGGCTGGTACGGGCTGTGGTGGGCTGGGACGGGCTGTGGTGGGTTGTGGAGAGCTGGGACGGGCTGTGACGGGCTCTGGCGGTCTGGGACAGGCTTGGACGAGCTGGGACAGGCTGGGACAGGCTGTGGTGTGCTGAGACGGGCTGGGAGGGGCTGGGACGTGCTGTGTTGGGTGGGGACGGGCTGTGGTGGGCTGGGACGGGCTGTGGTGTGCTGGGACGGGCTGTGGTGTGCTGGAATGAGCTGTGGTGTGCAGGGACGGGCTCTTGTGGGCTGTGGTGGGGTGGGACGGGCTGTGGTGAGCTGAGACGGGCTGGGACGAGCTGGGACGGGCTGTAGTGGGCGGGGACCGGCTATGGTGGGCGGCGATGGGCTGTGCTGGGCGGTGACGGGCTGTGGTGGGCTGGGACGAGCTGTGGTGGGCTGGGACAGCCCGTGGTGGGCTGGGAGGGGCTGTGGTTGGTTGTGGTGGGCTGGGACGGGCTGTGTTGGGTGGGGACGGGCTGTGGTGGGCTGGGACGGGCTGTGGTGTGCTGGGACGGGCTGTGGTGTGCTGGAATGAGCTGTGGTGTGCAGGGACGGGCTCTTGTGGGCTGTGGTGGGGTGGGACGGGCTGTGGTGAGCTGAGACGGGCTGGGACGGGCTGTGGTTGGCTGGGACGGGCTGTGGTGGGCTGGGACGGGCTGGGACGGGCCGTGGCGGGCTGGGACAGGCTTGGACTAGCTGGGACAGGCTGGGACAGGCTGTGGTGGGCTGAGACGGGCTGGGAGGGGCTGGGACGTTCTGTGTTGGGTGGGGACGGGCTGTGGTGGGCTGGGACGGGCTGTGGTGGGCTGGGACGGGCTGTGGTGTGCTGGAATGAGCTGTGGTGTGCAGGGACGGGCTCTTGTAGGCTGTGGTGGGGTGGGACGGGCTGTGGTGAGCTGAGACGGGCTGGGACGAGCTGGGACGAGCTGGGACAGGCTGTAGTGGGCGGGGACCGGCTATGGTGGGCGGCGATGGGCTGTGCTGGGCGGTGACGGGCTGTGGTGGGCTGGGACGAGCTGTGGTGGGCTGGGACATGCCGTGGTGGGCTGGGAGGGGCTGTGGTTGGTTGTGGTGGGCTGGGACGGGCTGTGGTGGGTGGGGACGGGCTGTGGTGGGCTGGGACGGGCTGTGGTGTGCTGGGACGGGCTGTGGTGTGCTGGAATGAGCTGTGGTGTGCAGGGACGGGCTCTTGTGGGCTGTGGTGGGGTGGGACGGGCTGTGGTGAGCTGAGACGGGCTGGGACGGGCTGTGGTTGGCTGGGACGGGCTGTGGTGGGCTGGGACGGGCTGTGGTGGGCTGGGACGGGCTGGGACGGGCCGTGGCAGGCTGGGACGGGCTGTGGTTGGCTGGGAAGGGCTGTGGTGGGCTGGGATGGGCCGTGGCAAGCCGTGGTGGGCCGTGGTGAACTGTGACGGGCCGTGGTGGGCTTGGACGGACTCTGGTGTGGTGGGACGGGCTGTGGTGGGCTGGGACGGGCTGCTGTGGGGTGTGGTGGGCTGGGACCGGCTGCGGTGGGCTGTGGTGGGCTGGGACCGGCTGCGGTGGGCTGTGGTGGGCTGGAATAGGCTGGGACGCGCTGTGGTGAGCTGAGATGGGCTATGGTGGGCTGGGATTTTCTGGGACGGCTGGGACGGGCTGCGGTGGGCTTGGACGGGCTGCGGTGGGCTGGGACGGGCTGCAGAGGGCTAGGATGTGCTGCGGTGGGCTGGGACGGGCTGGGACGGGCTGGGACGGGCCGTGGTGAGCTGGGACGGGCCGTGGTGGGCCGTGGTGTCCTCTGGTGGGCCATGGTGGACCGTGGTTGGCCGTGGTGGGCCGGGACAGGCCGTGGTTAGCCGTGGTGGGCTGAAACAGGCTGGGACGGGCTCTGGTGGGCTGGGACGGGATGTGGTGGGCTGGGACGGGCTGGGACGGGCTGTGGTGGGCTGGCACGGGCTCTGGTGGGCTGTTGTGGGCTGGGACAGGCTGTGGCGGGCTGGGACGGGCTGTGGTGGGCTAGGGACGGGCTGTGGTGGTCTGGAACAGGCTGTGGTGGGTTGGGACAGGCTGGGATATGCTGGGACGGTGTGTGGTGGACTGGGATGGTCTGTGGTGTGCTGGGACGGGCTGTGGTGGGCAGGGATGGGCTGTGGTGGGGCGTGGTGGGCTGGGACGGGCCGTGGTGAACCGTGGTGGG
This sequence comes from Falco cherrug, assembly GCF_023634085.1. Taxonomy (NCBI): domain Eukaryota; kingdom Metazoa; phylum Chordata; class Aves; order Falconiformes; family Falconidae; genus Falco; species Falco cherrug. Next base: position 143,555 of record NW_026599324.1, read on the forward strand.
CCGTTTTGAGCCGGTATGGGAAGGGATGGGCCGTGGTGGGCTGGGACAGGTCATGGTGGGCTGGGACAGGTCATGGAGGGCTGAGATGGCCCGTGGTGAACTGTGGTGGGCCGTGGTTGGCTGGGACGGGCTGGGACAGTCTCTGGTGTGCTGTGGTGGGCTGGGACGGACTGTGGTGGGCTGGGACAGGCTGGGACGGGCTGTGGTGGGCTGGGACGGGCTGTGGTGGGCTAGGGACGGGCTGTGGTGGTCTGGAACAGGCTGTGGTGGGTTGGGACAGGCTGGGATATGCTGGGACGGTGTGTGGTGGACTGGGATGGTCTGTGGTGTGCTGGGACGGGCTGTGGTGGGCAGGGATGATCTGTGGTGGGGCGTGGTGGGCTGGGACGGGCCGTGGTGAACCGTGGTGGGCTGTGGTGGGCCGTGGTGGGCCGTTTTGAGCCGGTATGGGAAGGGATGGGCCATGGTGGGCTGGGACAGGTCATGGTGGGCTGGGACAGGTCATGGAGGGCTGAGATGGCCCGTGGTGAACTGTGGTGGGCCGTGGTCGGCTGGGACGGGCCGTGGTGGGCTGGGACGGGCTGGGACAGGCTCTGGTGTGCTGTGGTGGGCTGGAACGGGCTGTGGTGGGCTGGGACGGGCTGTGGTGGGCTGGGACGGGCTGTGGTGGGCTGGGACATGCTGTGGTGGGCTGGGACATTCTGTGGTGGGCTGGGACAGGCTGTGGTGGGCTGGGACGGGCTGCGGTGGGCTGGGACGGGCTGCGGTGGGCTGGGACGGGCTGTGGTGGGCTGGGACGGGCTGCGGTGGGCTGGGACGGGCTGCGGTGGGCTGGGACGGGCTGCGGTGGGCTGGGACGGGCTGCGGTGGGCTGGGACGGGCTACGGTGGGCTGGGACGGGCTGCGGTGGGCTGTGGTGGGCTGGGACCGGCTGCGGTGGGCTGTGGTGGGCTGGGACCGGCTGCGGTGGGCTGTGGTGGGCTGGGACCGGCTGCGGTGGGCTGTGGTGAGCTGGGACGGGATGCGGTGGGCTGGAATGGGCTGTGCCGTGCTGGAACGGTCTGGGACGAGTTGTGGTGAGTGTGGTGGGCTGGGACGGGCTGGGACGGACTGTGTTTGGCTGGGACGGGCTGTGGTGGGCCGTGGTGGGCTGGGACAGGCTGTGGTGAGCTGAGACGGGCTGTGGTGGGCTGTGTCGGGCTGGTACGAGCTGTGACGGGGTGGGACGGGCTGTGGTGGTCTGCGGTAGGCTGTGGTGTGCTGTAGTGGCCTGTGGTGGGCGGGCACGGGCTGTGGTGGGCGGGGACGGGCTGTGGTGGGTGGGGACGGGCTGTGGTGGGTTGTGGTGGGCCGTGGTGGGCTGGGACGGGCTGTGGTGGGTTCTGGTAGGCCGTGGTGGCCTGGGACGGGCCGTGGTGGCCTGGGACGGGCCGTGTTGGCCTGGGACGGGCCGTGGTGGCCTGGGATGGGCTGTGGTGGGCTGGGACGGGTTGTGGTGGGCTGTGGTGGGCTGTGGTGTGCTGGGACGGGCCGTTGTGGGCTGTGGTGGGCCGTGGTGGTCTGGGACGGGCTGTGGTAAACTGGGACGGGCTGGGACGGGCTGTGGTGGGCTGGGACTGGCTGTGGTGGGCTGGGACTGGCTGTGGTGGGCTGGGACTGGCTGTGGTGAGCTGGGACGGGATGTGGTGGGCTGGGACGGGCTGCGGTGGGCTTTGGTGGGTTCTTGTGAGCTTGAGATGGGTTTTGGTGGGCTGGGACGGGCTGGGACGGGCTGTGGTGGGCTGGGACGGGCTGTGGTGGGCTGTGATGGGCTGTGGTGTGCTGGGACGGGCTGTGGTGGGCTGGGACTAGCTGTGGTGGGCTGGGACGGGCTGTGGTGGGCCGTGGTGGGCGGGGACGGGCCGTGGTGGGCTATGGTGGGCCGTGGTGGGCTGGGATGGGTCCTGATGGGCTGGGACGGGTCGTGGTGGGCTGGGACGGGCCGTGGTGGACTGGGACGGGCTGTGGTGGGCTGGGACGGGCTGGGATGGGCTCTGGTGGGCTGTGGTGTGATGGGATGGGCTTTGGTGGGCTGGGACGGGCTGTGGTGAACTGTGGTGGGCTGTGGTGGGCTGTGGTGGGCCGTGGTGTGCTGGGACGGGCCGTTGTGGGCTGGGACGGGCCGTGGTGGTCTGGGACGGGCTGTGGTAAACTGGGACGGGCTGGGACTGGCTGCGGTGGGCTGGGACGGGCTGGGACGGGCTGTGGTGGGCTGTGGTGGGCTGGGACGGGCTGTGGTGGGCTGGGACGGGCTGTGGTGGGTTGGGACGGGCTGGGATGGGCTGTGGTGGGCTGGGACAAACTGTGGTGGTCTGTGGTGGGCTGAGACGGGCTGTGGTGGGCTGGCACGGGCTCTGGTGGGCTGGGACAAGTTGTGGTGGGCTGTGGTGGGCTGAGACGGGCTGTGGTGGTCTGCGGTAGGCTGTGGTGTGCTTTAGTGGCCTGTGGTGGGCTGGGACGGGCTGTGGTGGGCTGGGACGGGCTGTGGTGGGCCGTGTTTGGCTGTGGTGGGTTGTGGTGGGCTGGCACAGGCTGTGGTGAGTTGAGACGGGCTGTGGTGGGCTGGGACAGGATGTGGTGGGCTGGGCCGGGCTGTGGTGGGTTGGGACGGGCTCTGGTGCACTGTGTTGGGTTGTGATGAGCTGAGACAGTCTGTGGTGGGTTGGGACGGGCTGTGGAGAGCTGTGGAGGGCTGTGGTGGGCTTGGACAGGCTGTGGTGGGTTGAGATCTGTCGTGGTGGGCCGTGGTGGGCTGGGATGGGCCGTGGTGGGCTGGGATGGGCCGTGGTTGGCTGGGACGATCTGTGGTGGTCTGTGGTGGGCTGGGACGGGCTGTGGTGGGCTGGGACGGGCTCTGGTGGGCTGGGACGGGCCGTGGTGGGCTGGGACGGGCCGTGGTGGGCTGGGACGTGCCGTGGTGGGCTGGGATGGGCCGTGGTGGGCTGGGACGGTCTGTGGTGGTCTGTGGTGGGCTGGGACGAGATGTGGTGGGCTGGGACGGGTTGTGGTGGGCTGGGACGGGCTGTGGTGCTTCAGGGATGGGCTGTGGTGGGCTGGGACGGGCTGTAATGGGCTGTGGTGGGCTGGGACGAGTTGTAGTGGGCCGGGACGGACTGTGGTGGGATGTGGTGGGCTGTGGTGGGTTCTGGTGAGCTTAGACGGGCTTTGGTGGGCTGTGGTGTTTAGGGACGGGCTGTGGTGGGCTGGGACGGGCCTGGTGGGCTGGAAATGGCCGTGGTGGGCCGTGGTGGGCTAGGACGGGCCGTGGTGGGCTGTGGTGGGTTCTGGTGAGCTTAGACATGCTTTGGTGGCTGTGGTGGGCTGGGACGGTCTGTGGTGGGCTGGGACGGTCTGTGGTGGGCTAGGACAGTCTGTGGTGGGCTGGGACGGGCTGTGGTGTGTTGGGACGGTCTGGGACGGGCTGTGGTTGGCTGGGACGGGCTGTGGTGGGCTGGGACGGGCTGTGGTGGGCTGGGACGGGCTGTGGTGGGTTGGGACGGGCTGGGATGGGCTGTGGTGGGCTGGGACAAACTGTGGTGGTCTGTGGTGGGCTGAGACGGGCTGTGGTGGGCTGGCACGGGCTCTGGTGGGCTGGGACAAGTTGTGGTGGCCTGTGGTGGGCTGGGACGGGCTATGGTGGGCTGGGACGGGCTGTGGTGGGCCGTGTTTGGCTGTGGTGGGTTGTGGTGGGCTGGGACAGGCTGTGGTGAGTTGAGACGGGCTGTGGTGGGCTGGGACAGGATGTGGTGGGCTGGGCCGGGCTGTGGTGGGTTGGGCCGGGCTCTGGTGCGCTGTGTTGGGTTGTGATGAGCTGAGACAGTCTGTGGTGGGTTGGGACGGGCTGTGGAGAGCTGTGGAGGGCTGTGGTGGGCTTGGACAGGCTGTGGTGGGTTGAGATCTGTCGTGGTGGGCCGTGGTGGGCTGGGATGGGCCGTGGTGGGCTGGGACGGGCTGGGATGGGCTGTGGTGGGCTGGGACGGGCTGTGGTGAGCTGTGCTTGGCTGGGACGGGCTGTGGTGGGCTGTGACGGGCTGTGGTGGGCTGTGACGGGCTGTGGTGGGCTGGGATGGGCTGGGACGGACTGGGACGGGCTGTGGTGGTCAGTGGTTGCCTGGGACATGCTGTGGTGGGCTGGGACATGCTGTGGTGGGCTGGGACGGGCTGTGGTGGGCTGTGGTGGGCTGGCACGGGCTGGGACGGGCTGGCACGGGCTGGGACAGGCTGGCACGGGCTGTGGTGGGCTGGAACGGGCTGTGGTGGGCTGGGACGGGCTGTGGTGGGCTGGGACGGGCTGTGGTGGGCTGGGATGCGCTGTGGTGGGTTGGGACGGGCTGGGATGGGCTGTGGTGGGCTGGGACGGGCTGTGGTGAGCTGAGACGGGCCGTGGTGGGCTGGGACGGGCTGTGGTGGGCTGTGCTTGGCTGGGACGGGCTGTGGTGGGCTGGGACGGGCTGTTGTAGGCTGGGACGGGCTGTGGTGCGCTGGGATGGGCTGGGACAGACTGGGACGGGCTGTGGTGGTCAGTGGTTGCCTGGGACATGCTGTGGTGGGCTGGGACATGCTGTGGTGGGCTGGGAAGGGCTGTGGTGGGCTGTGGTGGGCTGGGACGGGCTGGCACGGGCTGGGACGGGCTGGCACGGGCTGGGACGAGCTGGCACGGGCTGGAACGAGCTGGCACGGACTGGGACGGGCTGGCACGGGCTGTGGTGGGCTGGGACGGGCTGTGGTGGGCTGGGACGGGCTGTGGTGGTGTGGAAAGGGCTGTGATGGGCTGGGACGGGCCATGGTGGGCAGGGACGGGCTCTGGTGGTGTGGAAAGGGCTGTGGTGGGCTGGGACGGGCCGTGGTGGGCTGGGACGGGCCGTGGTGGGCTGGGATGGGCCGTGGTGGGCTGGGACGGACTGTGGTGGTCTGGGAAGGGCTGTGGTGGGCTGGGACGGTCTGTGGTGGTCTGTGGTGGGCTGGGACGAGCTGTGGTGGGCTGGGACGGGTTGTGGTGGGCTGGCACGGGCTCTGGTGGGCTGTGGTGGGCTGGGACAGGATGTGGTGGGCTGGGACGGGCTGTGGTGGGCTGGGACGGGCTGTGGTGGACTGGGACGGGTTGTGGTGGGCTGGGAAGGGCTGTGGTGGGCTGGCACGGGCTCTGGTGGGCTGTGGTGGGCTGGGACAGGATGTGGTGGGCTGGGACAGGATGTGGTGGGCTGGGACGGGCTGTAGTGGGCCGTGATTGGCTGTGTTGGGCCGTGTTTGGCTGTGGTGGGTTGTGGTGGACTGGGACGGGCCGTGGTGGGCTGTGGTGGGCTGGGACGGGCTCTGGTGGGCGGGGACGGGCTGGCACGGGCTGGGACGGGCTGGCACGGGCTGGGACGAGCTGGCACGGTCTGGAACGAGCTGGCACGGGCTGGAACGATCTGGCACGGACTGGGACGGGCTGGCACGGGCTGTGGTGGGCTTCGACGGGCTGTGGTGGGCTTCGACGGGCTCTGGTGGTGTGGAAAAAGCTGTGGTGGGCTGGGACGGGCTGTGGTGGGCTGTGGTTGGCTGGGACGGGCTGTGGTGGGCTGGGACGGGCTGTGGTGGGCTGTGGTAAGCTGGGACGGGCTCTAGTGGGCTGGGACGGTCTGTGATGGGCTGTGCTGGGCTGGGACGGGCTGTGGTGCGCTGGGAAGGGCTGGGACGAGCTGGGACAAGCTGGGACAGGCTGTGGTGGGCGGGGACCGGCTATGGTGGGCGCGGATGGGCTGTGCTGGGCGGTGACGGGCTGTGGTGGGCTGGGACCAGCTGTGGTGGGCTGGGACAGGCCTTGGTGGGCTGGGACGGGCTGTGGTCAGTCGTGGTGGGCTGGGACGGGCCGTGGTGGCTCGGGACGGACTCTGGTGGGCCGGGACAAGCTCTGATGGCCTGTGACGGGCTGTGGTGGGCTTGGATGGGCTGGGATGGGCTGTGGTGGGCTGGGACGGGCTGTGGTGGGCTGTGGTGGCCTGTGGTGGGCTTGGACGAGTTGTAGTGGGCCGGGACGTGCTGTGGTGGGCTGTGGTGAACTGAGACGGGCTGTGGTGGGCTGTGGTAAGCTGGGATGGGCTGTGGTGGGCCAGGACGTGCTGGGACGGGCTCTGATGGTCTGGAATGGGCTGTTGTGGGCTGGGACGGGCCGTGGTGGGCTGGGACGGGCCGTGGTGGGCTGGGACGGACTGTGGTGGGCTGGGAAGGGCCGTGGTGGGCTGGGACGGTCTGTGGTGGTCTGTGGTGGGCTGGGACGGGCTGTGGTGGGCTGGGACGGGTTGTGGTGGGTTGGGACGGGCTGTGGTGCTTCAGGGACGGGCTGTGGTGGGCTGTGGTGGGCTGGGGTGAGTTGTAGTGGGCCGGGACGGACTGTGGTGGGCTGTGGTGGGCTGTGGTGGGTTCTGGTGAGCTTAGACGGGCTTTGGTGGGCTGTGTTGTGCTGGGACGGTCTGTGGTGGGCTGGGACGGTCTGTGGTGGGCTGGGACAGGCCGTGGTGGGCTGGGACGGGCCGTAGTGGGCTGTGGTGGGTTCTGGTTAGCTTAGACGGGCTTTGGTGGGCTGTGGTGGGCTGGGACAGGCTGTGGTGGGCTGGGACGGGCTGTGGTGGGCTGGGACGGGCTGTGGTGGGCTGGGACGGGCTGTGGTGGGCTGGGACGGGCTGCGACGGGCTGTGGTGTGCTGGCACGGGCTGTGGTGGGCTGGGACGGGCTGTGGTGAGCTGAGACGGGCCGTGGTGGGCTGGGACGGGCTGTGGTGGGCTGTGCTTGGCTGGGACGGGCTGTGGTGGGCTGGGACGGGCTGTGGTGGGCTGGGATGGGCTGGGACAGACTGGGACGGGCTGTGGTGGTCAGTGGTTGCCTGGGACATGCTGTGGTGGGCTGGGACATGCTGTGGTGGGCTGGGACGGGCTGTGGTGGGCTGTGGTGGGCTGGGACGGGCTGGCACGGGCTGGGACGGGCTGGAACGAGCTGGCACGGACTGGGACGGGCTGGCACGGGCTGTGGTGGGCTGGAACGGGCTGTGGTGGGCTTGGACGGGCTGTGGTGGGCTGGGACGAGCTATGGTGGGCTGGGACGGGCTCTGGTGGTGTCGAAAGGGCTGTGGTGGGCTGGGACGGTCTGTGATGGGCTGTGGTGGGCTGGGACGGGCTGTGGTGAGCTGGGAAGAGCTGGGATGAGCTGGGACCGGCTGTGGTGGGCTGGGACCGGCTATGGTGGGCGGGGATGGTCTGTGCTGGGCGGTGACAGGCTGTGGTGGGCTGGAACGAGCTGTGGTGGGCTGGGACGGGCTTTGGTGGGCTGGGACGGTCTGTGGTGTGCTAAGACGGGCTCTGGTGGTCTGGAACAGGCTGTGGTGGGCTGGGACGGGCTGGGACGGGCTGTGGTGGGCTGGGACGGGCTGTGGTGGGCTGTGGTGGCCTGTGGTGGGCTTGGACGAGTTGTAGTGGGCCGGGACGGGCTGTGGTGGGCTGTCGTGAACTGAGACGGGCTGTGGTGGGCCGGGACGTGCTGGGACGGGCTCTGATGGTCTGGAATGCGCTGTTGTGGGCTGGGACGGGCTGTGGTGGGCTGGGACGGGCCGTGGTGGGCTGGGACAGACTGTGGTGGGCTGGGAAGGGCCGTGGTGGGCTGGGACGGTCTGTGGTGGGCTGGGACGGGCTGTGGTGGGCTGGGACGGGTTGTGGTGGGTTAGGACGGGCTGTGGTGCTTCAGGGACGGGCTGTGGTGGGCTGTGGTGGGCTGGGACGAGTTGTAGTGTGCTGGGACGGATTGTGGTGGGCTGTGGTGGGATGTGGTGGGTTCTGGTGAGCTTAGACGGGCTTTGGTGGGCTGTGGTGTGCTGGGACGGTCTGTGGTGGGCTGGGACGGGCCGTGGTGGGCTGGGAAAGGCCGTGGTGGGCTGGGACGGGCCGTGGTGGGCTGTGGTGGGTTCTGGTGAGCTTAGACAGGCTTTGGTGGGCTGTGGTGGGCTGGGACGGGCTATGGTGGACTGGGACGGGCTCTGGTGGGCTGGAACAGGCCGTGGTGGGCTGGGACGCGCTGTGGTGGGCTGGGAAGGGCTGAGACGGGCTGTGGTGGGCTGGGATGGGCTGTGGTTGGCTGAAAAGGGCTGTGGAGGGCTGGGACAAGTTGTGGAGGGCTGTGGTGGGCTGAGACGGGCTGTATTGGTATGCGGTAGGCTGTGGTGGGCTGGGACAGGCCGTGGTGGGCTGGGACGGGCTGTGGTGGGCCGTGTTTGGCTGTGGTGGGCTGTGGTGGGCTGGGACAGGATGTGGTGGGCTGGGCCGGGCTGTGGTGGGTTGGGACGGGCTCCGGTGCGCTGTGTTGGGTTGTGATGAGCTGAGACAGTCTGTGGTGGTTTGGGACGGGCTGTGGAGAGCTGTGGAGGGCTGTGGTGGGCTTGGACAGGCTGTGGTGGGTTGAGATCTGTCGTGGTGGGCCGTGGTGGGCTGGGATGGGCCGTGGTGGGCTGGGATGGGCCGTGGTGGGCTGGGACGGTCTGTGGTGGTCTGTGGTGGGCTGGGACGGGCTGTGGTGGGCTGGGACGGGCTGTGGTGGGCTGGGACGGGCTGTGGTGGGCTGGGACAGGCTGGGACGGGCTGTGGTAGGCTGGGACGGGCTGTGGTGGGCCGGGACGGGCTGGGACGCGCTGGGACGGGCTGTGGTGGGCTGTGGTGGGCTGGGACGAGCTGTGGTGGGCTGTGGTGGGATGAGACGGGCTGGGACGGGCTGTGGTGGGCTGGGACAGGCTGTGGTGGGCTGGGACGGGCTGTGGTGGGCTGGAACAGGCTAGGATGAGCTGTGGTGGGCTGGGACGAGTTCTGGTGGGCTGGGACGGGCTGAGATGGGCTGGGACGGGCTGGGATGCCTTGGACGGGCTGTGGTGGGCGGTGACGGGTTGTGGTGGGCGGGGACGGTCTGTGGTGGGCTGGAACAGGCTGTGGTGGGTTGGGACGGGCTGTGGTAAGCTGTAATGGGCTGTGGTGGGTTGTGGTGGGCTGGGCTGGGCCGTGGTGGGTTGGGACGGGCCGTGGTGGGCTGGGAAGGGCCGTAATGGGCGGGGACAGGTTGTGGTGGGCGGGGACAAGTTGTGGTGGGCGGGGACGGGCTGTGGTGGGCGGGGATCGGCTGTGGTGTGCGGGGACGGGGTGTGGTGAGCTGGGAAGGGCTGTGGTGGGCTGGGACAAGCTGTGGTGAGCGGGGACGGGCTGTGGTGGGCGGGGATGGGCTTTGGTGGGCTGTGGTGGGCTGGAACGGACTCTGGTGGGCTGGGACGGGCTGTGGTGGGCTGGGACGGACTGTGGTGGGCTGGGACAAACTGTGGTGGGCTGTGGTGGGCTGAGACGGGCTGTGGTGGGCTGGCACGGGCTCTGGTGGGCTGGGACAAGTTGTGGTGGGCTGTGGTGGGCTGAGACGGGCTGTGGTGGTCTGCGGTAGGCTGTGATGTGCTGTAGTGGCCTGTGGTGGGCTGGGACGGGCTGTGGTGGGCTGGGATGGGCTGGGACAGACTGGGATGGGCTGTGGTGGTCAGTGGTTGCCTGGGACATGCTGTGGTGGGCTGGGACGGGCTGTGGTGAGCTGAGACGGGCCGTGGTGGGCTGGGACGGGCTGTGGTGGGCTGTGCTTGGCTGGGACGGGCTGTGGTGGGCTGGGACGGGCTGTGGTGGGCTGGGATGGGCTGGGACAGACTGTGACGGGCTGTGGTGGTCAGTGGTTGCCTGGGACATGCTGTGGTGGGCTGGGACATGCTGTGGTGGGCTGGGACGGGCTGTGGTGGGCTGGAACGGGCTGTGGTGGGCTGGGCCGGGCTGTGGTGGGTTGGGACGGGCTCTGGTGCACTGTGTTGGGTTGTGATGAGCTGAGACAGTCTGTGGTGGTTTGGGACGGGCTGTTGAGAGCTGTGGAGGGCTGTGGTGGGCTAGGACAGGCTGTGGTGGGTTGAGATCTGTTGTGGTGGGCCGTGGTGGGCTGGGATGGGCCGTGGTGGGCTGGGACGGGCTGTGGTGGGCTGTGGTGGGCTGGGACGGGCTGTGGTGGGCTGGGACGGGTTGTGGTGGGCTGGGACGGGCTGTGGTGCTTCAGGGATGGGCTGTGGTGGGCCGGGACGGGCTGTAGTGGGCTGTGGTGGGCTGGGACGAGTTGTAGTGGGCCGGGACGGACTGTGGTGGGATGTGGTGGGCTGTGGTGGGTTCTGGTGAGCTTAGACGGGCTTTGGTGGGCTGTGGTTTTTAGGGACGGGCTGTGGTGGGCTGGGACGGGCCTTGGTGGGCTGGAAATGGCCGTGGTGGGCCGTGGTGGGCTGGGACGGGCCGTGGTGGGCTGTGGTGGGTTCTGGTGAGCTTAGACATGCTTTGGTGGCTGTGGTGGGCTGGAACGGTCTGTGGTGGGCTGGGACGGTCTGTGGTGGGCTAGGACGGGCTGTGGTGGGCTGGGACGGGCTGTGGTGGGTTGGGACGGGCTGGGACGGGCTGTGGTGGGCTGGGACGGGCTGTGGTGGGCTGGGACGGGCTGTGGTGGGCTGGGACGGGCTGTGGTGGGCTGGGACGGGCTAGGATGGGCTGTGGTGGGCTGGGACGGGCTGTGGTGAGCTGAGACGGGCCGTGGTGGGCTGGGACGGGCTGTGGTGGGCTGTGCTTGGCTGGGACGGGCTGTGGTGACTGGGACAGGCTGTTGTAGGCTGGGACGGGCTGTGATGGGCTGGGATGGGCTGTGGTGGGCCGGGACGGGCTGGGACGCGCTGGGACGGGCTGTGGTGGGCTGTGGTGGGCTGGGACGAGCTGTGGTGGGCTGTTGTGGGATGAGACGGGCTGGGACGGGCTTTGGTGGGCTGGGACAGGCTGTGGTGGGCTGGGACAGGCTGGGACGGGCTGTGGTGGGCTGGGACGGGCTGTGGTGGGCTGGAACAGGCTAGGATGAGCTGTGGTGGGCTGGGACGAGTTCTGGTGGGCTGGGACGGGCTGAGATGGGCTGGGACGGGCTGGGACGCCTTGGACGGGCTGTGGTGGGCGGTGACGGGTTGTGGTGGGTGGGGACGGTCTGTGGTGGGCTGGAACAGGCTGTGGTGGGTTGGGACGGGCTGTGGTAAGCTGTAATGGGCTGTGGTGGGTTGTGGTGGGCTGGGCTGGGCCGTGGTGGGTTGGGACGGGCCGTGGTGGGCCGGGAAGGGCCGTAATGGGCGGGGACAAGTTGTGGTGGGCGGGGACAAGTTGTGGTGGGCGGGGACGGGCTGTGGTGGGCGGGGATGGGCTTTGGTGGGCTGTGGTGGGCTGGAACGGACTCTGGTGGGCTGGGACGGGCTGTGGTGGGCTGGGACGGACTGTGGTGGGCGGCGACAAACTGTGGTGGTCTGTGGTGGGCTGAGACGGGCTGTGGTGGGCTGGCACGGGCTCTGGTGGGCTGGGACAAGTTGTGGTGGGCTGTGGTGGGCTGAGACGGGCTGTGGTGGTCTGCGGTAGGCTGTGATGTGCTGTAGTGGCCTGTGGTGGGCTGGGACGGGCTGTGGTGGGCTGGGATGGGCTGGGACAGACTGGGATGGGCTGTGGTGGTCAGTGGTTGCCTGGGATATGCTGTGGTGGGCTGGGACATGCTGTGGTGGGCTGGGACGGGCTGTTGTGGGCTGTGGTGGGCTGGGCGGGCTGGCACGGGCTGGGACGGGCTGGCACGGCCTGGGACGAGCTGGCACGGGCTGTGGTGGGCTGGAACGGGCTGTGGTGGGCTGGGACGGGCTGTGGTGGTGTGGAAAGGGCTGTGGTGGGCTGGGACGGGCTGTGGTGGGCTGGGACGGGCTCTGGTGGGCTGGGACGGGCTCTGGTGGGTTGGGACGGGCTGGGATGGGCTGTGGTGGGCTGGGACGGGCTGTGATGAGCTGAGACGGGCCGTGGTGGGCTGGGACGGGCTGTGGTGGGCTGTGCTTGGCTGGGACGGGCTGTGGTGGGCTGGGACGGGCTGTTGTAGGCTGGGACGGGCTGTGGTGGGCTGGGATGGGCTGGGACAGACTGGGACGGGCTCTGGTGGTCAGTGGTTGCCTGGGACATGCTGTGGTGGGCTGGGACGGGCTGTGGTGGGCTTGGACGGGCTGGCACGGGCTGGGACGGGCTGGCATGGGCTGGGACGAGCTGGCACGGGCTGGAACGAGCTGGCACGGACTGGCACGGGCTGGCACGGGCTGTGGTAATCTGGGATGGGCTCTGGTGGGCTGGGACGGGCTGTGGTGGTGTGGAAAGGGCTGTGGTGGGCTGGGACGGGCCATGGTGTGCTGGGACGGACTGTGGTGGTCTGTGGTGGTCTGGGAAGGGCTGTGGTGGGCTGGGACGGGTTGTGGTGGGCTGGGACGGGCTGTGGTGGGCTGGCACGGGCTCTGGTGGGCTGTGGTGGGCTGGGACAGGATGTGGTGGGCTGGGACGGGCTGTGGTGGGCTGGGACGGGCTGTGGTGGGCTGGGACGGGCTGTGGTGGACTGGGACGGGTTGTGGTGGGCTGGGACGGGCTGTGGTGGGCTGGGACGGGCTATGGTGGGCTGGGACAGGATGTGGTGGGCTTGGACGTGATGTGGTGGGCTGGGACGCGCTGTGGTGGGCCGTGTTTGGCTGTGGTGGGTTGTGGTGGGCTGGGACGGGCTCTGGTGGGCTGGGACGGGCTGGCACGGGCTGGGACGGGCTGGCACGGGCTGGGACGAGCTGGCACGGGCTGGGACGAGCTGGCACGGACTGGGACGGGCTGGCACGGGCTGTGGTGGGCTTGGACGGGCTGTGGTGGGCTTCGACGGGCTCTGGTGGTGTCGAAAGGGCTGTGGTGGGCTGGGACGGGCTGTGGTGGGCTGTGGTGGGCTGTGGTGGGTAGGCACGGGCTGTGGTGGGCTGGGACGGGCTGTGGTGGGCCGTGGTGGGCCGGGACGGGCTGTGGTGGGCCGTGGTGGGCCGGGACGGGCCGTGGTGGGCCGGGACGGGCCGTGGTGGGCCGGGACGGGCTGTGGAGGCCTTGGACAGGCTGTGGTGGGCCGTGCTGGGCTGTGATGGGCCGTGCAGGGCTGGGACAGGCCTTGGTGGGCCGGGACGGGCCGTGGTGGGCTGGGACGGGCCGTGGTGAGCTGGGGCAGGCTGTGGTGGGCCGTAGTGGGCTGTGGTGGGCCGGGTTGGGACGGGACGAGCTGTGCTGAGCCGGGACTAGGCTTTGGTGGGCTGGGACGGGCTGTGGTGGGCTGGGACGGGCTGTAGTGGGCTTGGACTGGCTGTGGTGGGCTGGGACGAGCTGGGACGATCTCCAGTGGGCTGTGGTGGGCTGGGACGGGCTGGGACGGGCTGTGACGGGCTGTGGTGGGCTCAGACGGGCTGCAGTGGGCTGTGGTGGGCTGGGACGGGCTGGGACGAGATGGGACGGGCTGGGAAAGGCTGTGGTGGGCTGGGACGGGCTGGGACAGGCTGTGGTTGGCTGGGACGGGCTGCCGTGGGCCGGGACGGGCTGGGAGGGGCTGCGGTGGGCTGGGACGGGCTGTGGTGGGCTCTGGTGGGCTGGGACGGTCTAGGACGGGCTGTAGTGGGCTGGGACGGGCTGTGGTGGGCTGTGGTGGGCCGGGACGGGCCGTGGTGGGCTGTGGTGGGCTGGGACGGGCTGTGGTGGGCTGGGCTGGGCTGTGGTGGGCTGGAACGGGCTGGGACGAGTTGTGGTGGGTGTAGTGGGCTGGGACTGACTGGGACGGACTATGTTTGGCTGGGACAGTCTGTGGTGGGCCGTGGTGTTCTGGGACAGGCTGTGGTGAGCTGAGACGGGCTGTCGTGGGCTGGGACGTGCCGTATTGGGCTGGGACGGGCTAGGACAGGCTATGGTGGGCCGTGGTGGGCTGGGACAGGCTGTGGTGAGCTGAGACGGGCTGTGGTGGGCTATGGTGGGCTGTGATGAGCTGGGACGAGCTGTGACATGCTGGGACAGGCTGTGGTGGTCTGCGGTAGGCTGTGGTGTGCTGTAGTGGTCTGTGATGGGCTGGGGTGGGCTGGGACAGACTGTGGTGGGCTGGGACGGGCTGTGGTGGGTAGGCACGGGCTGTGGTGGGCTGGGACGGGCTGTGGTGGGCCGTGGTGGGCCGGGACGGGCTGTGGTGGGCCGTGGTGGGCCGGGACGGGCCGTGGTGGGCCGGGACGGGCCGTGGTGGGCCGGGACGGGCTGTGGAGGCCTTGGACAGGCTGTGGTGGGCCGTGCTGGGCTGTGATGGGCCGTGCAGGGCTGGGACAGGCCGTGGTGGGCCGGGACGGGCCGTGGTGGGCTGGGACGGGCCGTGGTGAGCTGGGGCAGGCTGTGGTGGGCCGTAGTGGGCTGTGGTGGGCCGGGTTGGGACGGGACGAGCTGTGCTGAGCCGGGACTAGGCTGTGGTGGGCTGGGACGGGCTGTGGTGGGCTGGGACGGGCTGTAGTGGGCTTGGACTGGCTGTGGTGGGCTGGGACGAGCTGGGACGATCTCCAGTGGGCTGTGGTGGGCTGGGACGGGCTGGGACGGGCTGCGGTGGGCTGGGACGGGCTGGGACGGGCTGGGACGGGCTGGGACGGGCTGGGACGCGCTGTGTTGGGCTGGGACGGGCTGGGACGGGCTGTGACGGGCTGTGGTGGGCTCAGACGGGCTGCAGTGGGCTGTGGTGGGCTGGGACGGGCTGGGACGAGATGGGACGGGCTGGGAAAGGCTGTGGTGGGCTGGGACGGGCTGGGACAGGCTGTGGTTGGCTGGGACGGGCTGCCGTGGGCCGGGACGGGCTGGGAGGGGCTGCGGTGGGCTGGGACGGGCTGTGGTGGGCTCTGGTGGGCTGGGACGGTCTAGGACGGGCTGTAGTGGGCTGGGACGGGCTGTGGTGGGCTGTGGTGGGCTGTGGTGGGCCGGGACGGGCCGTGGTGGGCTGTGGTGCGCCGAGTTTGGCTGGGATGGGCCGTGGTGGGCCGTGGTGTGTTGTGGTGGGCCGTGGCGGGCCGTGGTTGGCCGTGGTGGGCTAGGACGGGCCGTGGTTACCCGTGGTGGGCTGAAACAGGCTGGGACGTGCTCTGGTGGGCTGGGACAAGCTGTAGTGGGCTGGGATGGGCTGCGGTGGGCTGAGACGGGCTATGGTGGGCTGCGGTGGGCTGGGACGGGCTATGGTGGGCTGTGGTGGGCTGTGGTGGGCTGGGACGGGCTGTGGTGGGCTGGGACGAGCTGTGGTGGTCCGTGGTGGGCCGTGGTGGGCTGCGGTGAGCCGTGTTTAGCTGGGACGGGCCGTGGTGGGCCGTGGTGTGCTGTGGTGGGCCATGGCAGGCCATGGATGGTCGTGGTGGGCTGTGGTGGGCCGGGACGGGCCGTGGTTAGCCGTGGTGGGCTGAAACAGGCTGAAACAGGCTCTGGTGGGCTGGGACGGGTCGTGGTGGGCTGGGACGGGCCGTGGTGGGCTGGGACAGGCCGTGGTGGGCTGGGAAGGGCCGTGGTGGGCTGGGTCGGACTGGTACTTGATGTGGTGGGCTGGGACGGGCTGGGACGGGCTGTGGTGGGCTGTGGTGGTCTGGGACGAGCTGGGAAAAGCTGTGGGGGCTGGGACGGGCCGTGGTGGGCTGGGACGGGCTGTGGTGGGCTGGGACGGGCCGTGGTGGGCTGTGGTGGGCTCTGGTGGGCTGTGGTGGGCTCTGGTTGGCTGGGACGATCTGTGGTGGGCTGTGGTGGGCTGGGACGGGCCGTGGTGGGCTGGGACGGACTGTGGTGGGCTGGGACGGACCGTGGTGTGCTGGGACGGACCGTGGTGGGCTGGGACGGACCGCGGTGGGCTGGGACGGGCCTTGGTGGGCTGGGACGGACTGTGATGAGCTGAGACGGGCTGTGGTGGGCCTTGTTGGGCCGGGACAGGCCCTGGTGGGCTGTGGAGTGCTGGGACGGGCTGTGGTGGGCTGGGACGGACTTGGACGCACTATGGTGTGATGGGACGGGCTGGGACGGCCTGTGTTGGGATGGGACGGGCTGTGGTGGGCTGTGGTGGACTGGAAAGGGCTGTGGTGGGCCATTGTGGGCCGTGGTGGGCTGGGACGGGCCGTGGTAGTTCTGGGACAGGCTGTGGTGGGCCGTAGTGGGCTGTGGCGGGCCGTGTTGGGCTGGGACGGACTCTGGTGTGGTGGGACGGGCTGTGGTGGGCTGGGACGGGCTGCGGTGGGGTGTGGTGGGCTGGGACGGGCTGCGGTGGGCTGGGACGGTCTGTGGTGGTCTGGGACAAGCTGGGAAAAGCTGTGGTGGGCTGGGACAGGCTGTGACGGGCCGTGGTGGGCTGGGACAGGCCGTGGTGGGCTGGGAAGGGCCGTGGTGGGCTGGGTCGGACTGGTACTTGATGTGGTGGGCTGGGACGGGCTGGGACGGGCTGTGGTGGGCTGTGGTGGTCTGGGACGAGCTGGGAAAAGCTGTGGGGGCTGGGACGGGCCGTGGTGGGCTGGGACGGGCTGTGGTGGGCTGGGACGGGCCGTGGTGGGCTGTGGTGGGCTCTGGTGGGCTGTGGTGGGCTCTGGTTGGCTGGGACGATCTGTGGTGGGCTGTGGTGGGCTGGGACGGGCCGTGGTGGGCTGGGACGGACTGTGGTGGGCTGGGACGGACCGTGGTGTGCTGGGACGGACCGTGGTGGGCTGGGACGGACCGCGGTGGGCTGGGACGGGCCTTGGTGGGCTGGGACGGACTGTGATGAGCTGAGACGGGCTGTGGTGGGCCTTGTTGGGCCGGGACAGGCCCTGGTGGGCTGTGGAGTGCTGGGACGGGCTGTGGTGGGCTGGGACGGACTTGGACGCACTATGGTGTGATGGGACGGGCTGGGACGGCCTGTGTTGGGATGGGACGGGCTGTGGTGGGCTGTGGTGGACTGGAAAGGGCTGTGGTGGGCCATTGTGGGCCGTGGTGGGCTGGGACGGGCCGTGGTAGTTCTGGGACAGGCTGTGGTGGGCCGTAGTGGGCTGTGGCGGGCCGTGTTGGGCTGGGACGGACTCTGGTGTGGTGGGACGGGCTGTGGTGGGCTGGGACGGGCTGCGGTGGGGTGTGGTGGGCTGGGACGGGCTGCGGTGGGCTGGGACGGTCTGTGGTGGTCTGGGACAAGCTGGGAAAAGCTGTGGTGGGCTGGGACAGGCTGTGACGGGCTGTCGTGGGCTGGGATGGGCTGGGACAGGCTGTGGTGGGCTGTGACCAGCTGTGACGTGCTGAGACGGGTTGGGACGAGCGGGGACGGGCTGGGACGGGCCGTGGTGGGCTGGGAGGGGCCGTGGTGGGCTGGGAGGGGCCGTGGTGGATTGGGACGGGCTGGCACGGGCTGCGGTGGGCTTGTATTGGCTGGCACGGCCTGGGACGAGCTGTGGTGGGCTGGGACGGGCTGGGATGGGCTGGGATGGGCTGGGATGGGCTGGGACGGGCTGGGCTGGGCTGGGCCGTGGTGGGCTGCGCCGGGCCGTGGTGAGCCGGGACGGGCCGAGGTGGGCTGGGACGGCTTCGGACGGGCTGTTGTGGGCTGTGGTGTGCTGGGACGGGGTGTGGTGTGCTGGGACAGGGTGTGGTGGGCTGGGACGGGCTGTGGTGGGTTGGTACGGGCTGTGGTGGGCTGTGGTGGGCTGGGATGGGCTGTGGTGGGTTGGGACAAGCTGGCACGGGCTGCGGTGGGCTCGTATTGGCTGGCACGGGCTGGGACGGGCTGTGGTGGGTTGGTACGGGCTGTGGTGAGTTGTGGTGGGCTGGGACGGGCTGTGGTGGGCTGGGATGGGCTGTGGTGAACTGGGAGGGGCTGGGACGGGCTGGGATGGGCTGGGACGGGCTGGGATGGTTTGTGGTGGGCTGGGACGGGCTGGGATGGGTTGTGGTTGGCTGGGACGGGCCGTGGTGGGCTGGGACGGGCCTTCGTGGGCTGGGACGGGCCGTGGTGGGCTGGGACGGGCCGTCGTGGGCTGGTACGGGCCGTGGTAGGCTGGGACGGCTTCGAACGGGCTGTGGTGGGCTGGTACGGGCTGTGGTGGGTTGGGACGGGCTGGCACGGGCTGCGGTGCGCTCGTATTGGCTGGCACGGGCTGGGACGGGCTGTGGTGGGCTGGGACGGGATGCAATGGGCTGTGGTGGGCTGGGACGGGCTGTGGTGAACTGGGACGGGCTGGGACGGGCTGTGGTTGGCTGGGACGGGCTGTGGTTGGCGGGGAGGGGTTTTGTTGGGCGGGGACGGGCTGTGGTGGGCGGGGATGGGCTGTGGTAAGCTGGGACGGGCTCTGGTAATCTGGATCGGGCTGGGATGTGCTGGGACGTGCTGGGACAAACTGGGACATGCTGGGACGGGCTGTGGTGGGGTGACATGGGCCCTGGTAGGCTGTGCAGTACTGTGCTGGGCTGTGGTGGGCTGGGACGGCTTCGGATGGGCTGTATTGGGCTGGGACGGGCTGTGGTGGGCTGGGACGGGCTGTGGTGGGCTGGGACGGGCTGTGGTGGGTTGGGACGGGATGCAAGGGGCTGGGCTGGGCTGGGCCGGGCTGTGGTGAACTGGGACGGGCTGGGACGGGCTGTGGTTGGCTGGGACGGGCTGTGGTGGGCGGGGAGGGGTTTTGTTGGGCGGGGACGGGCTGTGGTGGGCCGGGACGGGCTGTGGTGGGCCGTGGTGGGCTGGGACGGGCCGTGGTGGGCTGGGACGGGCTGTGGTGGGCCGTGGTGGGCTGGGTCGGGCTGTGGTGGGTTGGGACGGGCTGGCACGGGCTGCGGTGGGCTCGTATTGGCTGGGACGGGCTGTGGTGGACTGGGACGGGCTGTGGTGAACTGGGACGGGCTAGGATGGACTGTGGTGGGCTGGGACAGGCTCTTGTGGGCGGGGAGGAGTTTTGCTGGGCGGGAACAGGCTGTGGTGGGTGGGGACGGGTTGTGGTGGGTGGGGACGGGCTGTGGTGGGCTGGGACGGGCTGTGGTGGGCTGGGACGGGTTGTGGTGGGCTGGGACGGCTTCGGATGGGCTGTGGTGGGCTGGGACGGGCTGTGGTGGGCTGGGACGGGCTGTGGTGGACTGGGACGGACTGTGGTGGGTTGGGACGGGCTGGCACGGGCTGCGGTGGGCTCGTATTGGCTGGCACGGGCTGGGACGGGCTGTGGTGGGCTGGGACGGGATGCAATGGGCTGGGCCGGGCTGGGACGGGCTGTGGTGAACTGGGACGGGCTGGGACGGGCTGTGGTTGGCTGGGACGGG
This sequence comes from Falco cherrug, assembly GCF_023634085.1. NCBI lineage: Eukaryota > Metazoa > Chordata > Aves > Falconiformes > Falconidae > Falco > Falco cherrug. The sequence goes on from NW_026599324.1 coordinate 162,769, forward strand.
CTGTGGTGGGCGGGGAGGGGTTTTGTTGGGCGGGGACGGGCTGTGGTGGGCGGGGACGGGCTGTGGTAAGCTGGGACGGGCTCTGGTAATCTGGATCGGGCTGGGACGTGCTGGGACAAGCTGGGACATGCTGGGACGGGCTGTGGTGGGGTGACATGGGCCCTGGTAGGCTATGCAGGACTGTGCTGGGCTGTGGTGGGCTGGGACGGGCTGTGGTGGGCTGGGACGGGCTGGGACGGGCTGTGTTTGGCTGGGACGGGCTATGGTGGGCTGGGACGGGCTGTGGTGGGTTGGGACGGGCTGGGACGGGCTGCGGTGGGCTCGTATTGGCTGGCACGGGCTGTATTGGGCTGGGACGGGATGCAATGGGCTGGGACGGGCTGCGGTGGGCTGGGGCGGGCTGGGACGGGCTGAGACGGGCTGGGACAGGCTGTGGTGGGCTGGGACGGGCTGTGGTGGGCGGGGAGGTGTTTTGTTGGATGGGGAACTGGCTGTGGTGGGCGGGGACGGGTTGTGGTGGGCTGGGATGGGCTGTGGTCAGCTGGGACGGGGTCTGGTAGTCTGGAACGGGCTGTGGTGGGCTGGGACAGGCTGGGACGTGCTGGGACAAGCTGGGACTTGCTGGGACGGGCTGTGGTGGGGTGACATGGGCCCTGGTAGGCTGTGCAGGACTGTGCTGGGCTAGGTGGGCTGGGACGGGCTGTGGTGGGCTTTGGTGGGCTGGGACGTACTGTGGTGGGCTGTGGTGGGCTGGGACGGGCCGTGGTGGGCTGTGGTGGGCTCTGGTGGGCTGGGACGGTCTGTGGTGGGCTGTGGTGGGCTGGGACGGGCTGTGGTGGGCTGGGACGGACCGTGGTGGGCTGGGACGGACCGTGGTGGGCTGGGACAGACCATGGTGGGCTGGGACGGGCTGTGGTGGGCTGGGACGGGCCGTGGTGGGCTGGGACGGGCTGGTACTTGATGTGGTGGGCTGGGACGGGCTGAGGTGGTCTGGGACGAGCTGGGAAAAGCTGTGGGGGGCTGGGACGGGCCGTGGTGGGTCCGGACGGGCCGTGGTGGGCTGGGAAGGGCTTAGGTGGGCTGTGGTGGGCTGGGACTGGCTGTGGTGGGCTGTGGTGTGCCATGGTGGGCTGGGACGGGCTGTGGTGGGCTGGGACGGGCTGTGGTGGGCGGGGACGGGCTGTGGTTGGTTGTGGTGGGCTGGGACGGGCTGTGGTTGGCTGAGACGGACTGTGATGAGCTGAGACGGGCTGTGGTGGGCCTTGTTGGGCCGGGATAGGCCCTGGTGGGCTGTGGAGTGCTGGGACGGGCTGTGGTGGGCTGGGACGGACTTGGACGCACTATGGTGTGATGGGACGGGCTGGGATGGCCTGTGTTGGGATGGGACGGGCTGTGGTGGGCTGTGGTGGACTGGAAAGGGCTGTGGTGGGCCATGGTGGGCCGTGGTGGGCTGGGACGGGCCGTGGTAGTCTGGGACAGGCTGTGGTGGGCCGTAGTGGGCTGTGGCGGGCCGTGTTGGGCTGGGACGGGCTGTGGTGGGCTGGGACGGGCTGCGGTGGGGTGTGGTGGGCTGGGACGGGCTGCGGTGGGGTGTGGTGGGCTGGGACCGGCTGCGGTGGGCTGCGGTGAGCTGGGACAGGATGCGGTGGGCTGGAATGGGCTGGGACGGGCTGTGGTGGGTGTGCTGGACTGGGACGCGATGTGGTGAGCTGAGACAGGCTGTGGTGGGCTGGGATTTGCTGGGACGGACTGTGGTGGGCAGTGGTGAGCTGGGACGGGCTGTGGTGGGCTGGGACGGACTGGTACTTGATATGGTGGGCTGGGACGGGCTGTAGTGGGCTGGGACGGTCTGTGGTGGTCTGGGACAAGCTGGGAAAAGCTGTGGTGGGCTGGGACAGGCTGTGACGGGCTGTCGTGGGCTGGGATGGGCTGGGACAGGATGTGGTGGGCTGGGAGGGGCCGTGGTGGGCTGGGAGGGGCTGTGGTGGGCTGGGAGGGGCCGTGGTGGGTTGGGACGGGCTGGCACGGGCTGCGGTGGGCTCGTATTGGCTGGCACGGGCTGGGACGAGCTGTGGTGGGCTGGGACGGGCTGGGATGGGCTGGGACGGGCTGGGATGGGCTGGGATGGGCTGGGCTGGGCCGTGGTGGGCTGGGCCGGGCCGTGGTGGGCTGGGCCGGGCCGTGGTGGGCCGGGACGGGCTGAGGTGGGCTGGGACGGCTTCGGACGGGCTGTTGTGGGCTGTGGTGTGCTGGGACGGGGTGTGGTGGGCTGGGACGGGCTGTGGTGGGTTGGTACGGGCTGTGGTGGGCTGTGGTGGGCGGGGACAGGCTGTGGTGGGCGGGGACGGGTTGTGGTGGGTGGGGTCGGGCTGTGGTAGGCTGAGACATGCTGGTACGTGCTGTGGTGAGCGGAGACGGGCCGTGGTGGGCTGGGACGGGCTGTGGTGGGCTGGGACGGACTGGTACGGGCTGTGGTGGGCTGGTACGGGCTGTGGTGGGCTGGGACGGGCTGTGGTGGGCTGGGACGAGCTGGGAAAAGCTGTGGTGGGCTGGGACGGGCTGTGACGGGCTGTCGTGGGCTGGGATTGGCTGGGACAGGCTGTGGTGTGCTGTGACCAGCTGTGGTGAGCTGTGGTGGGCTGGGACAGGCTGACACGTGCTGAGACGGGTTGGGACGTGCTGGGACGGTCTCTAGTGGGCTGCGGTGGGCTGGGACGGGCTGCGGTGGACTGTGGTGGGCTGGGATGGGCTGTGGTGGGCTGGGACGGGCTGTGGTGGGCTGGGACGGGCTGCGGTGGGCTGGGATGGGCCGTGGTGGGCTGGGACGGGCCGTGGTGGGCTGGGACGGGCCGTGGTGGGCCGGGACGGACTGTGGTGGGCTGGGACAACTTCGGACGGGCTGTTGTGGGCTGGGATGGGCTGGGACAGGCTGTGGTGGGCTGGGACGGGCTGTGGTGGGCTGGGACGGGCTGTGGTGGGCTGGGACGGCTTCGGACGGGCTGTGGTGGGCTGGGACGGGCTGTGGTGGGTTGGGACGGGCTGTGGGTGGCTGGGACGGGCTGTGGTGGGTTGGGACGGGCTGGCACGGGCTGCGGTGCGCTCGTATGGGCTGGCACGGGCTGGGACGGGCTGTGTTGGGCTGGGACGGGATGCAATGGGCTGTGGTGGGCTGGGATGGGCTGTGGTGAACTGGGACGGGCTGGGACGGGCTGTGGTTGGCTGGGACGGGCTGTGGTGGGCGGGGAGGGGTTTTGTTGGGCGGGGACGGGCTGTGGTGGGCGGGGATGGGCTGTGGTAAGCTGGGACGGGCTCTGGTAATCTGGATCGGGCTGGGACGTGCTGGGACAAACTGGGACATGCTGGGACGGGCTGTGGTGGGGTGACATGGGCCCTGGTAGGCTGTGCAGGACTGTGCTGGGCTGTGGTGGGCTGGGACGGGCTGTGGTGGGCTGGGACAACTTCGGACGGGCTGTGGTGGGCTGGGACGGGCTGTGGTGGGCCGTAGTGGGCTGTGGCGGGCCGTGTTGGGCTGGGACGGGCTGTGGTGGGCTGGGACGGGCTGCGGTGGGGTGTGGTGGGCTGGGACCGGCTGCGGTGGCCTGCGGTGAGCTGGGACAGGATGCGGTGGGCTGGAATGGGCTGGGACGGGCTGTGGTGGGTGTGGTGGACTGGGACGCGATGTGGTGAGCTGAGACAGGCTGTGGTGGGCTGGGATTTGCTGGGACGGCTGGGACGGGCTGTGGTGAGCTGGGACGGGCTGTGGTGGGCTGGGACGGACTGGTACTTGATATGGTGGGCTGGGACGGGCTGCAGTGGGCTGGGACGGTCTGTGGTGGTCTGGGACAAGCTGGGAAAAGCTGTGGTGGGCTGGGACAGGCTGTGACGGGCTGTCGTGGGCTGGGATGGGCTGGGACAGGATGTGGTGGGCTGGGAGGGGCCGTGGTGGGCTGGGAGGGGCTGTGGTGGGCTGGGAGGGGCCGTGGTGGGTTGGGACGGGCTGGCACGGGCTGCGGTGGGCTCGTATTGGCTGGCACGGGCTGGGACGAGCTGTGGTGGGCTGGGACGGGCTGGGATGGGCTGGGACGGGCTGGGATGGGCTGGGATGGGCTGGGCTGGGCCGTGGTGGGCTGGGCCGGGCCGTGGTGGGCTGGGACGGGCCGTGGTGGGCCGGGACGGGCTGTGGTGGGCTGGGACGGCTTCGGACGGGCTGTTGTGGGCTGTGGTGTGCTGGGACGGGGTGTGGTGGGCTGGGACGGGCTGTGGTGGGTTGGTACGGGCTGTGGTGGGCTGTGGTGGGCGGGGACAGGCTGTGGTGGGCGGGGACGGGTTGTGGTGGGTGGGGTCGGGCTGTGGTAGGCTGAGACATGCTGGTACGTGCTGTGGTGAGCGGAGACGGGCCGTGGTGGGCTGGGACGGGCTGTGGTGGGCTGGGACGGACTGGTACGGGCTGTGGTGGGCTGGTACGGGCTGTGGTGGGCTGGGACGGGCTGTGGTGGGCTGGGACGAGCTGGGAAAAGCTGTGGTGGGCTGGGACGGGCTGTGACGGGCTGTCGTGGGCTGGGATTGGCTGGGACAGGCTGTGGTGTGCTGTGACCAGCTGTGGTGAGCTGTGGTGGGCTGGGACAGGCTGACACGTGCTGAGACGGGTTGGGACGTGCTGGGACGGTCTCTAGTGGGCTGCGGTGGGCTGGGACGGGCTGCGGTGGACTGTGGTGGGCTGGGACGGGCTGTGGTGGGCTGGGACGGGCTGTGGTGGGCTGGGACGGGCTGCGGTGGGCTGGGATGGGCCGTGGTGGGCTGGGACGGGCCGTGGTGGGCTGGGACGGGCCGTGGTGGGCCGGGACGGACTGTGGTGGGCTGGGACAACTTCGGACGGGCTGTTGTGGGCTGGGATGGGCTGGGACAGGCTGTGGTGGGCTGGGACGGGCTGTGGTGGGCTGGGACGGGCTGTGGTGGGCTGGGACGGCTTCGGACGGGCTGTGGTGGGCTGGGACGGGCTGTGGTGGGTTGGGACGGGCTGTGGGTGGCTGGGACGGGCTGTGGTGGGTTGGGACGGGCTGGCACGGGCTGCGGTGCGCTCGTATGGGCTGGCACGGGCTGGGACGGGCTGTGTTGGGCTGGGACGGGATGCAATGGGATGTGGTGGGCTGGGATGGGCTGTGGTGAACTGGGACGGGCTGGGACGGGCTGTGGTTGGCTGGGACGGGCTGTGGTGGGCGGGGAGGGGTTTTGTTGGGCGGGGACGGGCTGTGGTGGGCGGGGATGGGCTGTGGTAAGCTGGGACGGGCTCTGGTAATCTGGATCGGGCTGGGACGTGCTGGGACAAACTGGGACATGCTGGGACGGGCTGTGGTGGGGTGACATGGGCCCTGGTAGGCTGTGCAGGACTGTGCTGGGCTTTGGTGGGCTGGGACGGGCTGTGGTGGGCTGGGACGGGCTGTGGTGGGCTGGGACAGGCTGTGGTGGGCTGGGACGGGCTGTGGTGGGTTGGGACGGGCTGGCACGGGCTGCGGTGGGCTCGTATTGGCTGGCACGGGCTGGGACGGGCTGTGGTGGGCTGGGACGGGATGCAAGGGGCTGGGCCGGGCTGGGCCGGGCTGTGGTGAACTGGGACGGGCTGGGACGGGCTGTGGTTGGCTGGGACGGGCTGTGGTGGGCGGGGAGGGGTTTTGTTGGGCCGTGGTGGGCTGGGACGGGCCGTGGTGGGCTGGGACGGGCTGTGGTGGGCCGTGGTGGGCTGGGTCGGGCTGTGGTGGGTTGGGACAGGTTGGCACGGGCTGCGGTGGGCTCGTATTGGCTGGGACGGGCTGTGGTGGGCTGGGACGGGCTGTGGTGAACTGGGACGGGCTAGGATGGACTGTGGTGGGCTGGGACAGGCTCTTGTGGGCGGGGAGGAGTTTTGTTGGGCGGGGACAGGCTGTGGTGGGTGGGGACGGGTTGTGGTGGGTGGGGACGGGCTGTGGTAGGCTGAGATATGCTGGTACGTGCTGTGGTGAGCGGAGACGGGCCGTGGTGGGCTGGGACGGGCTGTGGTGGGCTGGGACGGACTGGTACGGGCTGTGGTGGGCTGGTACGGGCTGTGGTGGGCTGGGACGGGCTGTGGTGGTCTGGGACCAGCTGGGAAAAGCTGTGGTGGGCTGTGACGGGCTGTGACGGGCTGTCGTGGGCTGGGATTGGCTGGGACAGGCTGTGGTGGGCTGTGACCAGCTGTGGTGAGCTGTGGTGGGCTGGGACAGGCTGAAACGTGCTGAGACGGGTTGGGACGTGCTGGGACGGTCTGTAGTGGGCTGCGGTGGGCTGGGACGGGCTGCGGTGGGCTGTGGTGGGCTGGGACGGGCTGTGGTGGGCTGGGACGGGCTGTGGTGGGCTGGGACGGGATGCAAGGGTCTGGGCCGGGCTGGGCCGGGCTGTGGTGAACTGGGACGGGCTGGGACGGGCTGTGGTTGGCTGGGACGGGCTGTGGTGGGCGGGGAGGGGTTTTGTTGGGCGGGGACGGGCTGTGGTGGGCCGGGACGGGCTGTGGTGGGCCGTGGTGGGCTGGGACGGGCCGTGGTGGGCTGGGACGGGCTGTGGTGGGCCGTGGTGGGCTGGGTCGGGCTGTGGTGGGTTGGGACAGGTTGGCACGGGCTGCGGTGGGCTCGTATTGGCTGGGACGGGCTGTGGTGGGCTGGGACGGGCTGTGGTGAACTGGGACGGGCTAGGATGGACTGTGGTGGGCTGGGACAGGCTCTTGTGGGCGGGGAGGAGTTTTGTTGGGCGGGGACAGGCTGTGGTGGGTGGGGACGGGTTGTGGTGGGTGGGGACGGGCTGTGGTAGGCTGAGATATGCTGGTACGTGCTGTGGTGAGCGGAGACGGGCCGTGGTGGGCTGGGACGGGCTGTGGTGGGCTGGGACGGACTGGTACGGGCTGTGGTGGGCTGGTACGGGCTGTGGTGGGCTGGGACGGGCTGTGGTGGTCTGGGACCAGCTGGGAAAAGCTGTGGTGGGCTGTGACGGGCTGTGACGGGCTGTCGTGGGCTGGGATTGGCTGGGACAGGCTGTGGTGGGCTGTGACCAGCTGTGGTGAGCTGTGGTGGGCTGGGACAGGCTGAAACGTGCTGAGACGGGTTGGGACGTGCTGGGACGGTCTGTAGTGGGCTGCGGTGGGCTGGGACGGGCTGCGGTGGGCTGTGGTGGGCTGGGACGGGCTGTGGTGGGCTGGGACGGGCTGCGGTGGGCTGGTACGGGCCGTGGTGGGCTGGGATGGGCCCTGGTGGGCTGGGACGGGTCGTGGTGGGCTGGGACGGGCCGTGGTGGGCCGGGACGGACTGTGGTGGGCTGGGACGGCTTTGGACGGGCTGTTGTGGGCTGGGATGGGCTGGGACGGGCTGTGGTGGGCTGGGACGGGTTTTGGTGGGCTGGGACGGCTTCGGATGGGCTGTAGTGGGCTGGGACGGGCTGTGGTGGGCTGGGACGGGCTGTGGTGGACTGGGACGGACTGTGGTGGGTTGGGACGGGCTGGCACGGGCTGCGGTGGGCTCGTATTGGCTGGCACGGGCTGGGACGGGCTGTGGTGGGCTGGGACGGGATGCAATGGGCTGGGCCGGGCTGGGCCGGGCTGTGGTGAACTGGGACGGGGTGGGATGGGCTGTGGTTGGCTGGGACGGGCTGTGGTGGGCGGGGAGGGGTTTTGTTGGGCGGGGACGGGCTGTGGTAAGCTGGGACGGGCTCTGGTAATCTGGATCGGGCTGGGACGGGCTGGGACGTGCTGGGACAAGCTGGGACATGCTGGGACGGGCTGTGGTGGGGTGACATGGGCCCTGGTAGGCTATGCAGGACTGTGCTGGGCTGTGGTGGGCTGGGACGGGCTGTGGTGGGCTGGGACGGCTTCGGACGGGCTGTGGTTGGCTGGGACGGGCTATGGTGGGCTGTGGCGGGCTGTGGTGGGCTGGGACGGGCTGTGGTGGGTTGGGACGGGCTGGCACGGGCTGCGGTGCGCTCGTATTGGCTGGCACGGGCTGGGACGGGCTTTGGTGGGCTGGGACAGGCTGGGACGGGCTGTGGTGAACTGGGATGGGCTGGGACGGGCTGTGGTGGGCGGGGAGGGGTTTTGTTGGGCGTGGACGGGCTGTGTTGGGCGGGGACGGGCTGTGGTAAGCTGGGACGGGCTCTGGTAACCTGGATCGGGCTGGGACGGGCTGGGACAAGCTGGGACATGCTGGGACGGGCTGTGGTGGGGTGACATGGGCCCTGGTAGGCTGTGCAGGACTGTGCTGGGCTGTGGTGGGCTGGGACGGGCCGTGGTGGGCCGTGGTGGGCTTTGGTGCGCTGGGACGTACTGTGGTGGGCTGTGGTGTGCTGTGGTGGGCTGGGACGGGCCGTGGTTGGCTGTGGTCGGCTCTGGTGGGCTGGGACGGTCTGTGGTGAGTTGTGGTGGGCTGGGACGGGCTGTGGTGGGCTGGAACGGACTGTGGTGGGCTGTGGTGGGCTGGGACGGGCTCTGGTGGGCTGGGACGGGCTGGCACGGGCTGTGGTGGGCTGGTATTGGCTGGCACGGGCTGGGACGGGCTGTGGTGGGCTGGGACGTGCTTTGGTGGGCTGGGACGTGCTGTGCTGTGCTGGGACGGGCTGGGACTGGCTGTGGTGGGCTGTGGTGGGCTGGGACGGGATGTGGTGGGCTGGGACAGGCTGGGACGGGCTGCGGTGGGCTGGGACGGGCTGCGGTGGGCTGGGACGGGCTGCGGTGGGTTGGGATGGGCTGCGGTGGGCTGGGACGGGCTGCGGTGGGCGGGGACGGGCTTTGGTGGGCTGGTACGGGCTGTGGCGGGCTGGAGCGAGCTTTGGTGGGTTGTGGTGAGCTGGGACGGGCTGTGGTGGGCTGTGGTGGGCTGGGACGGGCTGTCGTGGGCTGGGACGGGCTGTGTTGGGCTGGGATGGGCTGGGAAGCCTTGTAATGGCTGTGGTGGGCGGTGACGGGTTGTGGTGTTCTTTGACAAGCTGCGACGGTCTGTGGTGAGCTGCGACGGTCTGTGGTGGGCTGGAACGGGCTGTGGTGGGCTGGGACAGGCTGTGGTGGTCTGGGACGGGCTGTGGTGGGCTGGGACGTGCTGCGACGGGCTGTGGTGAGCTGGGATGGGCGGTGGTGAGCTGGGACGGGCTCTGGTGGGCTGGGGTAGGCTGTGGTGGGCTGGGACGAGCCGTAGTAGGCCGGGACGGGCCGTGGTGGGCCGGGCCAAGACATGGTGGGTTGTTATGGGACATGGTGGGTTGGGACAGGCTGTGGTGGGCTGTGGTGGACCGTGGTGGGCTGTGATGGGCTGTGGTAAGCTGGGACGGGATGTGGTAAGCTGGGACGGGATGTGGTAAGCTGGGACGGGCTTTCATGGGCTGGGACGGGCTGTCGTGGGCTGGGATGGGCTGGGACGGGCCGTGGTGAGCTGGGACGGGCCGTGGTGGGCTGGGACAGCCCGCGGTGGGCTGTGACAGGCTGTGGTTGGCCGGGACAGGCCGTGGTGGGCCGGGATGGGCCATGGTGGGCCGGGCCGGGCCGTGGCGGGCTGGGACGAACTGTGGTGGGCTGGGATGAACTGTGGTTGTCAGTGGTGAGCTGGGACGGGCCGTGGCGGGCTGGGACGGGCCATGGCGGGCTGGGACGGGCCGTGGCGAGCTGGGACGGGCCGTGGCACGTTGGGACGGGCCGTGACGGGCTGGGACGGGCCGTGGTGGGCTGGGACAGGCTGTGGTGGGCTGGGTAGAGTCGTGGCAAGCCGTGGTGGGCCGTGGTAAGCTGTGACTGGCCGTGGTGGGCTGGGACGGACTCTGGTGTGGTGGGACGGGCTGTGGTGGGCTGGGACGGGCTGCGGTGGGGTGTGGTGGGCTGGGACCGGCTGCGGTGGGGTGTGGTGTGCTGGGACGGGCTGTGGTGGGCTGTGGTGGACTGGGACGCGCTGTGCTGAACTGAGACGGGCTATGGTGGGCTGGGATTTGCTGGGACGGCTGGAAGGGGCTGCGGTGGGCTGGGACAGGCTGTGCTGGGCTGTGCTGGGCTGGGACGGGCTGCGGTGGGCGGGGACGGGCTGCGGTGGGCGGGGACGGGCTGCGGTGGGCGGGGACGGGCTGCGGTGGGCGGGGACGGGCTAGTGGTGGCCTGGGAAGGCCTGGGACGAGCTGGGACGGGCTGTGGTGGGCTGGGACGGGCTGGAATGGGCTTTGGTGGGTTGGGACGGGCTGTGGTGGGCTTGGACTTCTTGTGGTGGTCAGGGACGGGTTCTGGTAGGTCCGGGACGAGCTGTCGTGGTCCAGGACGGGCTGTCGTGGTCCAGGACGGGCTGTGGTGGTCTGGGACGGGCTGGGACAAGCTGTGGTGGGCGGGGACGGGCTGTGGTGGGCTGGAGCAGGATGTGGTGGGCTGGGACGAGCTGGGACGGGCTGTGGTGGGCTGTGGTGGGCTGTGGTGGGCTGGGATGGGCTGGGACGCCTTGGAAGGGCTGTGGTGGGCCGGGCCGTGGCGGGCCGGGACGGGCCGTGGCGGGCTAGGACGGGTTGTGGCGGGCTGGAACGAACTGTGGTGGTCTGTGGTGGGCTTGGACGGGCCGTGGTGGGCTGGGACAGGCTGGGACGAGCTGGGACGGGCTGGGACGGGCTGCCATGGGCTGGGAAGGCCTGGGACGGGACGGGACGAGCTGGGACGGGACGGGACAGGCTGGGACGGGCTGTGCTGGGAAGGGACGGGACGGGCTGTTCTGGGACGGGACGGGACGGGCTGTGGTGGGACGGGACGGGCTGGGACGGGACGGGACGGGCTGGGATGGGCCGGGACTGGCTCTCGTGGGCTGTGGTGGGCCGGAAGGGGTTGTGGGGGGCCGGGATGGGCCGTGGTGGGGTGGGACGGGCTGTGGTGGGCTGGGACAGGCTGGGAAGGGCTGTGGTGAGCTGAGACGGGCTGTGGTGGGCTGCGATGGAAAAGATGGTGGCAGACCTGGTAAAGAGGTCTGCCTGCTCTTCCCTTCTACGTGCCTGGATAACCCTGGGGCAAAGCAGAGCTCTACTGGCTTGGGTAGAGCTAAAACACCTCAAGAGGAGGGAGCTGTCGGCGCTGTTTTGGCTGAATGGAGGCAGGGGGATAGTACCTGTTATGGGAAGGCTATAGGGGAACGTCCTTGCCTTTGTTTAGTCTTACAAGTCCCTCGTATAGAGAACTTCCTTGGGTCTAAGCCTCTTTTCAAAAGCTCGTTTATCAGAGTTCCTGAAGTCGGGCCTCCCTTGCCACGACAGTGTAATCTTCAGTTCTCCCTTCCTTTCTCCCTTAGGTTGAAAACAGCTTTTCTATTTCTGTCCCCATCTGCAAACAGTTCCACAAGAACATCGTAGGGAAAGGAGGTGCCAACATCAAGAAGGTGAGATATTGCTCCTAACACAGGTGGGCCGGGCCGGGCCGCGGTGGGCCGGGACGGGCTGGGACAGGCTGTAACCGGCTGTGGTGGGCCGGGACGGGCTGGGACAGGCTGTAACCGGCTGTGGTGGGCCGTGGTGGGCTGGGACGGGCTGTGGTTTGCCGTGGTGGGCTGAAACAGGCTGTGGTGACCTGTGGTGAGCTGTGGTGACCTGTGGTGGGCTGTGGTGACCTGTGGTGGGCTGTGGTGGGCTCGGACGGGTTGCGGTGGGCTGGGACGGGTTTCGGTGGGCTAGGACGGGCTGCGGTGGGCTGGGATAAGCTGTGTTGGGCTGCGACGGGCTGTGGTAGGCTGGGATGAGCTGTGGAGGGTTGGGACGGGCTGTGGAGGGTTGTGGAGGGCTGTGCTGGGCTTGGACAGGCTGTGGTGGGCTGAGATGGGCCGTGGTGGTCCGTGGTGGGCTGGGACGGGCTGTGGTGGGCTGGGACGGGCTGTGTTGGGCTGAGGTGGGCCGTGGTGGGCTGGGACGGGCCGTGGTGTGCTGGGACGGGCCGTGGTGCGCTGGGACGGGCCGTGGTGGGCTGGGACAGGATGTCGTGGTCCGGGTCGGGCTGTGGTGGGCTGGGACGGGCTGTGGTGGGATGTGGTGAGCTGGGACAGGCTGGGACGGGCTGTGGTGGGCTGGGACAGGCTGGGTCAGGCTGTGGTGGGCTGGGACGTGCTCTGGTGGGTTGGAACGGGCCGTGGTGGGCTGGGACGGGCTGTGGTGGGCTGGGACGGGATGTGGTGGGCTGGGACGGGCTATGGTGGGCCGGGACAAGCTCTGGTAGCTTGGGACGGGCTCTGGTGGACTGGGACGGGCTCTGGTGGGCTGGAACAGGCTGGGATGGGCTGTGGTGGGGTGTGGTGAGCTGAGACGGTGTGGGAGGGGCTGAAACGGTTTGGGTCGGCTCTGGGGGTCTGGGAGGGGCTGGGAAGGCTTGTGGTGGGCTGGGACGAGCTGGGACGGGCTGTGGTGGGCTGGGACGGGCAGTGGTGGGCTGGGACAGGCTGTGGTGGGCTGGGATGGGCAGTGGTGGGCTGGGACGGGCTGTGGTGGGCTGAGGTGGGCCGCGGTGGGCCGGGACGGACCATGGTGGGCCGGGACGACGGTGATGGGCCTGGACGGGCCGTGGTGGACCGTAGTGGGCTGGGATGGGCTTTGGTGGGCCGGGACGTGCTGTTGTAGGCTGTGGTGGGCTGGGACGGGCTGTGGTGGGCTGGGACGGGCAGTGGTGGGCTGGGACGGGCAGTGGTGGGCTGGGACGGGCTGTGGTGGGCTGAGGTGGGCCGCGGTGGGCCGGGACGGACCATGGTGGGCCGGGACGGGCGGTGATGGGCTGGGACGGGTACTGGTGGACCGCAGTGGGCTGGGACGGGCTTTGGTGGGCCGGGACATGCTGTTGTAGGCTGTGGTGTGCTGGGACGTGCTGTGGTGGGCTGTGGTGGGCTGGGATGGGCTGGCACGGGCTGGGACGGGCTTTGGTGGGCTGGGACGCGCCGTGGTGGGCTGGGATGGGCCATGGTGGGCTTGGACGGGCTGTGGTGGGCGGAGACGAATTGTGGTGTGTTGGGACGGGATGTCGTGGTCCGGGTCAGGCAGTGGTGGGCTGGGACGGGCTGTGGTGTGCCGTGGTGGGCCGTTCTGGGCTGGGACGGGCCGTGGTGAACTGTGGTGAGCTGTGGGGGGCTGGGACGGGGTGTGGGGGGCTATGACGGGATGTGGTGAGCTGGGACGGGCTGGGTCGGGCTGTGGTGGGCCGGGACGGGCTGGGACACGCTGGGACGGGCTGTGGTGGGCTGGGACAGGCTGGGACGGGCTGTGGTGGGCTGGGACGGGCTGTGGTGGGCTGTGGTGGGCTGGGACGAGCTGTGGTGGGCTGGGACGAGTTCTGGTGGGCTGGGACGGGCTGAGATGGGCTGGGACGGGCTGGGACGCCTTAGACGGGTTGTGGTGGGCGGTGACGGGTTGTGGTGGGCGTTGACGGGTTGTGGTGGGCTGGGACGGGCTTGGACGTGCTGTGGTGGTCGGGGACGGGCTGTGGTGGGGGGGCACGGTCCGTGGTGGGCTGGAACGGGCTGTGGTGGGTTGGGACGGGCTGTGGTAAGCTGTAATGGGCTGTGGTGGGTTGTGGTGGGCTGGGCTGGGCCGTGGTGGGTTGGGACGGGCCGTGGTGGGCCGGGACCGGTCTTGGTTGGCCGGGACGGGCCGTGGTTGGCTGGGACGGGCCGTGGTGGGCCGGGAAGGGCCGTAGTGGGCGGGGACAAGTTGTGCTGGGCGGGGACGGGCTGTGGTGGGCTGGGACGGGCTGTGGTGGGCTGGGACGGGCTGTGGTGGGCTGGGACGGGCTGTGGTGGGCTGGAACGGGCTGTGGTGGGCTGAGGTGGGCCGTGGTGGGCTGTGTTAGGCGGGGACGGGCCCTGGTGGGCTGGGATGGGCTGTGGTGGGCTATGGTGTGCTGTGGTCGTGTGGAACAGGCTGGGACAGGCTGGGACGTGCTGGTGTGGGCTGAGACGTACTGTGGTGGGCTGTGGTGTGCTGTGGTGTGCTGGGACGGGCTGTGGTGGGCTGTGGAGGGCTGGGACAGTCCGTGGTGGGCTGTGGTGGGCTCTGGTAAGCTGGGACGGGCTCTGGTGGGCTGGGACGGTCTGTGTTGAGCTGTGGTGGGCTGGGACGGGTTGTGGTGGGCTGTGGTGGGTTATGGTGAGCTGAGACGGGCTGTGGTGGTCTGGGACAGGCTGTGACGGGCTGTGGTGGGCTGGGACGGGCTGTGGTGGGCTGGGACGTGCTGAGACGGGCTGTGGTGGGCCGGGACGGTCTGGGACGCGCTGGGACGGGCTGTAGTGGGCTGTGGTGGGCTGGGACGAGCTGTGGTGGGATGAGACGGGCTGGGACGGGCTGTGGTGGGCTGGGACAGGCTGGGACGGGCTGTGGTGGGCTGGGACGGGCCGTGGTGGGCCGGGATGGGCTGGGACGGGCTGTGGTGGGCTGGGACGGGCTGTAGTGGGCTGTGGTGGGCTGGGACGGGCTGTGGTGGGCTGGGACGGGCTGTGGTGGGCGGGGATCGGCTGTGGTGGGCGGGGACGGGGTGTGGTGAGCTGGGAAGGGCTGTGGTGGGCTGGGACAAGCTGTGGTGAGCGGGGACGGGCTGTGGTGGGCTGGAACGGTCTCTGGTGGGCTGGTACGGGCTGTGGTGCGCTGGGACGGACTGTGGTGGGCTGGGACAAACTGTGGTGGTCTGTGGTGGGCTGAGACGGGCTGTGGTGGTCTGCGGTAGGCTGTGGTGTGCTGTAGTGGCCTGTGGTGGGCTGGGACGGGCTGTGGTGGGCCGTGTTTGGCTCTGGTGGGTTGTGGTGGGCTGGGACAGGCCGTGGTGAGTTGAGACGGGCTGTGGTGGGCTCGGACAGGATGTAGTGGGCTGGGCCGGGCTGTGGTGGGCTGGGACGGGCTGTGGTGGGCTGGGACGTGCTGAGACGGGCTGTGGTGGGCCGGGACGGTCTGGGACGCGCTGGGACGGGCTGTAGTGGGCTGTGGTGGGCTGGGACGAGCTGTGGTGGGATGAGACGGGCTGGGACGGGCTGTGGTGGGCTGGGACAGGCTGTAACGGGCTGTGGTGGGCTGGGACGGGCCGTGGTGGGCCGGGATGGGCTGGGACGGGCTGTGGTGGGCTGGGACGGGCTGTAGTGGGCTGTGGTGGGCTGGGACGGGCTGTGGTGGGCGGGGACGGGCTGTGGTGGGCGGGGATCGGCTGTGGTGGGCGGGGACGGGGTGTGGTGAGCTGGGAAGGGCTGTGGTGGGCTGGGACAAGCTGTGGTGAGCGGGGACGGGCTGTGGTGGGCTGGAACGGTCTCTGGTGGGCTGGTACGGGCTGTGGTGCGCTGGGACGGACTGTGGTGGGCTGGGACAAACTGTGGTGGTCTGTGGTGGGCTGAGACGGGCTGTGGTGGTCTGCGGTAGGCTGTGGTGTGCTGTAGTGGCCTGTGGTGGGCTGGGACGGGCTGTGGTGGGCCGTGTTTGGCTCTGGTGGGTTGTGGTGGGCTGGGACAGGCTGTGGTGAGTTGAGACGGGCTGTGGTGGGCTCGGACAGGATGTAGTGGGCTGGGCCGGGCTGTGGTGGGCTGGGCCGGGCTGTGGTTGGCTGGGACGGGCTGTGGTGGGCTGTGGTGGGCCGTGGTGTGCTGTGGTGGGTTCTGGTGAGCTTGGGACGGGCCGTGGTGGGCTGGGACGGGCCGTGGTGGGCTGGGACGGGCTGTGGTGGGCTGGGACGGGCTGTGGTAGGCTGAGATGGGATGTGGTGGTCTGGGACAGGCTGTAATGGGCTGGGATGGGCTGTGGTGCTCCTTGGTGGGCCGTGGTGGGCTGGGACGGGCCGTGGTGGGCTGGGACAGGCCGTGGTGGGCTGGGACGGGCTCTAGTGGGCTGTGGTGTGATGGGACGGGCTGTGGTGGGCTGGGATGGGCTGGGATAGGCTGTGGTTGGTTATGGTGGGCTGGGAAGAGCTGTGGTGGGCTGGGACAAGCTGTGGTGGGCTGTGGTGGGCTGGGACGGGCTGTAGTGGGCTGAGACGGGCTGTGGTGGGCTGGGACGGGCTGTGGTGGGTTGGGATGGGATGGGATGGGCTGTGGTAGGCTGAGATGGGATGTGGTGGTCTGGGACAGGCTGTAATGGGCTGGGATGGGCTGTGGTGCTCCTTGGTAGGCCGTGGTGGGCTGGGACGGGCCGTGGTGGGCTGGGACGGGCTGTAGTGGGCTGTGGTGTGATGGGACGGGCTGTGGTGGGCTGGGATGGGCTGGGATAGGCTGTGGTTGGTTATGGTGGGCTGGGAAGAGCTGTGGTGGGCTGGGACAAGCTGTGGTGGGCTGTGGTGGGCTGGGACGGGCTGTAGTGGGCTGAGACGGGCTGTGGTGGGCTGGGACGGGCTGTAGTGGGCTGTGGTGGGCTGGGACGAGTTGTAGTGGGCCGGGACGGACTGTGGTGTGATGTGGTGGGCTGTGGTGGGTTCTGGTGAGCTTAGACGGGCTTTGGTGGGCTGTGGTGTTTAGGGACGGGCTGTGGTGGGCTGGGACAGGCCTTGGTGGGCTGGAAATGGCCGTGGTGGGCCGTGGTGGGCTGGGACGGGCCGTGGTGGGCTGTGGTGGGTTCTGGTGAGCTTAGACGGGCTTTGGTGGCTGTGGTGGGCTGGAACGGTCTGTGGTGGGCTGGGACGGTCTGTGGTGGGCTAGGACGGGCTGTGGTGGGCTGGGACGGGCTGTGGTGGGTTGGGACGGGCTGGGACGGGCTGTGGTGGGCTGGGACGGGCTGTGGTGGGTTGGGACGGGCTGGGATGGGCTGTGGTGTGCTGGGACGGTCTGTGGTGAGCTGAGACGGGCCGTGGTGGGCTGGGACGGGCTGTGGTGGGCTGTGCTTGGCTGGGACGGGCTGTGGTGGGCTGGGACGGGCTGTTGTAAGCTGGGACGGGCTGTGCTGGGCTGGGATGGGCTGGGACAGACTGGGACGGGCTGTGGTGGTCAGTGGTTGCCTGGGACATGCTGTGGTGGGCTGGGACATGCTGTGGTGGGCTGGGACGGGCTGTGGTGGGCTGTGGTGGGCTGGGACGGGCTGGGATGGGCTGGGACGGGCTGGCACGGGCTGGGACCATCTGGCACGGGCTGGAACGAGCTGGCACGGGCTGGAACGAGCTGGCACGGACTGGGACGGGCTGGCACGGGCTGTGGTGGGCTGGAACGGGCTGTCATGGTGTGGAAAGGGCTGTGGTGGGCTGGGACGGGCCACGGTGGGCTGGGACGGGCTCTGGTGGTGTGGAAAGGGCTGTGGTGGGCTGGGACGGGCCGTGGTGGGTTGGGACGGGCCGTGGTGGCCTGGGACGGGCCGTGGTGGCCTAGGATGGGCCGTGGTGGGCTGGGACAGGCTCTGGTGGGATGGGACAAGCTGTGGTGGGCTGTGGTGGGCTGAAAAGAGCTGTGGAGGGCTGGGACGGGCTGTGGTCGTCTGGGACGGGCCGTGGTGGGCTGGGACGGGCCGTGGTGGGCTGGGACGGACTGTGGTGGTCTGGGAAGGGCTGTGGTGTGCTGGGACGGTCTGTGGTGGTCTGTGGTGGGCTGGGACGGGTAGTGGTGGGCTGGGACGGGTTGTGGTGGGCTGGGACGGGCTGTGGTGGGCTGGCACGGGCTCTGGTGGGCTGTGGTGGGCTGGGACAGGATGTGGTGGGCTGGGACGGGCTGTGGTGGGCTGGGACGGGCTGTGGTGGGCTGGGACGGGCTATGGTGGGCCGTGGTGGGCTGGGACGGGCCGTGGTGGGCTGGGACGGGCCGTGGTGGGCTGGGACGGGTTGTGGTGGGCTGGGACGGGCTGTGGTGGGCTGGCACGGGCTCTGGTGGGCTGTGGTGGGCTGGGACAGGATGTGGTGGGCTGGGACGGGCTGTGGTGGGCTGGGACGGGCTGTGGTGGGCTGGGACGGGCTGCTGTGGGCTGTGGAAGGCTGGGATGTGCTGTGGTGGGCAGGGATGTGCTGTGGTGGACGGGGATGTGCTGTGGTGGGCGGGGATGTGCTGTGGTGGGCTGGGACGGGCTGTGGTTGGCTGGGACGGGCTGTGGTGGGCTGTGGTGGGCCGTGGTGTGCTGTGGTGGGTTCTGGTGAGCTTGGGACGGGCCGTGGTGGGCTGGGACGGGCCGTGGTGGGCTGGGACGGGCTGGGACGGGCTGTGGTAGGCTGAGATGGGATGTGGTGGTCTGGGACAGGCTGTAATGGGCTGGGATGGGCTGTGGTGCTCCTTGGTGGGCCGTGGTGGGCTGGGACGGGCCGTGGTGGGCTGGGACAGGCCGTGGTGGGCTGGGACAGGCCGTGGTGGGCTGGGACGGGCTGTAGTGGGCTGTGGTGTGATGGGACGGGCTGTGGTGGGCTGGGATGGGCTGGGATAGGCTGTGGTTGGTTATGGTGGGCTGGGAAGAGCTGTGGTGGGCTGGGACAAGCTGTGGTGGGCTGTGGTGGGCTGGGACGGGCTGTAGTGGGCTGGGACGGGCTGTGGTGGGCTGGGACGGGCTGTGGTGGGCTGGGACGGGCTGTGGTGGGTTGGGACGAGCTGGGATGGGCTGTGGTAGGCTGAGATGGGATGTGGTTGTCT
Source organism: Falco cherrug (assembly GCF_023634085.1). NCBI lineage: Eukaryota > Metazoa > Chordata > Aves > Falconiformes > Falconidae > Falco > Falco cherrug. The sequence goes on from NW_026599324.1 coordinate 181,302, forward strand.
GGGACAGGCTGTAATGGGCTGGGATGGGCTGTGGTGCTCCTTGGTGGGCCGTGGTGGGCTGGGACAGGCCGCTGTGGGCTGGGACAGGCCGTGGTGGGCTGGGACGGGCTGTAGTGGGCTGTGGTGTGATGGGACGGGCTGTGGTGGGCTGGGATGGGCTGGGATAGGCTGTGGTTGGTTATGGTGGGCTGGGAAGAGCTGTGGTGGGCTGGGACAAGCTGTGGTGGGCTGTGGTGGGCTGAGACGGGCTGTGGTGGGCTGGGACGGGCTGTGGTGGGCTGGGACGGGCTGTGGTGGGTTGGGACGGGCTGGGATGGGCTGTGGTGTGCTGAGACGGTCTGTGGTGAGCTGAGACGGGCCGTGGTGGGCTGGGACGGGCTGTGGTGGGCTGTGCTTGGCTGGGACTTGCTGTGGTGGGCTGGGACGGGCTGTTGTAAGCTGGGACGGGCTGTGGTGGGCTGGGACGGGCTGGGACAGACTGGGACGGGCTGTGGTGGTCAGTGGTTGCCTGGGACATGCTGTGGTGGGCTGGGACATGCTGTGGTGGGCTGGGACGGGCTGTGGTGGGCTGTGGTGGGCTGGGATGGGCTGGCACGGGCTGGGACCAGCTGGCACGGGCTGGAATGAGCTGGCACGGGCTGGAACGAGCTGGCACGGACTGGGACGGGCTGGCACGGGCTGTGGTGGGCTGGAACGGGCTGTGGTGGGCTGGGACGGGCTGTCATGGTGTGGAAAGGGCTGTGGTGGGCTGGGACGGGCCACGGTGGGCTGGGACGGGCTCTGGTGGTGTGGAAAGGGCTGTGGTGGGCTGGGACGAGCCGTGGTGGGTTGGGACGGGCCGTGGTGGCCTAGGATGGGCCGTGGTGGGCTGGGACGGGCTCTGGTGGGATGGGACAAGCTGTGGTGAGCTGTGGTGGGCTGAAAAGGGCTGTGGAGGGCTGGGACGGGCTGTGGTCGTCTGGGACGGGCCGTGGTGGGCTGGGACGGGCCGTGGTGGGCTGGGACGGACTGTGGTGGTCTGGGAAGGGCTGTGGTGGGCTGGGACGGTCTGTGGTGGGCTGGGACGGGCTGTGGTGGGCTGGGACGGGTTTTGGTGGGCTGGGACGGGCTGTGGTGGGCTGGCACGGGCTCTGGTGGGCTGTGGTGGGCTGGGACAGGATGTGGTGGTCTGGGACGGGCTGTGGTGGGCTGGGACGGGCTGTGGTGGGCCGTGGTGGGCTGGGACGGGCCGTGGTGGGCTGGGACGGGCCGTGGTGGGCTGGGACGGGTTGTGGTGGGCTGGGACGGGCTGTGGTGGGCTGGCACGGGCTCTGGTGGGCTGTGGTGGGCTGGGACAGGATGTGGTGGGCTGGGACGGGCTGTGGTGGGCTGGGACGGGCTGTGGTGGGCTGGCACGGGCTCTGGTGGGCTGTGGTGGGCTGGGACAGGATGTGGTGGGCGGGGATGTGCTGTGGTGGGCGGGGATGTGCTGTGGTGGGCTGGGACGGGTTGTGGTTGGCTGGGACGGGCTGTGGTGGGCTGTGGTGGGCCGTGGTGTGCTGTGGTGGGTTCTGGTGAGCTTGGGACGGGCCGTGGTGGGCTGGGACGGGCCGTGGTGGGCTGGGACGGGCTGTGGTGGGCTGGGACGGGCTGTGGTAAGCTGAGATGGGATGTGGTGGTCTGGGACAGGCTGTAATGGGCTGGGATGGGCTGTGGTGCTCCTTGGTGGGCCGTGGTGGGCTGGGACGGGCCGTGGTGGGCTGGGACAGGCCGTGGTGGGCTGGGACAGGCCGTGGTGGGCTGGGACGGGCTGTAGTGGGCTGTGGTGTGATGGGACGGGCTGTGGTGGGCTGGGATGGGCTGGGATAGGCTGTGGTTGGTTATGGTGGGCTGGGAAGAGCTGTGGTGGGCTGGGACGGGCTGTAGTGGGCTGAGACGGGCTGTGGTGGGCTGGCACGGGCTGCAGTGTGAGGCGACGGGCTGTGGTAAGCTGTAATGGACTGTGGTGGGCTGGGACGGGCTGGGACGGGCTGGGACGGGTTGTGGTGGGCTGGGACGGGCTGGGACGGGCTGTGGTGGGCTGGGATGGACTTGGACGCACTGTGGTGGGATGGGACGGGCTGGGACGGGCTGTGGTGGGCTGGGACAAGCTGGGACGGGGTGTGGTGAGCTGGGACGGGCTCGGACGGGCTGTGGTGGGCTGGGATGGGCTGGGACGAGCTGTGGTGGGCTGGGACGGGCTGTGGTGGTCTGCGGTAGGCTGTGGTGGGCTGGCTCGGGCCGCGGTGGGCTGGCTCGGGCCGCGGTGGGCTGGGACGGGCCGCGGTGGGCTGGGACGGGCCGCGGTGGGCTGGGACGGGCCGCGGTGAGCTGGGACGGGCCGCGGTGGGCCGGGACGGGCCGTAGTGGGCAGGGACAAGTTGTGGTGAGCTGGGACGTGCTGGGACGGTCTGTACTGGGCTGTGGTGGGCTGGGACAGGCTGTGAAGGGCTTGGACGAGCTGTGGTGGGCTGGTACGTGCTGTGGTGGGCTGCGGTGGGCTAGGACGGGCTGCGGTGGGCTGGGACGGGCTGCGACGGGCTGGGACGGGCTGTGGTGGGCTGGGACGGGCTGTGGTGGGCTGGGACGGGCTGGGACGGGCTGTGGTGGGCTGGGACGGGCTGTGGTGAACTTTGGTGGGCTGAAGCGGGTTGAAGCGGGCTGTGGTGTGCTGGGACGGGCTGTGGAGGGTTGGGATGGGCCGTGGTGGGCCGTGGTGGGCTGGGACGGGCTGTGGTGGGCTGGGACGGGACGGGCTGGGACGGGACGGGACAGGCTGGGACGGGCTGTGCTGGGAAGGGACGGGACGGGTTGTGGTGGGCTGGGACGGGACGGGCTGTTCTGGGACGGGATGGGACGGGCTGTGGTGGGACGGGACGGGCTGTGGTGGGCTGGGACATGCTGTGGTGAACTGGGAAGGGCTCTGGTGGTCTGGAATGGGCTGCGGTGGGCTGGGACGGGCTGTGGTGGGCTGGGACAGGCTCTGGTGGGCCGGGACAGACTCTGGTGCGCTGTGGTGGGCTGTGGTGGGCTATGGTGCGCTGTGGTGGGTTGTGGTGAGCTAGAACGGGTTGTGGTTTGGCTGGGACGGGCTATAGTGGGCTGGGACGGGATTGTGGTGGGCTGGGACGAGCTCTGATGGTCTGCGGCGGCCGTGGTGGGCTGGGACGGGCTGTGGTGACCTGGGACGGGCCGTGGTGACCTGGGACGGGCCGTGGTGGGCTGGGACGGGCTGTGGTAAGCTGAGATGGGATGTGGTGGTCTGGGACAGGCTGTAATGGGCTGGGATGGGCTGTGGTGCTCCTTGGTGGGCCGTGGTGGGCTGGGACGGGCCGTGGTGGGCTGGGACAGGCCGTGGTGTGCTGGGACAGGCCGTGGTGGGCTGGGACAGGCTGTAGTGGGCTGTGGTGTGATGGGACGGGCTGTGGTGGGCTGGGATGGGCTGGGATAGGCTGTGGTTGGTTATGGTGGGCTGGGAAGAGCTGTGGTGGGCTGGGACAAGCTGTGGTGGGCTGTGGTGGGCTGGGACGGGCTGTAGTGGGCTGAGACGGGCTGTGGTGGGCTGGCACGGGCTGCGGTGTGAGGCGACGGGCTGTGGTAAGCTGTAATGGACTGTGGTGGGCTGGGACGGGCTGGGACGGGCTGGGACGGGCTGTGGTGGGCTGGGACGGGCTGGGACGGGCTGTGGTGGGCTGGGACAGGCTCTGCTGGGCTGAGGTGGGCCGTGTTGGGCGGGGACTGGCCGTGGTGGGCGGGGACGGGCCTTGGTGGGCGGGGACGGGCCGTGGTGGGCTTTGGTGGGCTGTGGTGGGTCGTGGCACGCCATAGTGCGCTAGGACGGAGCGTGGTGGGCCTTACAGGCCGTGGTGGTCTGTGGTGGGCAGAGGTTGTCTGTGGTGGGCCGTAGTGAGCTGTGGTGGGCCGTTGTGAGCTGAGACGGGCTGTGGTGGGCGGGGACAGGCTGTGGTGGGCTGGGATGGGCTGTGATGAGCTGGGACGGGCTGTGGTGGGCCGTGGTGGGCCGGGACAGGCCCTGGTGGGCTGTGGAGGGCTGGGACGGGCTCTGGTGGGCTGGGATGGACTTGGACGCACTGTGGTGGGATGGGACGGGCTGGGACGGGCTGTGGTGGGCTGGGACAAGCTGGGACGGGCTGTGGTGAGCTGGGACGGGCTCGGACGGGCTGTGGTGGGCTGGGACGGGCTGGGACGAGCTGTGGTGGGCTGGGACGGGCTGTGGTGGTCTGCGGTAGTCTGTGGTGGGCTGGCTCGGGCCGCGGTGGGCTGGCTCAGGCCGCGGTGGGCTGGGACGGGCCGCGGTGGGCTGGGACGGGCCGCGGTGGGCTGGGACGGGCCGCGGTGGGCCGGGACGGGCCGTAGTGGGCAGGGACAAGTTGTGGTGAGCTGGGACGTGCTGGGACGGTCTGTACTGGGCTGTGGTGGGCTGGGACAGGCTGTGAAGGGCTTGGACGAGCTGTGGTGGGCTGGTACGTGCTGTGGTGGGCTGCGGTGGGCTGGGACTGGCTGCGGTGGGCTGCGACGGGCTGGGACGGGCTGTGGTGGGCTGGGACGGGCTGGGACGGGCTGTGGTGGGCTGGGACGGGCTGTGGTGAACTTTGGTGGGCTGAAGCGGGTTGAAGCGGGCTGTGGTGTGCTGGGACGGGCTGTGGAGGGTTGGGATGGGCCGTGGTGGGCCGTGGTGGGATGGGACGGGCTGTGGTGGGCTGGGACGGGACGGGCTGGGACGGGACGGGACAGGCTGGGACGGGCTGTGCTGGGAAGGGACGGGACGGGTTGTGGTGGGCTGGGACGGGACGGGCTGTTCTGGGACGGGATGGGACGGGCTGTGGTGGGACGGGACGGGCTATGGTGGGCTGGGACATGCTGTGGTGAACTGGGAAGGGCTCTGGTGGTCTGGAATGGGCTGCGGTGGGCTGGGACGGGCTGTGGTGGGCTGGGACAGGCTCTGGTGGGCCGGGACAGACTCTGGTGCGCTGTGGTGGGCTGTGGTGGGCTATGGTGCGCTGTGGTGGGTTGTGGTGAGCTAGAACGGGTTGTGGTTTGGCTGGGACGGGCTATAGTGGGCTGGGACGGGATTGTGGTGGGCTAGGACGGGCTCTGATGGTCTGCGGCGGCCGTGGTGGGCTGGGACGGGCTGTGGTGACCTGGGACGGGCCGTGGTGACCTGGGACAGGCCGTGGTGGGCTGGGACGACCTGTGGTAAGCTGAGATGGGATGTGGTGGTCTGGGACAGGCTGTAATGGGCTGGGATGGGCTGTGGTGCTCCTTGGTGGGCCGTGGTGGGCTGGGACGGGCCGTGGTGGGCTGGGACAGGCCGTGGTGTGCTGGGACAGGCCGTGGTGGGCTGGGACAGGCTGTAGTGGGCTGTGGTGTGATGGGACGGGCTGTGGTGGGCTGGGATGGGCTGGGATAGGCTGTGGTTGGTTATGGTGGGCTGGGAAGAGCTGTGGTGGGCTGGGACAAGCTGTGGTGGGCTGTGGTGGGCTGGGACGGGCTGTAGTGGGCTGAGACGGGCTATGGTGGGCTGGCACGGGCTGCGGTGTGAGGCGACGGGCTGTGGTAAGCTGTAATGGACTGTGGTGGGCTGGGACGGGCTGGGACGGGCTGGGACGGGCTGTGGTGGGCTGGGACAGGCTGGGACGGGCTGTGGTGGGCTGGGACAGGCTCTGCTGGGCTGAGGTGGGCCGTGGTGGGCGGGGACTGGCCGTGGTGGACGGGGACGGGCCTTGGTGGGCGGGGACGGGCCGTGGTGGGCTTTGGTGGGCCGTGGTGGGTCGTGGCACGCCATAGTGCGCTAGGACGGAGCGTGGTGGGCCTTACAGGCCGTGGTGGTCTGTGGTGGGCAGAGGTTGTCTGTGGTGGGCCGTAGTGAGCTGTGGTGGGCCGTTGTGAGCTGAGACGGGCTGTGGTGGGCGGGGACAGGCTGTGGTGGGCTGGGATGGGCTGTGATGAGCTGGGACGGGCTGTGGTGGGCCGTGGTGGGCCGGGACAGGCCCTGGTGGGCTGTGGAGGGCTGGGACGGGCTCTGGTGGGCTGGGATGGACTTGGACGCACTGTGGTGGGATGGGACGGGCTGGGACGGGCTGTGGTGGGCTGGGACAAGCTGGGACGGGCTGTGGTGAGCTGGGACGGGCTCGGACGGGCTGTGGTGGGCTGGGACGGGCTGGGACGAGCTGTGGTGGGCTGGGACGGGCTGTGGTGGTCTGCGGTAGTCTGTGGTGGGCTGGCTCGGGCCGCGGTGGGCTGGCTCGGGCCGCGGTGGGCTGGGACGGGCCGCGGTGGGCTGGGACGGGCCGTGGTGGGCTGGGACGGGCCACAGTGAGCTGGGACGGGCCGCGGTGGGCCGGGACGGGCCGTAGTGGGCAGGGACAAGTTGTGGTGAGCTGGGACGTGCTGGGACGGTCTGTACTGGGCTGTGGTGGGCTGGGACAGGCTGTGAAGGGCTTGGACGAGCTGTGGTGGGCTGGTACGTGCTGTGGTGGGCTGCGGTGGGCTGGGACGGGCTGCGGTGGGCTGGGACGGGCTGCGACGGGCTGGAACGGGCTGTGGTGGGCTGGGACGGGCTGTGGTTGGCTGTGGTGGGCTGGGACGGGCTGTGGTCGTCTGGGATGGGTTGTGGTGAGCTGAGACGGGCCGTGGTGGGCTGAGACGGGCCGTGGTGGGCTGAGACGGGCCGTGGTGGGCTGGGACGGGCTGGTACTTGCTGTGGTGGGCTGTTACGGGCTGTGGTGTGCTGTGCCAGGCTGTGGTGGTCTGGGACGAGCTGGGACGGGCTGTGGTGGGCTGTTACGGGCTGTGGTCTGCTGTGCCAGGCTGTGGTGGTCTGGGACGAGCTGGGACGGGCTGTGGTGGGCTGGGACGGGCTGTGGTGGGCTGGGACGGGCTGTGGTGGGCTGGGACGGGCTGTGGTGGGCCGTAGTGGGCTGTGGTGGGCTGGGACGGGCTGTGGTGGGCTGCGACAAGCTCTTGTGGGCTGTGGTGGGCTGGGACGAGCTGTGGTGGGCTCTGGTGGGCTCTGGTGGGCTGGGACGGGCTGTCGTGGGCTGGGACGGGCTGTGGTGGGCTGGGACGGGCCGTGGTGGGCTGGGACGGGCCGTGGTGGGCTGGGACAAGTTGGGATAGGCTGATGTGGGCCGTGGTGTGCTGTGGTGGGTTGTGGTGGGCCGGGATAGGCTGTGGTGAGCTGAGACGGGCTCTGGAGGGCTGTGGTGGGCTGGGACGGCTTGTGGTGGTCTGGGACAGGCTGTGGTGGGCCGTGGTGGGCTGTGGTGGGCTTTCGTGGGCCGTGGTGGGCTGGAACGGGCTGTGGTGGGCTGGGACCGGCTGGGACGGGCTGTGGTGGGTTGTGGAGAGCTGGAAAGGGCTGTGACAATCTGTGGTGGGCTGCGACGGGCTCTGGGGGTCTGGGACAGGCTTGGACGATCTGGGACAGGCTGGGACAGGCTGTGGTGGGCTGAGACGGGCTGGGAGGGGCTGGGATGGGCTGTGTTGGGTGGGGACGGGCTGTGGTGGTCCGGGACGGGCTGTGGTGGTCTGTGGTGGGGTGGGACGGGCTGGGACGGGCTGTGGTGGGCTGGGACGGTCTGGGACGGGCCGTGGCGGGCTGGGACGGGCCGTGGTTGGCTGGGAAGGGCTGTGGTGGGCTGGGATGGGCCGTGGCAAGCCGTGGTGGGCCGTGTTAAGCTGTGACGGGCCGTGGTGGGCTGGGACGGACTCCGGTGCGGTGGGATGGGCTGTGGTGGGCTGGGACGGGCTGCGGTGGGGTGTGGTGGGCTGGGACCGTCTGCGGTGGGCTGTGGCGGGCTGGGACTGGCTGCGGTGGGCTGTGGTGGGCTGGAATGGGCTGGGACGGGCTGTGGTGGGTGTGGTGGACTGGGACGCGCTGTGGTGAGCTGAGACGAGCTATGGTGGGCTGGGATTTGCTGGGACGGCTGGGACGGGCTGCGGTGGGCTGGGACAAGCTGCGGTGGGCTGGGACGGGCTGCGGTGGGCTGGGATGGGCCGTGGTGAGCTGGGACGGGCCGTGGTGAGCTGGGACGGGCCGTGGTGGGCTGGGACGGGCTCTGGTGGGCTGGGACGGGCTGTGGTGGGCTGGGACGTGCCATAGTAGGCCGGGAAGGGCCGTGGTGGGCCGGGACGGGCTGTGACGGGCTGTGGTGGACCGTGGTGGGCTGTGATGGGGTGTGGTAAGCTGGGACGGGATGTGGTAAGCTGGGACGGGCTTTCGTGGGCTGGGACGGGCTGTCGTGGGCTGGGACGGCCTGGGACGGGCCGTGGTGAGCTGGGACGGGCCGTGGTGGGCTGGGACGGGCCGTGGTGGGCTGGGACGGGCTGTGGTGGGCTGCGGTGAGTAGGGATGGGCTGTGGTGGGCTGGGACAGGCTGTGGTGGGCCGCGGTGGGCTGGGACGGGCCGCGGTGGGCTGGGACGGGCCGCGGTGGGCTGGGACGGGCCGTGGTGGAATGGGATGGGCTGTGGTGGGGTGGGACGGGCTGTGGTGGGCTGCGGTGGGCTGGGACGGGCTGTGGTGGGCGCGGACGGGCTGGGACGGTCTGTGGTGTGCTGGGACGAGCTGTGGTGGGTTGTGGAGAACTGGGATGGGCTGTGACGGCCTGTGGTGGGCTGCAACGGGCTCTGGTGGTCTGGGACGAGCTGGGACGGGCTGTGGTGGGCTGGGACAAGCTGGGACGGGCTGCGGTGGGCTGGGACGGGCTGCGGTGGGCTGGGACGAGCTGTGGTGGCTGGGACGGGCTGTGGTGGGCTGGGACGGGTTGTCTTGGGCGGGGACAGGTTGTGGTGGGCGGGGACGGGCTGGGACGTGCTGGGACAATCTGTAGTGGGCTGTGGTGGGCGGGGACGGGCTGTGGTGGGTGGGGACGGGCTGTGGTGGGGTGGTACAGGCTAGGACGGGCTCTGGTGGTTTGGGATGAGCTGGGACGTGCTGGGACGGGCTGTGGTGGGCTGGGATGGGCTGGGACGGGTTGTGGTGGGCTGCGACAGGCTGTGGTGAGCTCTATTAAGCTGGGACGAGCTGTGGTGGGCTAGGACGGGTTGTGGTGGGCTGAGACGGGCTATGGTGGGCTGGGACGGGCTGTGGTGGATTGTGGTGAGCTGGGACAGGCTGGGACGGGCTCTGGTGGGCCGGGACGGGCTGTGGTGGTCTGGGACGGGCTCTGGTGGGCCGGGACGGGCTCTGGTGCACTGTGGTGGGCTGTGGTGTGCTGTGGTGGGTTGTGGTGTGCTGAGACGGGCTGTGGTGGGCTGCGGTGTGCTGGGACGGGCTGTGGTGGCCTGGGATGGGCTCTGGTGGTCTGCGGCGGCCGTGGTAGGCTGGGACAGGCTGGGTCGAGCTGTGGTGGGCTGGGACGGGCTGTGGTGGGTTGTGGTGGGCTGGGACGAGCTCTGGTGGGCTGGGACGGGCTGTGGTGGGCTGGGACTGGCTGGGACAGGCTGAGGTGGGCTGTGGTAAGCTGGGACGGGCTCCGGTGGGCTGCGACGGGCTGTGGTGGGCTGTGGTGCGCTGGGACGGGCTGTGGTGGGTTGTGGTGAGCTGAGACGGGCTGTGGTGAAATTGGACGGGCTGTGGTGGGCTGTGGTGTGCTGGGACATGCTGTGGTGAACTGGGAAGGGCTCTGGTGGTCTGGAATGGGCTGTGGTGGGCTGGGACGGGCTGTGGCGGGCTACGGTGGGCTGGGACGGGCTGTGGTGGGCTGGGACAGGCTCTGGTGAGCCGGGACAGACTCTGGTGCGCTGTGGTGGGCTATGGTGCGCTGTGGTGGGTTGTGGTGAGCTAGAAAGGGTTGTGGTGGGCTGGGACGGGCTATAGTGGGCTGGGACGGGATTGTGGTGGGCTGGGACGGGCTCTGATGGTCTGCGGCGGCCGTGGTGGGCTGGGACGGGCTGGGACGGGCCGTGGTGGGCTGGGACGGGCTGGGACGGGCTCTGGTGGGTTGGCACGGGGCGTGGTGGGCTGTGGTGGGCTGGGACGGGCTGTGGTAAGCTGGGACGGGCTGTGGTGGGCTGAGATGGGATGTGGTGGTCTGGGACAGGCTGTAATGGGCTGGGATGGGCTGTGGTGCGCCTTGGTGGGCTGTGTTGGGCCCGGATGGGCCGTGGTGGGCTGTGGTGGGCCGTGGTGGGCTGGGACGGGCTGTGGTGGGCTGGGACGGGCCGTGGTTGGCTGGGACGGGCTGTGGTTGGCTGTGGTGTGATGGGACGGGCTGTGGTGGGCTGGGATCGGCTGGGATAGGCTGTGGTTGGTTATGGTGGGCTGGGAAGAGCTGTGGTGGTCTGGGACAAGCTGTGGTGTGCTGGGACGGGCTGTGGTGGGCTGGGACGGGCTGTAGTGGGCTGAGGCGGGCTGTGGTGGGCTGGCACGGGCTGTGGTGGTGTGTGGTGGGCTGGGACGAGCTGTGGTGGGCTGGGACGGGCTGTGGTGGGCTGTGGTGGGTTCTGAAGGGCTGTGGTGGGTTGGGACGCGCTGTGGTGGGTAGGGACAGGCTGTGGTGGGCTGTGGTGTGTTGTGACGGGTTGGCACGGGCTGGGACGGGCTGTGGTGGGCTGGGATGGGCTGCGGTGGGCTGTGGTGGGCTGAGACGGGCTCTGGAGGGCTGTGGTGGGCTGGGACGGGCTGTGGTGAACTGTGGTGGGCCGTGGTGGGCTTTCGTGGGCTGTGGTGGGCTTTCGTGGGCTGTGGTGGGCTTTCGTGGGCTGTGGTGGGCTGGGACGGTCTGTGGTGGGCTGGGACGGGCTGGGACGGGCTGTGGTGGGCTGGGACGGGCTGGGACGGGCTGTGGTGGGCGAGGACGTGCTGGGACGGGCTGTGGTGGGTTGTGGAGAGCTGGGACGGGCTGTGACGGGCTGTGGTGGGCTGCGACGGGCTCTGGTGGTCTGGGACGGGCTGGGACAGGCTGGGACGGGCTGTGGTGGGCTGAGACGGGCTGGGAGGGGCTGGGACGGGCTGTGGTGGGCTGGGACTTGCTGTGGTGTGCTGTGGTTTGTCCATCAAACAGCTTCTCTGTTTTTCTGTCTCTCAGGCCAACAGTTTTACCGTCTCCTCGGTCTCTGCCCCCTCTTGGCTTCGTCGTTTCATTATTAGAAAGAAAGGACAGGACCTGGCCAAAATAACTCAGCAGATGCCAAAGGTATGGGTGAGCTGGTTAGCTTAGCACCCCCGGCGTAGAAAAAGGTTTAGTCCAGATCACTCGTCACGAAAGAGAGAGGTGTATTCTAGCGTGGGTAAAACCAGGGGGAAATGACACAGATCTTTGCTGTTCAAGGGAACCCTCTCTTTTACTGCTGCAAACACTGCTCCTCCTATGTTATTGTCATGGGTTGAGCCCTTCCAAGGAAGCTTTACGTGGTGCTGTTTTGAGAACTGATGTAGTAGGATACCTGGAAATGGCGAGTGCAGCGAGGCTTCTCCCTGGGGAGTTAGACGGTATCTAGATAAAGGCTAAATGAGTAAACTTCTCCAAAGCCCTTGCAGAAACCGGGACGGCACCAGAGCCTTGGGCTCTAGGCACTGCCATATGGCCGAAATTGTTAAGTTTCTGACATGTAAAATTGTGGGGATTTGGTCTGGGCTTTTTGGGAAGGAGCACATCTCTCAGTGGCAGGGATCGATGGTGTAGGCCTGACCAAAAGCATTGGCCTGGCTTGGATCTTGGCAAATTCTGAAGAGATTCATTGTCCTTCACCTCAAGGTTCACATCAAATTCACTGGAGGAGAGGATAACATCACTTTGGAAGGACCTACAGAAGATGTGCATGTGGCTCAGGAACAGATTGAAGCCATGCTCAAGGAACTGGTGAGCTGGAGTTACTAGTTCCAGTAAGAAACTGGGGGAAGAAGGGGCAACAGAGCAGAGGTGATGAGGTGTTTGTCACATCCATAGGATGTCTTGGCATGCTTAATCGAACTCGCAGGAGACAAATTGTGTGGCAGGTGGATGACACCCCTTGGTCATCCATAGCATCCTTGAAAAGTCAGCATTAATTTTTTTGGTGCGGAGAAGGAAGGATTCTCTTTGTTATAGCTGGAGAGGCATAGAAGTCAGTCTTTTCAATGTTTCATGAGCACAATGCTCTCTTCTCAAAGCAGAGGAATGCTTGTGCTCTGCTTAAGAGCAGAAGTGCTTGTAGCTGACCGCTGGTGAGTCAGTGCCAATACTGGCAGTAGGCAGTTACTTAGGGCACGAGACAGAAGCGGTGGCCTGTCCTACCTGGCCCTATATATTATAATATATAATAAGGTACATACATACATATATAGATATAGATATAAAAATATAATTCTTTTTAGATCCACGGGATGGATTACGCAATAATCAAGGCTGACCACCAATTCCACCGACACCTCATTGGCAAGAACGCAGCTAAACGGTAAGTGGAGTGCCTTTCTAGTCCTTCCCATGCTCACACTCTTCGTGTTTAGTAGATGGTATCAGGGGCTCTGTAGCTCACCCAGTGTGCTGTCTCCATCACGTTTCCTCTGCTTTCCTGGAGTGGTGGTGGTACAAGGAGAGAAATGGGCCGTGAGGCCTTGCGATGGCTTTAACGTGTGAAAGTACCTTGGGAGCCTGAACAGTAGTGGAATTACTTCTCTGTGCGAATGACATTTTAGCAGCCAGTTGTGGGTGGTGGAAATGTGCTTGGTGAGCTTCTCCCTGTAGAGGAATGAAGGCGGTGGGTTGATTAGCATTGATAACACGCAGCTGTGGCCTTGCCTCAGAGGCAGTGGGTTGATTGACGTGGACGACGTGCAGGTGTAGCTGGCTCCCGCTAAGGGGTTAAATAGCCCTGTGGCTTGTGGGAGAGGGTGTCAGCTGGAGGAGGAGCAGTGTGGTCTGGCCTCTGGAGGAAGGCGCTACAGCACCGGCAGTAGAATATGGTCAACGCTAAAGCCTTGTTGCGGTCTGCTAGTTTGATAGCACTGCAACGTGTCCCCAGCCAAGAGTTTGGGGTAGAAAGGAACGATTATCCTCTGCTCTAAATGTGATACTGTTTGGGGAAGAAACACGCCTCGCTCTGACAAGGGAACAATGGGCTCTGTAGATGCCACGGTATTTACTTGGACAGGCTCTCGTGTGGCACAGGTCTGCTCTCACTGAACTCCAGGGGGAAGAGGCAATTTCCCCTGTCTCAACCCTACCCCGCTGAGCCCTTCCCAGAGGCGGCTTTACTTCTTCAACAGCCTCTGAGCAGTGATAATCAAGGTGCCTTGCTTCCAGGTCTTTGCCTAGCAGACGGCGTCACCACAGTCCTTGCCTCGAAGTTAACAGGATGAAGGATCTGTACAAGGTGTCTGTGCGCATTCCCCCGGACAACGAGAAGAGCAACCCGATCAGAATGGAAGGAGACCCACAGGGGGTCCCACAGGCCAAGAAAGAGCTGCTGGAACTCGCTTCCTGTATGGTGAGTGGGTAGGACGTGATGTTTGGGAGACTGCAGGGTTTGCGCTCTCGTGTTCCCTTGTAACCTTCTGGTGCGAGTGTGTGCCCCTTGCCCACCGAGCACTTGGATCTCATGACAAGTGCAAGTTCCTCTTCACAAATGTCTTCCCCTGTTCCCTCGGGTAGCCTTTCTCTGTCAACGCAGAGTGAATTTTGTCTGGAGAAAAGAGGGACAGTGCTGGCAAGTAAACCGTCGGGCAGCAAACCGCTAAGTCAAAGTAGACGGCTCTCCGGCTGAACACTCAGTGTGCCCTCTGTTCCCATCAGGAAAATGAACACGCTGCGGACCTAATCGTTGAGCAGAAATTCCACCGGACCATCATTGGGCAGAAGGCTGAGCGGGTCTGGGAAATCCGGGAGCAATTCCCAGAGGTAAGGCTTTGTAGGAGAGGAGGAATCCAGAGGGGATATTTCCTACATGGGTAGTAGGCCTGTCGTCACAGAAGTCGTAACTTTAGTGGCTCTGTAGCGCAAGTGTCTGAGAAGATAGTTCTTTTAGCCAGAGGCCGCTAACACGGTTCCCCGTTTCTGAATGGGAAAAGGGCATGAGTAGGATCCCCCCAACCTTTGCATGTGTCTGACACAAGGGTTCTTGCTTTTGCTTGAGCTAACTAGAAATGACCGCTCCTGCAGGTTATCATCAGCTTCCCAGACCCTGCACACAAGAGTGACATCGTCCAACTCCGAGGTCCCAAAAACGAGGTGGAGAAGTGCACCGAGTACATGCAAAAGATGGTGGCAGACCTGGTAAGGAGGTCTTCTGCCTGCTCTTCCCTCCTACGTGCCTGGATAACCCTGGGGCAAAGCAGAGCTCTACTGGCTTGGGTAGAGCTAAAACACCTCAAGAGGAGGGAGCTGTCGGCGCTGTTTTGGCTGAATGGAGGCAGGGGGATAGTACCTGTTATGGGAAGGCTATAGGGGAACGTCCTTGCCTTTGTTTAGTCTTACAAAAGTCCCTCGTATAGAGAACTTCCTTGGGTCTAAGCCTGTTTTCAAAAGCTCGTTTATCAGAGCTCCTGAAGTCGGGCCTCCCTTGCCACGACAGTGTAAACTTCATGTCTCCCTTCCTTTCTCCCTTAGGTTGAAAACAGCTTTTCTATTTCTGTCCCCATCTGCAAACAGTTCCACAAGAACATCATAGCGAAAGGAGGTGCCAAAATCAAGAAGGTGAGATACTGTTCCTAACACAGGTGGGCCGTGGCGGGCCGGGACGGGCCGTGGCGGGCTGTGGTGGGCTCGTATTGGCTGGCACGGGCTGGGACGGGCTGCGGTGGGCTGTGGTGTGCTGTGGTGGGCTGGGACGGGCCGTGGTGGGCTGGGATGGACTGTGATGAACTGAGACGGGCTGTGGTGGGCCGTGTTGGGCCGGGACAGGCCCTGGTGGGCTGTGGTGGGCTGGGACGGGCTGTGGTGGGCTGGGACGAGCTGTGGTGGGCTGGGACAGGCTGTGGTGGGCTGGGACGGGCTGGGACGGGTTGCGGTGGGCTGGGACGGGTTGCGGTGGGCTGGGACGGGTTGCGATGGGCTGGGACGGGTTGCGGTGGGCTGTGGTGGGTTGTAATGGGCGGGGACAGGCTTTGGTGGGCAGGGACGGCCTGTGGTGGACGTGGACGGTCTGGGGTGGGCCGGGACGGGCTGTGGTGGGCTGTGGTGAGCTGGGAGAGGCCTTGGACGGGCAGGGATGGGTTGTGCTGGGCTGGGACGGGCTCTGGTGGGCTGGGACAGCCTGGGATGGGCTGGGACGGGCTGTGGTAGGCTGGGACGGGCTCTGGTGTTGTGGGACGGGCTGTGGTGGGCTGGGACGGGCTGCGGTGGGGTGTGGTGGGCTGGGACGGGCTGTGGTGGGCTGTGGTGGGTTGTGGTGAGTTGGGACGGGCTGGGACGCGCTGGGACGGGCTGTGGTGGGTGTGGTGGACTGGGACGCACTGTGGTGAGCTGAGACGGGCTGTGGTGGGCTGGGATTTGCTGGGACGGGCCGTGGTGGGCTGGGACGGGCCGTGGTGGGATGGGAAAGGCTGGGACAGGTTGTGGTGGGCTGGGACAGGTTGTGGTGGGTTGGGACGGGCTGTGGTGAGCTGGGACTGGCTGGCACGGGCTGCGGTGGGCTGGTATTGGCTGGCACGGGCTGGGACGGGCCGTGGTGGGCTGGGACGGGCCGTGGTGGGCTGGGACAGGCTGGGATGGGCCGTGGTGGGCTGGGCTGGGCCGTGGTGGGCTGGGACAGCTTCGAACGGGCTGTGGTGGGCTTCGAATGGGCTGTGGTGGGCTTCGAACGGGCTGTGGTGGGCTTCGAGCGGGCTGTGGTGGGCCGGGACGGGCTGTAGTTGGCCGGGACGGGCTGTGGTGGGCAAGGACGGGCTGGGACGGGCCGGGACGGGCTTGGACGGGCTGTGGTGGGCTGGGACAGGCTGTGGTGGGCTGGGACGGGCTGGCACGGGCTGCGGTGGGCTCGTATTGGCTGGCACGGGCTGGGACGGGCTGTGGTGGACTGTGGTGTGCTGTGGTGGGCTGGGACGGGCCGTGGTGGGCTGGGACGGACTGTGATGAACTGAGACGGGCTGTGGTGGGCCGTGTTGGGCCGGGACAGGCCCTGGTGGGCTGTGGAGTGCTGGGACGGGCTGTGGTGGGCTGTGGTGGGCTGAGACGGGCTGGCACGGGCTGCGGTGGGCTCGTATTGGCTGGCACGGGCTGGGATGGGATGCGATGGGCTGGGACGGGATGCAATGGGCTGGGACGGGCTGCGGTGGGCTGGGGCGGGCTGAGACGGGCTGGGACGGGCTGTGGTGGGCTGGGACAAGCTGTGGTGGGCGGGGAGGGGTTTTGTTGGGTGGGGACGGGCTGTGGTGGGCGGGGACGGGTTGTGGTGGGCTGGGATGGGCTGTGGTAAGCTGGGACGGGCTCTGGTAGTCTGGAACTGGCTGTGTTAGGCTGGGACGGGCTGGGACGTGTTGGGACAAGCTGGGACATGCTGGGACGGGCTGCGGTGGGGTGACATGGGCCCTGGTAGGCTGTGCAGGACTGTGCTGGGCTTTGGTTGGCTTGGACGGGCCGTGGTGGGCTTTGGTGGGCTGGGACGGTCTGTGTTGGGCCGTGGTGGGCTGGGACGGGCCGTGGTGGGCTGGGACGGGCTCTGGTGGGCTGGGACGAGCTGGGAAAAGCTGTGGTGGGCTGGGACGGGCCGTGGTGGGATGGGACGGGCCGTGGTGGGCTGGGATGGGCCGTGGTTGGCTGGGAAGGGCTTTGGTGGGCGGGGACGGGCTGTGGTGGGCGGGGACGGGCTGTGGTGGGCGGGGACGGGCTGTGGTGGGCGGGGACGGGCTGTGGTGTGCTGGGACGGGCTGTGGTGGACTGGGACGGGCTGTGGTTGGCTGGGACGGGCCGTGATGAGCTGAGACGGGCTGTGGTGGGCCGTGTTGGGCCGGGACAGGCCCTGGTGGGCTGTGGAGTGCTGGGACGGGCTGTGGTGGGCTGGGACGGACTTGGACGCACTATGGTGTAATGGGACGGGCTGGGACGGCCTGTGTTGGGATGGCACGGGCTGTGGTGGGCCGTGGTGGACTGGAAAGGGCCGTGGTGGGCTGGGACTGGCCGTGGTGGGCTGGGAAACGCTGTGGTGGGCCGTAGTGGGCTGTGCTGGGCCGTGGTGGGACGGGCTGTGGTGGGCTGGGACGGGCTGCGGTGGGGTGTGGTGGGCTGGGACCGGCTGCGGTAGGGTGTGGTGGGCTGGGACCGGCTGCGGTGGACTGTGGTGAGCTGGGAAGGGATGCGGTGGGCTGGAATGGGCTGGGACGGGCTGTGGTGGACTGGGACGCGCTGTGGTGAGCTGAGACGGACCGTGGTGGGCTGGGACGGGCTGGTACTTGATGTGGTGGGCTGGGACGGGCTGTGGTGGTCTGGGACGAGCTGGGAAAAGCTGTGGGGGGCTGGGACGGGCCGTGGTGGGATGGGACGGGCCGTGGTGGGCTGGGATGGGCCGTGGTGGGCTGTGGTGGGCTGGGACGGGCCGTGGTGGGCTGTGGTGTGCCGTGATGGGCTGGGATGGGCTGTGGTGGGCTGTGGTGGGACGGGGACGGACTGTGGTGGGCAGGGACGAGCTGTGGTTGGTTGTGGTGGGCTGGGACGGGCTGTGGTTGGCTGGGACGGACTGTGATGAACTGAGACGGGCTGTGGTGGGCCGTGTTGGGGTCTGGGAAGTTGATGATAACCTGCAGGAGCGGTCATTTGTAGTTAGCTCAAGCAAAAGCAAGAACCCTTGTGTCAGACACATGCAAAGGTTGGGGGGATCCTACTCATGCCCTTTTCCCATTCAGAAACGGGGAACCGTGTTAGCGGCCTCTGGCTAAAAGAACTATCTTCTCAGACACTTGCGCTACAGAGCCACTAAAGTTACGACTTCTGTGACGACAGGCCTACTACCCATGTAGGAAAGAACCCCTCTGGATTCCTCCTCTCCTACAAAGCCTTACCTCTGGGAATTGCTCCCGGATTTCCCAGACCCGCTCAGCCTTCTGCCCAATGATGGTCCGGTGGAATTTCTGCTCGACGATTAGGTCCGCAGCGTGTTCATTTTCCTGATGGGAACAGAGGGCACACTGAGTGTTCAGCCGGAGAGCCATCTACTTTGACTTAGCGGTTTGCTGCCCGACGGTTTACTTGCCAGCACTGTCCCTCTTTTCTCCAGACCAAATTCACTCTGCGTTGACAGAGAAGGGCTACCCGAGGGAACAGGGGAAGACATTTGTGAAGAGGAACTTGCACTTGTCATGAGATCCAAGTGCTCGGTGGGCAAGGGGCACACACTCGCACCAGAAGGTTACAAGGGAACACGAGAGCGCAAACCCTGCAGTCTCCCAAACATCACGTCCTACCCACTCACCATACAGGAAGCGAGTTCCAGCAGCTCTTTCTTGGCCTGTGGGACCCCCTGTGGGTCTCCTTCCATTCTGATCGGGTTGCTCTTCTCGTTGTCCGGGGGAATGCGCACAGACACCTTGTACAGATCCTTCATCCTGTTAACTTCGAGGCAAGGACTGCGGTGACGCCGTCTGCTAGGCAAAGACCTGGAAGCAAGGCACCTTGATTATCACTGCTCAGAGGCTGTTGAAGAAGTAAAGCCGCCTCTGGGAAGGGCTCAGCGGGGTAGGGTTGAGCCAGGGGAAATTGCCTCTTCACCCTGGAGTTCAGTGAGAGCAGACCTGTGCCACACGAGAGCCTGTCCAAGTAAATACCTTGGCATCTACAGAGCCCATTGTTCCCTTGTCAGAGCGAGGTGTGTTTCTTCCCCAAACAGTATCACATTTAGAGCAGAGGATAATCGTTCCTTTCTACCCCAAACTCTTGGCTGGGGACACGTTGCAGTGCTATCAAACTAGCAGACCGCAACAAGGCTTTACCGTTTGTCGCGACGGAGGGAAGACACAGTCGCTCAATATGAGTGATCAGCAGACTTCGTTTATTGTACCTTACAGTCACCTTTTATGCCTTCTTATAATTAGCTCATACATATTACAAAAGTTAAGCTCATTATTGGTTAGTTGCCTAAATACCAAGCCCGCCCCTTGTTTCTCTTCTGTTGTTATCTGTTCCCACCTGCAACATTCTTTTCCCACCAAAATCTTCCTGTTACTGTGTAACAAGGACAGCCAAAGACAGTGTATTTTGCTTTACTTCAGATAAGCTGAGAGCGATGTGCATTTTTGTCCAGCCAGCTGGACTATGTCTATGTGACCCTTTTCAGCTAGTCAGTTATCCACAATTCCCCCGTTTTTATTTTGGGCGACATAGGCCTGGTTGACCATTTTCAATAACAGCGTTTTAACACAGGAAAATACACAGCCAACTTATAAAATCTCAGTTCAGATGTATAATTCCAGAAATACTTGAAAAATAAAGTTAGCTTGAAGCTTTAATTTAGATGCTCTTTCTGTTCCAGTGATACAAAAAGTTTAAAAACATTCAAAGGTAATTTTAAAGTTCTGAACATGGACTAATGCAAGCTCAAAACCCAAAAAGAAACCAAAATGATGTTTGACTAGGAATATTTGCAAATATTGTAGTGGAAAATCCCTGACCATTAACAATTTTCTGTCCAAATAACAACTGCCCTTATGCAACCAACCAATCCATACATTTTCTGAAGAATACTTCATTGATATCAAAGAATTAACAAAGGGAAAAAATTAGTTCTAAGCTATATACATTCATAAGTGGATTTTTCAATAGTTACATACAGATTTACACACTAAGCCATAATGGCTTGTAGGTGATACACACAAGAAGAGTACGTTGCTTATCTGTCTGAATGTCTATGCTAAATTTGACAACTATGCCACAAGCCAAGCCTACATGGGTGCTGTATGTTATGCACGTTCCTTAACAAACAGAAGTATAATAGGTAAATTCCCAAGATGTAGTCCCCAACCTAATTATATTATTTTGTAGCCAATTAAGGAAAATAACACAAATGTGCATATCTACATGTGCACACAGCTTTTAGTTCAGAACCAATCTGTGATATAAGGCCTTAGCCTTATGGCATCATCAAATCTTAACGAGTACAGTAATTAAAAATGCAGTCTTACTGTAAGTGCGATTTATGCTGACATTCCCTCAAATGCTACACGTGAGTATTTCTCACTCAACTGCCTCAAGGTAAAATAGTAGTATTCGTTAATATGTATTAAAAAATCATTAATTCTCTACAATAGCAGTTGACTTCCATAACACTATGTAAGCAAAAGAGGCCTAAGATGGGTTTTCTGAATACTAACAATTTATTTTAGACTGTCTAAACTCAGGTCTTGAAAGATTTCACTCTGCCAGACATAGAAACACTGTTGCACTCCAGTTGTGATATCCCTTTTCCCAAGTTGTCACATGCACATCTCGCTCAAGCAACATTATTGTCAAAGTTTCTCTCTGCTACATAAAAGCATGTTGCACTTGTAGATATAAAAGACAGCACCCTTACTTAGATTATTACCTTATTACCTCATAACTCTTAGTATACCTTGTATCTCTGATTTCATCACTTCAAAAATTCACCAGAAGCAGATAAAACCACAGCATCAGACTAAACTACACCTTAACTGCTGATTCAAATAAAGGCATTCTCTTCCACATATGCCTAATGCTTACAAATAGTGTTGGCTGGTTTTGATCAAGAAACTATTATTACAATAACGATCAAAAATAATAATCCCGTTTGCAAAATGCCTTTAAGCCAGCCTCCTAGTCCCAACCAATTTCCACATTCAGAATACAGCATAAATACAGAATACAGAATAAATTATCTCCATCAAGGCAAAAAGGCTTCTCTTTAAGCACAGAGATGTTTGCTAGTTCAAGGCAGAAACCCATTTCTTGTAGGGGACATCTGAAGCACTTTTTTTGGTGGGTTTGTACTCAATTCCGTATTTTTCCTTCAGAAGCTTAAGCTGTTCCTCTTGTTTCAGGAGTGTTTCCAACTCTGATTTGTCGAATAGGTCCATATTTCCCAAAGATATCCTACATTTCCTCCGCTGTGATTTCATACGGCAGGTTCCGAATATAAAGGATCCGATTGACCTCTGGGGGCAGCCAGATGTCATCTCGCTTGGCCGCTTGCATCGCCATGGCGCCGATCGGAGGGGGGGGGTGCCGCCTCGGAGAGAAACCGCGGCCGGGAAGGGGCCTGCCGGGCTGCGCGCCGCCGCTCGCCGCTGCCGCGGGGGACCCGGATGCTATCCCATACGCTAATAACCCGGGTAATGCCTTTTTACAATCTATGTCCTGAACGCTCCGCTTTTCTAAAAAGCATATGAGCGAATCGTACGTCGCTTGTCTCTCCATACCTTCGTCAGCGCTGTTGCAGCCTTTGCGAGACTTCGGCGACGCGTGGCCGGCGGGACCCTCTGTAGGTGCTCCCGGGCGCGGGGACTGTGCCCTTCCGCCTCCTGCGCTGCTTTCAGGACCGGTACCCGAATCTCCGTCGAACCGTGGCTCGCAGGTTCAGCCCTCTCTAGGGTCCCTGTTCGGGCGCCATTTGTTGCGACGGAGGGAAGACACAGTCGCTCAATATGAGTGATCAGCAGACTTCGTTTATTGTACCTTACAGTCACCTTTTATGCCTTCTTATAATTAGCTCATACATATTACAAAAGTTAAGCTCATTATTGGTTAGTTGCCTAAATACCAAGCCCGCCCCTTGTTTCTCTTCTGTAGTTATCTGTTCCCACCTGCAACATTCTTTTCCCACCAAAATCTTCCTGTTACTGTGTAACAAGGACAGCCAAAACAGTGTATTTTGCTTTACTTCAGATAAGCTGAGAGCGATGTGCATTTTTGTCCAGCCAGCTGGACTATGTCTATGTGACCCTTTTCAGCTAGTCAGTTATCCACAACCGTTGGCCATATTCTACTGCCGGTGCTGTAGCACCTTCCTCCAGAGGCCAGACCACACTGCTCCTCCTCCAGCTGACACCCTCTCCCACAAGCCACAGGGCTATTTAACCCCTTAGCGGGAACCAGCTACACCTGCACATCGTCCATGTCAATCAACCCACTGCCTCTGAGGCAAGGCCACAGCTGCGTGTTATCAATGCTAATCAACCCACCGCCTTCATTCCTCTACAGGGAGAAGCTCACCAAGCCCATTTCCACCACCCACAACTGGCTGCTAAAATGTCATTCGCACAGAGCAACATGTGGAAAAAAAAAAAAAAAAAATTCCTCCAGGACACATCAAAGTAATTCCACTACTGTTCAGGCTCCCAAGGTACTTTCACACGTTAAAGCCATCGCAAGGCCTCACGGCCCATTTCTCTCCTTGTACCACCACCACTCCAGGAAAGCAGAGGAAACGTGATGGAGACAGCACACTGGGTGAGCTACAGAGCCCCTGATACCATCTACTAAACACGAAGAGTGTGAGCATGGGAAGGACTAGAAAGGCACTCCACTTACCGTTTAGCTGCGTTCTTGCCAATGAGGTGTCGGTGGAATTGGTGGTCAGCCTTGATTATTGCGTAATCCATCCCGTGGATCTAAAAAGAATTATATTTTTATATCTATATCTATATATGTATGTATGTACCTTATTATATATTATAATATATAGGGCCAGGTAGGACAGGCCACCGCTTCTGTCTCGTGCCCTAAGTAACTGCCTACTGCCAGTATTGGCACTGACTCACCAGCGGTCAGCTACAAGCACTTCTGCTCTTAAGCAGAGCACAAGCATTCCTCTGCTTTGAGAAGAGAGCATTGTGCTCATGAAACATTGAAAAGACTGACTTCTATGCCTCTCCAGCTATAACAAAGAGAATCCTTCCTTCTCCGCACCAAAAAAATTAATGCTGACTTTTCAAGGATGCTATGGATGACCAAGGGGTGTCATCCACCTGCCACACAATTTGTCTCCTGCAAGTTCGATTAAGCATGCCAAGACATCCTATGGATGTGACAAACACCTCATCACCTCTGCTCTGTTGCCCCTTCTTCCCCCAGTTTCTTACTGGAACTAGTAACTCCAGCTCACCAGTTCCTTGAGCATGGCTTCAATCTGTTCCTGAGCCACATGCACATCTTCTGTAGGTCCTTCCAAAGTGATGTTATCCTCTCCTCCAGTGAATTTGATGTGAACCTTGAGGTGAAGGACAATGAATCTCTTCAGAATTTGCCAAGATCCAAGCCAGGCCAATGCTTTTGGTCAGGCCTACACCATCGATCCCTGCCACTGAGAGATGTGCTCCTTCCCAAAAAGCCCAGACCAAATCCCCACAATTTTACATGTCAGAAACTTAACAATTTCGGCCATATGGCAGTGCCTAGA
The DNA here is from genome assembly GCF_023634085.1 of Falco cherrug. Lineage (NCBI taxonomy): Eukaryota > Metazoa > Chordata > Aves > Falconiformes > Falconidae > Falco > Falco cherrug. The sequence continues at coordinate 204,602 of NW_026599324.1, forward strand.
GCCCAAGGCTCTGGTGCCGTCCCGGTTTCTGCAAGGGCTTTGGAGAAGTTTACTCATCTAGCCTTTATCTAGATACCGTCTAACTCCCCAGGGAGAAGCCTCGCTGCACTCGCCATTTCCAGGTATCCTACTACATCAGTTCTCAAAACAGCACCACGTAAAGCTTCCTTGGAAGGGCTCAACCCATGACAATAACATAGGAGGAGCAGTGTTTGCAGCAGTAAAAGAGAGGGTTCCCTTGAACGGCAAAGATCTGTGTCATTTCCCCCTGGTTTTACCCACGCTAGAATACACCTCTCTCTTTCGTGACGAGTGATCTGGACTAAACCTTTTTCTACGCCGGGGGTGCTAAGCTAACCAGCTCACCCATACCTTTCGCATCTGCTGAGTTATTTTGGCCAGGTTCTGTCCTGTCTTTCCAATAATGAAACGATGAAGCCAAGAGGGCGCAGAGACCGAGGAGACGGTAAAACTGTTGGCCTGAGAGACAGAAAAACAGAGAAGCTGTTTGATGGACAAACCACAGCCCACCACAGCCCGTCCCAGCCCGTCTCAGCTCACCACAACTCGCCACAGCGCACCACAGCCCGTCCCAGCCAACCACAGCCCACCAGAGCCCGTCCCGGACCACCACAGCCCACCACAGCCCACCACAGCCCGTCCCCGCCCAACACAGCCCGTCCCAGACCACCACAGCCCGTCCCAGCCCCTCCCAGACCGTCTCAGCCCGTCTCAGCTCACCACAACCCACCACAGTCCACCCCAGCCCGTCCCAGCCCTTCCCAGCCTGTCCCAGCCCACCACAGCCCGTCCCAGAACACCACAGACCGTCCCCACCCACCACAGCCCTTCCCAGCCCGTCCCAGCCCACCACAGCCAACCACGGCCCGCCACGGCCCTCCACAGCCCACCACTGCCCGTCCTGGCCTGCCACGGCCCACCACGGCCCGCCACGGCCCACCACGGACTACCACGGCCCACCACGCCCCGCCAGAGCCCACCACGGCCCGCCACAGCCCGTCCCAGACCGCCACAGCCCACCACAGCCCACCACTGCCCGTCCCAGCCCACCACAGCCCTCCACAGCATGTCCCAGCCTACCATGGCCCATCACAGCCCGCCACGGCCAACCACACCCCGCCACGGCCCACCACAGCCCGCCACGGCCCACCGCGGCCCACCACAGCCCAACATAGCCCATCCCGGCCCACCACAGCCTGTCCCTGGCCACGACAGCCCGTTCCAGCCCACCACAACCCGTCCCAGCTGACCACAGCCCGTTCCAGCCCACCACAGCCCGTCCAAGACCACCACAGCCCGTCCCAGCCCACCACAGCCCACCACAGCACGTCCCAGCCCACCACAGCCCGTCCCAGCCCACCGCAGCCCGTCCCAGCCCACCACGGCCCACCACAGCCCGTCCCAGCCCGCCACAGCCCGTCCCTGACCACCACAGCCCGTCCAAGGCCACCACAGCCCGTCCCAGCACACCACAGCCCTTCCCAGCCCACCACAGCCCGTCTGAGCTCACCAGAACCCACCACAGCCCACCACAGCCCGTCCCAGCCCACCACAGACCATCCCAGCCCACCAGAGCCCGTCCCAGCTCACTAGAGCCCGTCCCAGCTTACCACAGCCCACCACAGCCTGTCCCAGCCCACCACAGCCCTTCGCAGCCCACCACAGCCCTTCCCAGCCCAACACAGCCCGTCCCAGTCCACCACGGCCCGTCCCAGTCCATCCCGGACCACCACAGCCTGTCCCCGACCACCACAGCATGTCCCAGCCCGTCCCAGCCCACCACAGCCTGTCCCAGCCCACCACAGCCGGTCCCGGCCCACCACGGCCCGTCCCGACCACCACGGCCCGTCCTGGCCCATCACGGCCCTTCCCGGCCCATCACGGCCCACCACGGTCCAGAACGCCCAACCACGGTCTGTCCCAGCCCACCACGGCCCGTCCCGGACCACCACGGCCCGTCCCGGACCACCACGGCCCGTCTCAGCCCACCACGGTCCGTCCCAGCCCACCACGGCCCGTCCCAGCCCACCACGGACCAGCCCAGCCTGTCCCAGCCCACCACAGCCCTTCCCAGCCCACCACAGCCCGTCCCAGTCCGTCCCATCCAACCACAGCCCACCACAGCCCGTCCAAGCCCACCACAGACCGTCCTGGACCACCACAGCCCGTCTCAGCCCGTCCCAGCCCACCACAGCCCATCCCTGACCACCACAGCATGTCCCAGCCCGTCCCAGCCCACCACAGCCCGTCCCAGCCCACCACAGCCGGTCCCAGCCCAAGACAGCCGGTCCCAGCCCAAGACAGCCGGTCCCAGCCCACCACAGCCCACCAGAGCCCACCACAGCTCGTCCCAGCCCACCACAGCCCACCACATCTCGTCACAGGCCACCACAGCCTGTCCCAGTCCACCACAGGCCACTACAGCCCACCACAGCCCGTCCCAGCCCACCACAGCCCGTCCCAGCCCACCACAGCCCGTCCCAGCTCTTCCCAGCCCACTATAGCCCGTCACAGCCCACCACAGCCTGTAACAGCCCACCACAGCAAGTACCAGCCCGTCCCAGCCCACCACGGCCCACCAAAGCCCACCACAGCCCGTCTCAGCTCACCACAACCCGTCCCAGACGACCACAGCCCGTCCCAGCCCACCACAGCCCGTCCCAGCCCACCACAGCCCGTCCCAGCCCACCAGAGCCCGTCCCAGCCTGTTTCAGCCCACCACGGCTAACCTCGGCCTGTCCCGGCCCGCCACGGCTCACCATGGCCCACCACAGCACACCACGGCCCACCACAACCCTTCCCAGTCCACCACAGCCCACCACGGCCCGTCACAGCCCACCACGGCCCTTCCCAGCCAACCACGGCTCACAACAGCCCACCACGGCCCATCCCAGCCCACCACGGCCCATCCCAGCCCACCACGGCCCATCCCAGCCCACCACAGTTCACCACGACCCGTCCTAGCCCAGCACGGCCCGTCCCAACCCACCACGGCCCGTCCCAGCCCACCAAAGCTTTTCCCAGACCATCCTAGCCCACCACACCCACCACAACTCGTCCTAGCCGTTTCCAGCCCACCACAGCCCGTCCCAGTGCACCACAGCCCAGCACAGCCCGTCCCAGCCCACCACAGCCCGTCCCCGCCCACCACAGCCTGTCCCAGCACACCACAGGCCGTCCCAGCCCACCACAGCCCGTGACAGCCCACCACAGCCCGTCCCAGCCCACCACAGGCCGTCCCAGCCCACCACAGCCCACCACAACTCGTCACAGACCACCACAGCCTGTCCCGGACCACCACAGCCCATCCCAGATTACCACGGCCTGTCCCGGACCACCACAGCCCGTCCCAGACCACCACAGCTTGTCACTGCCCGTCCCAGCTTGTTGCAGCCCATCCCAGCCCACCACAGCCCACCACAGCCCACCAAAGCCAGTCCCAGACCACCACAGCCACTCCCAGACCACCACAGCCCGTCCCAGCCCATCCCAGCCCACCACAGCCCTTTCCAGCCCACCACAGCCAACCACGGGCAAACACAGCACGTCCCAGCCGACCACGGCCCGTCCCAGACCACCACAGCCCGTCCCAGCCCGTCCCAGCCCACCACAGCCCTTTCCAGCCCACCACAGCCAACCACGGGCAAACACAGCACGTCCCAGCCGACCACGGCCCGTCCCAGCCCACCACAGCCCGTCCCAGCCCACCACAGCTTATCCCAGGCCACCACAGCCCGTCCCAGGCCACCACAGCCCGTCCCAGGCCACCACAGCCCGTCCCAGCTTACCACAGCCCACCACAGCCCGTGTCAGCCCGTCCCAGCCCGTCCCAGCTCACCAGAACCCACCACAGCCCATTCCAGGCCACCACAGCACATCCCAGCCCTCCCCAGCCTGTCCCAGCCTTTCACAGCCCACCACAGCCCGTCCCAGCACACCACAGCCCCTCCCAGCCCACCAGAGCCCACCACAGCCTGTCCCAGCCCACCACTGCCCATCGCAGCCCACCACAGCTCGTCCTCGCCCACCACAGCCCGTCCCCGCCCACCACAGCCCGTCCCAGCCCGTCCCACCCCACAACAGCACTTCCCAGCCCACCACAGCCCGTCCCAGCCCACCACAGCCCGTCCCAGCCCACCACAGCCCGTCCCAGCCCACCACAGCCCAACCCAGCCCTTCCAAGCCTGTCCCAGCCCTTCCGAGCCTGTCCCAGCCCTTCCGAGCCTGTCCCAGCCCACCACAGCCGGTTCCAGAACACCAGAGCCCGTCCCAGCCCTTCCCAGCTTGTCCCCGCTCACCTAATCCCGTCCCCGCCCACCAAAACCCGTCCCCACCCACCAAAGCCCGTCCCCGCCCACCACAGCCCGTGCCCGACCACCACAGCCCGTCCCGGACCACCACAGCCCGTCCCGGACCACCACAGCCTGTCCCGGACCACCACAGCCCATCCCAGATTACCACGGCCTGACCCGGACCACCACAGCCCGTCCCAGACCACCACAGCTTGTCACTGCCCGTCCCAGCTTGTTGCAGCCCATCCCAGCCCACCACAGCCCACCACAGCCCACCAAAGCCAGTCCCAGACCACCACAGCCACTCCCAGACCACCACAGCCCGTCCCAGCCCATCCCAGCCCACCACAGCCCTTTCCAGCCCACCACAGCCAACCACGGGCAAACACAGCACGTCCCAGCCGACCACGGCCCGTCCCAGCCCACCACAGCCCGTCCCAGCCCACCACAGCTTATCCCAGGCGACCACAGCCCATCCCAGGCCACCACAGCCCGTCCCAGGCCATCACAGCCCGTCCCAGCTTACCACAGCCCACCACAGCCCGTGTCAGCCCGTCCCAGCCCGTCCCAGCTCACCAGAACCCACCACAGCCCATTCCAGGCCACCACAGCACATCCCAGCCCTCCCCAGCCTGTCCCAGCCCTTCACAGCCCACCACAGCCCGTCCCAGCACACCACAGCCCCTCCCAGCCCACCAGAACCCACCACAGCCTGTCCCAGCCCACCACTGCCCATCGCAGCCCACCACAGCTCGTCCCCGCCCACCACAGCCCGTCCCAGCCCACCACAGCCCGTCCCAGCCCGTCCCACCCCACAACAGCACTTCCCAGCCCACCACAGCCCGTCCCAGCCCACCACAGCCCTTCCCAGCCCACCACAGCCCGTCCCAGCCCACCACAGCCCAACCCAGCCCTTCTGAGCCTGTCCCAGCCCTTCCGAGCCTGTCCCAGCCCACCACAGCCGGTTCCAGAACACCAGAGCCCGTCCCAGCCCGTCCCAGCTTGTTCCCGCTCACCAAATCCCGTCCCCGCCCACCAAAACCCGTCCCCACCCACCAAAGCCCGTCCCCGCCCACCACAGCCCGTGCCCGCCCACCACAGCCCGTCCCGGACCACCACAGCCCGTCCCGGACCACCACAGCCCGTCCCGGACCACCACAGCCTGTCCCGGACCACCACAGCCCATCCCAGATTACCACGGCCTGTCCCGGACCACCACAGCCCGTCCCAGACCACCACAGCTTGTCACTGCCCGTCCCAGCTTGTTGCAGCCCATCCCAGCCCACCACAGCCCACCACAGCCCACCAAAGCCAGTCCCAGACCACCACAGCCTGTCCCAGACCACCACAGCCCGTCCCAGCCCGTCCCAGCCCACCACAGCCCTTTCCAGCTCACCACAGCCAACCACGGGCAAACACAGCACGTCCCAGCCGACCACGGCCCGTCCCAGCCCACCACAGCCCGTCCCAGCCCACCACAGCTTATCCCAGGCCACCACAGCCTGTCCCAGGCCACCACAGCCCATCCCAGGACACCACAGCCCGTCCCAGGCCACCACAGCCCGTCCCAGCTTACCACAGCCCACCACAGCCCGTGTCAGCCCGTCCCAGCCCGTCCCAGCTCACCAGAACCCACCACAGCCCATGCCAGGCCACCACAGCACATCCCAGCCCTCCCCAGCCTGTCCCAGCCCTTCACAGCCCACCACAGCCTGTCCCAGCCCACCACAGCCCCTCCCAGCCCACCAGAGCCCACCACAGCTTGTCCCAGCCCACCACTGCCCATCGCAGCCCACCACAGCTCGTCCTCGCCCACCACAGCCCGTTCCAGCCCACCACAGCCCGTCCCAGCCCACCACAGCATGTCACTGCCCGTCCCAGCTTGTTGCAGCCCATCCCAGCCCACCACAGCCCACCACAGCCCACCAAAGCCAGTCCCAGACCACCACAGCCACTCCCAGACCACCACAGCCCGTCCCAGCCCGTCCCAGCCCACCACAGCCCTTTCCAGCCCACCACAGCCAACCACGGGCAAACACAGCACGTCCCAGCCGACCACGGCCCGTCCCAGCCCACCACAGCCCGTCCCAGCCCACCACAGCTTATCCCAGGCCACCACAGCCCATCCCAGGCCACCACAGCCCGTCCCGGACCACCACAGCCCATCCCGGACCACCACAGCCCACCACAGCCCGTGTCAGCCCGTCCCAGCCCGTCCCAGCTCACCACAACCCACCAGAGCCCATCCCAGGCCACCATAGCACATCCCAGCCCTCCCCAGCCCGTCCCAGCCCTTCCCAGCCCACCACAGCCCGTCCCGGACCACGACAGCCCGTCCCGGACCACCACAACACGTCCCTGACCACCAGAGCACGTCCAAGACCACCACAGCCCGTCCCAGCCCCCCACAGCCCGTCCCAGCCCACCACAGCCCGTCCCAGCCTGTCCCAATACGTCCCAGCCCACCAGAGCCCAGCCCAGCCCACCACAGCCCGTCCCAGCTCACCACAACCCACCACAGCCCGTCTCAGCTCGCCACAGCCCACCACAGCCCGTCCCCGACCATTACAGCTCGTCCCCAGCCCACCACAGCCCGTCCCAGCCCACCACAGCCCTTCCCAGCCCACCACAGCCCACCACAGCCCGGCCCAGGCCGCCCCAGCTCGTTCCAGCCCATCCCAGCCCGTCACAGCCCGTTCCAGCACGTACCAGCCCACCACATCAAGTACCAGCCCGTCCCAGCCCACCACAGCCCGTCCCAGCCCACCACGGCCCACCGAAGCCCTCCACAGCACGTCTCAGCTCACCACAACCCGTCCCAGACCACCACAGCCGGTTACAGCTTATAACAGCCCGTCCCAGCCCGTGCCAGCCCGTCCCAAACCACCGCAGCCCGTCCCGGACCACCACGGCCGGTCCCAGCCCACCACGGCCCGTCCCAGCCCACTACAGCCCACCACAGCCTGTCCCAGCCCACCACAGCCCTTCGCAGCCCACCACAGCTCTTCCCAGCCCAACACAGCCCGTCCCAGTCCACCACGGCCCGTCCCAGTCCATCCCGGACCACCACAGCCCGTCCCCGACCACCACAGCATGTCCCAGCCCACCACAGCCCGTCCCAGCCCACCACAGCCGGTCCCGGCCCACCACGGCCCGTCCTGACCCACCACGGCCCATCCCGGCCCATCACGGCCCGTCCCGGCCCATCAAGGCCCACCACGGTCCAGAACACCCAACCACGGTCTGTCCCCGCCCACCACGGCCCGTCCCGGACCACCACGGCCCGTCCCAGACCACCACAGCCCGTCCCAACCCACCACGGCCCATCCCAGCCCACCACGGCCCACCAAAGCCCGCCACAGCACGTCTCAGCTCACCACAACCCGTCCCAGACCACCACAGCCGGTTACAGCTTATAACAGCCCGTCCCAGCCCGTGCCAGCCCGTCCCAAACCACCGCAGCCCGTCCCGGACCACCACGGCCGGTCCCAGCCCACCACGGCCCGTCCCAGCCCACTACAGCCCACCACAGCCTGTCCCAGCCCACCACAGCCCTTCGCAGCCCACCACAGCTCTTCCCAGCCCAACACAGCCCGTCCCAGTCCACCACGGCCCGTCCCAGTCCATCCCGGACCACCACAGCCCGTCCCCGACCACCACAGCATGTCCCAGCCCACCACAGCCCGTCCCAGCCCACCACAGCCGGTCCCGGCCCACCACGGCCCGTCCCGACCCACCACGGCCCGTCCCGGCCCATCACGGCCCATCCCGGCCCATCAAGGCCCACCACGGTCCAGAACACCCAACCACGGTCTGTCCCCGCCCACCACGGCCCGTCCCGGACCACCACGGCCCGTCCCGGACCACCACAGCCCGTCCCAGCCCACCACGGTCCGTCCCAGCACACCACGGCCCGTCCCAGCCTGTCCCAGCCCACCACAGCCCTTCCCAGCCCACCACAGCACGTCCCAGCCCACCACAGCCCGTCCCAGCCCACCACAGCCCGTCCCAGTCCGTCCCATCCAACCACAGCCCACCACAGCCCGTCCAAGCCCACCACAACTCGTCCCAGACCGTTCCAGCACAGCACAGCCCATGCAAGCCCACCACAGCCCGTCCCCGACCACCACAGCCGGTACCAGCCCAAGACAGCCGGTCCCAGCCCAAGACAGCCGGTCCCAGCCCACCACAGCCCGTCTCAGTTCATCACAGTCCGTCCCAGCCCACCACGGCACGTCCCAGCCCACCACAGCCCACCAGAGCCCACCACAGCTCGTCCCAGCCCACCACAGCCCGTCCCAGCCCACCACAGCCCGTCCCAGCCCACCACAGCCCGTCTCAAGCTCACCAGAACCCACAACAGCCCGTCCCAGCCCACCACAGCCCATCCCAGCCCACCACAGCCCATCCCGGACCACCACAGCCCGTCCCGGACCACCACAGCCCGTCTCAAGCTCACCAGAACCCACCACAGCCAGTCCCAGCCCACCACAGCACGTCGCAGCTCACCGCAGCCCATCCGAGCCCACCGTAGTCCGTCCCAGCCCACCACACCTCACCTCAGCCCACCACAGCCAACCACTGCCCATTACAGCATACCACAGCCCGTCCCAGCCCACCACAGCCCGTCCAAGCCCACCAAAGCCCGTCCCAGCCCACCACAGCCCGTCCTAGCCCACCACAGCCCGTCCTAGCCCACCACAGCCCATTACAGCATACCACAGCCCGTCCCAGCACACCACAGCCCGTCCCAGCCCACCACAGCCCACCACAGCCCATCCCAGCCCACCGCAGCCCGTCCCGGACCACCACAGCCCATCCCAGCCCACCACAGCTTGTCACAGCCCGTCCCAGCACACCACAGCCCACCAAAGCCCTTCCGAGACCACCACAGCCCGTCCCGGACCACCACAGCCCGTCCCTGCCCGTCCCAGCCCACCACAGCCCTTTCCAGCCCACCACAGCCCACCACGGGCAACCACGGCACGTCCCAGCCGACCACGGCCCATCCCAGCCCACCACAGCCCGTCCCAGCCCACCACAGCTTATCCGAGCCCACCACAGCCCGTCCCAGCCCACCACAGCCCGTCCCGGACCACCACAGCCCGTCCCAGCTTACCACAGCCAGCCACAGCCCGTGTCAGCCCGTCCCAGCCCGTCCCAGCTCACCACAACCCACCACAGCCCATCCCAGGCCACCACAGCACATCCCAGCCCTCCCCAGCCCGTCCCAGTTCTTCCCAGCCCACCACAGCCCGTCCCAGCCCACCACAGCCCGTCCCAGCCCACCAGAGCCCACCACAGCCCATCCCAGCCCACCACTGCCCATCGCAGCCCACCACAGCTCGTCCTCGCCCACCACAGCTCGTCCTCGCCCACCACAGCTCGTCCTCGCCCACCACAGCCCGTCCCAGCCCACCACAGCCCGTCCCAGCGCGTCCCACCCCACCACAGCCCGTCCCAGCCCACCACAGCCCGTCCCGGCCCACCACAGCCCGTTCCAGACCACCAGAGCTCGTCCCAGCCCACCACAGCCCTTTCCAGCCCACCACAGCCCACCACGGGCAAACACAGCACGTCCCAGCCGACCACGGCCCGTCCCAGCCCACCACAGCCCGTCCCAGCCCACCACAGCTTATCCCAGGCCACCACAGCCCGTCCCAGGCCACCACAGCCCGTCCCAGCTTACCACAGCCCACCACAGCCCGTGTCAGCCCATCCCAGCCCGTCCCAGCTCACCAGAACCCACCACAGCCCATGCCAGGCCACCACAGCACATCCCAGCCCTCCCCAGCCTGTCCCAGCCCTTCACAGCCCACCACAGCCCGTCCCAGCCCACCACAGCCCGTCCCAGCCCACCAGAGCCCACCACAGCCCGTCCCAGCCCACCACTGCCCATCGCAGCCCACCACAGCTCGTCCTCGCCCACCACAGCCTGTCCCAGCCCACAACAGCCCTTCCCAGCCCACCACAGCCCGTCCCAGCCCACCACAGCCCGTCCCAGCCCACCACAGCCCGTCCCAGCCCACCACAGCCCACCACAGCCCTTCCGAGCCTGTCCCAGCCCTTCCGAGCCTGTCCCAGCCCTTCACAGCCCACCACAGCCCGTCCCAGTCCACCACAGCCCGTCCCAGACGACCACAGCCCGTCCCAGCTTACCACAACTTATCCCAGCCCACCACAGCCCGTCCCAGCCAACCACAGCCCGTCCCCGCCCACCACAGCCCGTCCCCGCCCACCACAGCCCATCACAGCCCACCACAGCCCCTCCCAGCCCACCACAGCCCGTTCCAGACCACCAGAGCCCGTCCCAGCCCACCAGAGCCTGTCTCAAGCTCACGAGAACCCACCACAGCCCACCACAGCCCGTCCCAGACCACCATGGCCCACCACAGCCCACCACGGCCCGTCCCAGCCCACCACAGCGAACCACGGCCCACAACAGCCCACCACGACCTGTCCCAGCCCTCCACGACCTGTCCCAGCCCTCCACGGCCCACCACAGCCCACCCCTTCCCATCCCGGCCCAAAACGGCCCACCACAGCCCACCACGGCCCACCACGGTTCACCACCGCCCACCACAGTTCACCACGGCCCATCCCCGCCCACCACGGCCCACCACAGCCCGTCCCAGCCTGTCCCGGCCCGTCCCAGCACGTCCTAGCCCACCAGAGCCCGTCCCAGTTCACCAGAGCCAGTCCCAGCCCACCACAGCACACCACAGCCCGTCCCAGCCCACAATAGCCCATCCCAGCCCACCACAACCCCGTCCCAGGCCGTCACAGCTCGTGCCGGCCCACCACAGCTTGTCCCGGCCCACCACAGCCCGTCCCAGACAACCACAGCACGTCCCGGCCCACCACAGCCCACCACACTCTGTCCCAGCCCACCACAGCCCGTCCCAGCTCACCCCAGCCCGTTCCAGCCCACCACAGCCCGTCCCAGCCCACCACAGCTTGTCCCAGCCCACCACAGCCCGTCCAAGCCCGTCCCAGCCCGTTCCAGCCCACCACAGCCCGTTCCAGACCACCGAGCCGGTCCCAGCCCACCACAACCCACCACAGCCCGTACCAGCCCACCACGGCCCACCACAGCCCAACTTGACCTGTCCCAGCTCACCACGGCCCACCACAGCCCACCCCTTCCCATCCCGGCCTGAAACAGCCCACCACGGCCCACCACAGTTCACCACGGCCCGTCCCCGCCCACCACGGCCCACCACAGCCCGTCGCAGCCCACCACAACCTGTCCCAGCCCACCACAGCCCGTCCCAGCCCACCACAGCCCGTCCCAGCCCGTCCCAGTCCACCACAACCCGTCCCAGCCCACCACAGCTTGTTACACCTCTACCACAGCCCGTCCCATTTCACCACAGCCCGTTCCAGACTACCACAGCCCACCACAGCCCGTCCAAGGCCACCACAGCCCACCAGAGCTCGTCCCACCCCGTCCCAGCCCGTCCCAGCCCACCACAGCCAGTCCCAGCCCACCACAGCCAGTCCCAGCCCACCACAGCCAGTCCCAGCCCACCACAGCCCGTCCCAGACTACCACAGCCCGTCCCGGCCAGCCACAGCCTGTCCCGGCCCACCACAGCCCACCACAGCCCACCACAGCCTGTCCCGGCCCACCACATCCCGTCCCGGCCCACCACAGCCCACCACAGCCTACCACAGTCTGTCTCGGCCCACCAGAGCCCGTCCCAGCCCACCAGAGCCTGTCTCAAGCTCACGAGAACCCACCACAGCCCACCACAGCCCGTCCCAGACCACCATGGCCCACCACAGCCCACCACGGCCCGTCCCAGCCAACCACAGCGAACCACGGCCCACAACAGCCCACCACGACCTGTCCCAGCCCTCCACGACCTGTCCCAGCCCTCCACAGCCCACCACAGCCCACCCCTTCCCATCCCGGCCCAAAACGGCCCACCACAGCCCACCACGGCCCACCACGGTACACCACCGCCCACCACAGTTCACCACGGCCCGTCCCCGCCCACCACGGCCCACCACAGCCCGTCCCTGCCCACCACAGCCCGTCCCAGCCTGTCCCGTCCCGTCCCAGCGCGTCCTAGCCCACCAGAGCCCGTCCCACTTCACCAGAGCCAGTCCCAGGCCACCACAGCACACCACAGCCCGTCCCAGCCCACAATAGCCCATCCCAGCCCACCACAACCCCGTCCCAGGCCGTCACAGCCCGTGCCGGCCCACCACAGCTTGTCCCGGCCCACCACAGCCCGTCCCAGACAACCACAGCCCGTCCCGGCCCACCACAGCCCACCACACTCTGTCCCGGCCCACCACAGCCCGTCCCAGCTCACCCCAGCCCGTTCCAGCCTACCACAGCCCGTCCCAGCCCACCACAGCTTGTCCCAGCCCACCACAGCCCATCGCAGCCCACCACAGCCCGTCCAAGCCCGTCCCAGCCCGTCCCAGCCCACCACAGCCCGTTCCAGACCACCGAGCCGGTCCCAGCCCACCACAACCCACCACAGCCCGTACCAGCCCACCACGGCCCACCACAGCCCAACTTGACCTGTCCCAGCCCACCACGGCCCACCACAGCCCACCCCTTCCCATCCCGGCCCAAAACAGCCCACCACGGCCCACCACAGTTCACCACGGCCCGTCCCCGCCCACCACTGCCCACCACAGCCCGTCGCAGCCCACCACAACCTGTCCCAGCCCACCACAGCCAGTCCCAGCCCACCACAGCCCGTCCCAGCCCACCACAGCCCGTCCCAGCCCACCACAGCCCGTCCCAGCCCGTCCCAGCACACCACAGCCCATCCCAGCCCACCACAGCCCACCACAGCTTGTTACACCTCTACCACAGCCCGTCCCATTTCACCACAGCCCGTTCCAGACTACCACAGCCCACCACAGCCCGTCCAAGGCCACCACAGCCCACCAGAGCTCGTCCCACCCCGTCCCAGCCCGTCCCAGCCCACCACAGCCAGTCCCAGCCCACCACAGCCAGTCCCAGCCCACCACAGCCCGTCCCAGACTACCACAGCCCGTCCCGGCCAGCCACAGCCTGTCCCGGCCCACCACAGCCCACCACAGCCCACCACAGCCTGTCACGGCCCACCACATCCCGTCCCGGCCCACCACAGCCCACCACAGCCTACCACAGTCTGTCTCGGCCCACCACAGCCCTTCCCAGCTCACCCCAGCTTGTTCCAGCCCACCACAGCCCGTCCCAGCCCTCCACAGCCCGTCCCACGCCACTACAGCCCTCCATCCCGTCCCAGCCCACCACAGCCCACCACAGCCCTGCACAGCTCGTCCCAGCCCACCACGGTCCACCACAGCCCGCCACGGCCCACCACAGCCCACCATGCCCCACCATAGCGTACCACTGCCCGTCTCTGCCCGCCACGGCCCACCACGGCCTGCCAGAGCCCACCACGGCCCGCCAAGGCCCTCCACAGCCCATCCCAGCCCACCACAGCCCACCACAGCCCTCCACAGCCCACCACAGCCCTCCACAGCCCACCACAGCCCGTCCCAGCCCGTCCCATCCAGTCCCAGCCCGTCCCAGCCCACCACGGCCCACCACAGCCCGTCCCCGCCCACCGTAGCCCGTCCCAGCCTGCCACAGCCCAACAAAGCCCACCACAGCTTAACACAGCCCACCACAGCCCATCCCAGCCCACCACAGCTTGTCCCAGCACACTACAGCCCTCCACAGCCCGTCCCAGCCCACCACAGCCCGTCCCAGCCCACCACAGCCCGTCCCAGCCCACCACAGCCCGTCACAGTCCACCACAGCCCTCCACAGCACGTCCCAGCCCACCACAGCACGTCCCAGCCCACCACGGCCCACCACAGCCCGCCACGGCCCACCACAGACCTCCACAGCGTGTCCCAGCCCGTCCCAGGCCACCACAGCCCGCCACAGCCCGACACAGCCCACCACGGCCCATCACAGCCAGTCTCAGCCCGCCACAGACCACCACAGCCCGTCCCAGCCCGCCACAGCACACCAAAGCCCGACACAGCCCACCACGGCCCATCACAGCCCACCACAGCCCGACCCAGCCCACCACAGCCCGTCCCAGCACGTCCCAGCCCATCCCAGCCAACCACAGCCCGTCCCTGCCCGCCACGGCCCACCACGGCCCACCACAGCCCACCCAGGCCCGCCACGGCCCACCATGGCCCACCACAGCCTGTCCCAGCCCACCACGGCCCGTCCCAGCCCACCACAACCCACCGCAGCCCACCACAGTCCGTCCCAGCCCACCACAGCCCGTCCCAGCCCACCACAGCCCACCACAGCCCACCACAGACCTCCACAGACCTCCACAGCCCGTCCTGGTCAGCCACGGCCCACCACGGCCCGCCACAACCCACCACAGGCCGCAGACCCCACAACAGCCCGTCCCAGACCACCACAGCCCGTCTTGGCACGCCACAGTCCATCCAAGACCACCACAGCCCGTCCCAGCCCACCACAGCCCACCACAGCCCGTCCCAGCCCACCACAGCCCGTCCCCGCCCACCACAGCCCGTCCCAGCACACCACAGCCCGTACCCGCCCACCACAGCCCGTCCCCGCCCACCACAGCCCGTCCCCGCCCACCACAGCCCATCACAGCCCACCACAGCCCCTCCCAGCCCACCACAGCCCGTTCCAGACCACCAGAGCCCGTCACAGCCCACCAGAGCCTGTCTCAAGCTCACGAGAACCCACCACAGCCCACCACAGCCCGTCCCAGACCACCATGGCCCACCACAGCCCACCACGGCCCGTCCCAGCCCACCACAGCGAACCACGGCCCACAACAGCCCACCACGACCTGTCCCAGCCCTCCACGACCTGTCCCAGCCCTCCACGGCCCACCACAGCCCACCCCTTCCCATCCCGGCCCAAAACGGCCCACCACAGCCCACCACGGCCCACCACGGTTCACCACCGCCCACCACAGTTCACCACGGCCCGTCCCCGCCCACCACGGCCCACCACAGCCCGTCCCAGCCTGTCCCGTCACGTCCCAGCGCGTCCTAGCCCACCAGAGCCCGTCCCACTTCA
Organism: Falco cherrug; assembly: GCF_023634085.1. Taxonomy (NCBI): domain Eukaryota; kingdom Metazoa; phylum Chordata; class Aves; order Falconiformes; family Falconidae; genus Falco; species Falco cherrug. The sequence goes on from NW_026599324.1 coordinate 219,955, forward strand.
CCAGAGCCAGTCCCAGCCCACCACAGCACACCACAGCCCGTCCCAGCCCACAATAGCCCATCCCAGCCCACCACAACCCCGTCCCAGGCCGTCACAGCTCGTGCCGGCCCACCACAGCTTGTCCCGGCCCACCACAGCCCGTCCCAGACAACCACAGCCCGTCCCGGCCCACCACAGCCCACCACACTCTGTCCCAGCCCACCACAACCCGTCCCAGCTCACCCCAGCCCGTTCCAGCCCACCACAGCCCGTCCCAGCCCACCACAGCTTGTCCCAGCCCACCACAGCCCGTCCAAGCCCGTCCCAGCCCGTTCCAGCCCACCACAGCCCGTTCCAGACCACCGAGCCGGTCCCAGCCCACCACAACCCACCACAGCCCGTACCAGCCCACCACGGCCCACCACAGCACAACTTGACCTGTCCCAGCCCACCACGGCCCACCACAGCCCACCCCTTCCCATCCCGGCCCAAAACAGCCCACCACGGCCCACCACAGTTCACCACGGCCCGTCCCCGCCCACCACGGCCCACCACAGCCCGTCACAGCCCACCACAACCTGTCCCAGCCCACCACAGCCAGTCCCAGCCCACCACAGCCCGTCCCAGCCCACCACAGCCCGTCCCAGCCCACCACAGCCCGTCCCAGCCCGTCCCAGCACACCACAGCCCGTCCCAGCCCACCACAGCCCACCACAGCTTGTTACACCTCTACCACAGCCCGTCCCATTTCACCACAGCCCGTTCCAGACTACCACAGCCCACCACAGCCCGTCCAAGGCCACCACAGCCCACCAGAGATCGTCCCACCCCGTCCCAGCCCGTCCCAGCCCACCACAGCCAGTCCCAGCCCACCACAGCCAGTCCCAGCCCACCACAGCCCGTCCCAGACTACCACAGCCCGTCCCGGCCAGCCACAGCCTGTCCCAGCCCACCACAGCCCACCACAGCCCACCACAGCCTGTCACGGCCCACCACATCCCGTCCCGGCCCACCACAGCCCACCACAGCCTACCACAGTCTGTCTCGGCCCACCACAGCCCTTCCCAGCTCACCCCAGCTTGTTCCAGCCCACCACAGCCCGTCCCAGCCCTCCACAGCCCGTCCCACGCCACTACAGCCCTCCATCCCGTCCCAGCCCACCACAGCCCACCACAGCCCTGCACAGCTCGTCCCAGCCCACCACGGTCCACCACAGCCCGCCACGGCCCACCACAGCCCACCATGCCCCACCATAGCGTACCACTGCCCGTCTCTGCCCGCCACGGCCCACCACGGCCTGCCAGAGCCACCACGGCCCGCCAAGGCCCTCCACAGCCCATCCCAGCCCACCACGGCCCACCACAGCCCGTCCCGGCCCACCACGGACCACCACGGCCTGCCACAACCCGTCCCAGCCCGCCACAACCCGCCACAGTCCGTCACTAGCACATCCCAGAGCGCCACAGCCCGTCTTGGCACGACACAGCCCATCCAAGACCGCCACAGCCCGTCCCAGCCCACCACAGCCCACCACAGCCCGTCCCAGCCCATCACAGACGGTCCCAGCCCACCACCGCCCATCCCAGCCCACCACAACTTGTCCCAGCCCACCACAGCCCACCACAGACTGTCCCAGCCCACCACAGCTTATCCCATCCCACCACAGCCCGTCCCAGCCCGTCCAAGCCCGCTGCAGCCCACCACGGCCCGCCACGGCCCACCACACCTGCCGCGGCCCACCACAGCCCGCCACGGCCCACCACGGCACACCACGGCCTACCACGGCCCAACACGCCCCACCAGAGCCCACCACGGCCTGTCACAGCCCACCACTGCCCGTCCATGCCCGCCACAGTCCACCCTGACCCGCCTCAGCCTACCACGGCCCGCCACGCCTTGCCAGAGCCCACCACGGTCCGTCAATGCCTGTCCCAGCCCGACACAGCCTGACACAGCCCGCCACGGCCCGTCACAGCCCACCACAGCCCGTCCCAGCCCACCACAGCTTGTCCCAGCCCACCACAGCCCTCCACAGCCCACTAGAGCCCGCCACAGCCCGTCACAGCCCACCACAGCCCTCCACAGCACGTCCCAGCCCACCACAGCACGTCCCAGCCCACCACGGCCCACCACAGCCCGCCACGGCCCACCACAGACCTCCACAGCGTGTCCCAGCCCGTCCCAGCCCACCACAGCCCGACACAGCCCACCACGGCCCATCACAGCCAGTCTCAGCCCGCCACAGACCACCACAGCCCGTCCCAGCCCACCACAGCCCGTCCCAGCCCACCACAGTCCACCACAGCCCGTCCCAGCCCACCACAACCCACCACAGCCTGCCACGGCCCGCCACAGCCCACCCCGGCACACCACGGCCCGCCAAGGCCCACCCTGGCCTGCCACGGCCCGCCACGCCTTGCCAGAGCCCACCACGGCCCGCCACAGCCCAACACAGCCCACCATAGCTTGACACAGTCCACCACAGCCCATCCCAGCACACCACAGCTTGTCCCAGCTCACTACAGCCCTCCACAGCCCGTCCCAGCCCACCACAGCCCGTCCCAGCCCACCACAGCCCGACCCAGCCCACCACAGCCCGTCCCAGCACGTCCCAGCCCATCCCAGCCAACCACAGCCCGTCCCTGCCCGCCACGGCCCACCACGGCCCACCACAGCCCACCCAGGCCCGCCACGGCCCACCATGGCCCACCACAGCCTGTCCCAGCCCACCACGGCCCGTCCCAGCCCACCACGGCCCACCGCAGCCCACCACAGTCCGTCCCAGCCCACCACAGCCCGTCCCAGCCCACCACAGCCCACCACAGCCCACCACAGACCTCCACAGACCTCCACAGCCCGTCCTGGTCAGCCACGGCCCACCACGGCCCGCCACAACCCACCACAGGCCGCAGACCCCACAACAGCCCGTCCCAGACCACCACAGCCCGTCTTGGCACGCCACAGTCCATCCAAGACCACCACAGCCCGTCCCAGCCCACCACAGCCCACAACAGCCCGTCCCAGCCCACCACAGCCCGTCACAGCCCGCCACAGCCCACCACAGCCCACCACAGACCTCCACAGACCTCCACAGCCCGTCCTGGTCAGCCACGGCCCACCACGGCCCGCCACAACCCACCACAGGCCGCAGACCCCACAACAGCCCGTCCCAGACCACCACAGCCCGTCTTGGCACGCCACAGTCCATCCAAGACCACCACAGCCCGTCCCAGCCCACCACAGCCCACAACAGCCCGTCCCAGCCCACCACAGCCCGTTACAGCCCGCCACAGCTAGTCCCAGCCCACCACAGCCCTCCAAAGCCCACCACTGCCCGTCCCGGCCCGCCACGGCCCACTATGGCCCGCCACGGCTCGCCACGGCCCACCACGGCATGCCACAGCCCACCACGGCCCAACACAGCCCACCACAGCCCGTCCCAGCCCACCACAGCGCACCACAGCATGTCACAGCCCACCACAGCCCACTGCAGCCCGTCCCAGCCCACCACGGCCCACCACGGTCCACCAAGGCCCGCCACGGCCCACCACAACCCACCACTGCCCGGACCAGCCCGCCACGGCCCACCACGGCCCACCACAACCCACCACAGCCCGTCACAGGCCGTCCCAGACCGCCACAGCCCGTCTTGGCACGCCACAGCCCATCCAAGACCGCCACAGCCCGTCCCAGCCCACCACAGCCCACCACAGCCTGTCCTAGCCCATCACAGACGGTCCCAGCCCACCACAGCCCAGCCCAGCCCACCACAGCTTGTCCCATCCCACCACAGCCCACCACAGCTTATCCCATCCCACCACAGCCCGTCCCAGCCCGTCCAAGCCCAATCCGGCCCACCACAGTCCGCCACGGCCCACCACGCCCCGCCAGACCCCACCACAGCCCGCCACAACCCACCACAGCCCACCACAGCCCTCCACAGCACGTCCCAGCCTACCACGGCCCACGACAGCCCGCCACGGACCACCACAGCCCGCCACGGCCCACCACACCCCACCACTGCCCGTCCCTGCCCACCGCAGCCCTCCACAGCACGTCCCAGCCCACCACAGCATGTCCCAGGCCACCACAACCTCTCCCAGCCAACCACAGCCCATCCCAGCCCACTACAGCCCATCCCAGCCCACCACAGCCCTCCACAACACGTCCCAGCCCACTACAGCCATCCACAGCTCGTCCCAGCCCACCACAGCCCGTCCCAGCCCACCACAGCCCATCCCAGCACACCACAGCCCACCACAACCCTCCAAAGCATGTCCCAGCCCAGCACGGTCCACACAGCCCGCCACAGCCCACCACGGCCCACCACAGCCCACCACGGCCTACCACGGCCCATCCCGGCCCGCCACGGCCCACCACGGCCCAACACTGCTTTTCCCGGCCCGCCACGGCCCACCACGGCCCACCACGGCCCTCCACAACCCACCACAGCTCGTCACAGGCCGTCCCAGACAGCCATAGCCCGTCTTGGCACGCCACAGCCCATCCAAGACCGCCACAGCCCGTCCCAGCCCACCACAGCCCTCCACAGCCCGCCAAGGCCCACCACTGCCCGTCACAGGTTGTCCCAGACCGCCACAGACCGTTTCGGCCCACCACAGCCCATCCAAGACCTCCACAGCCCGTCCCAGTCCACTACAGCCCACCATAGCCCACCATAGCCCGTCCCAGCCCACCACACCTTATCCCAGCCCACCACAGCCCGTCTCCGCCCACCACAGCCCGTCCCAGCCCACCACAGCCCAGCAGAGCCCACCACAGCTCACCACAGCCCGTCCCAGCCCACCACAGCTTGTCCCAGCCCACCACAGCCCGTCCGAGCCAACCACAGCCCGTCCGAGCCAACCACAGCCCGTCCCAGCACACCACAGCCCACCACAGCCCGACACAGCCCTCCACAGCCCACCACGGGCCGTCCCGACACGCCACGGCCCACCACTGCCCGCCACGGCCCAACACGGCATGCCACGGCCCACCACGGCGCGCCACGGCCCACCACAGCGCATCCCAACCCAACAAAAATGGTCCCAGCCAACCACAGCCCGTCTCAGCCCACCACAGCTCGCCCCAGCCCACCACAGCCGGTCCAAGCAAACCACAGCCCGTCCCAGCCCACCACAGCCCACCACAGCCCGTCCCAGCCCACCACAGCTTATCCCAGCCCACCACTGCCTGTCCCAGCCCGTCCCAAGCCACCACAGCCCTTCCCAGCCAACTACAGCCCACCACAGCCCACCCCAGCCCACCACAGCCCACCACGGCCCGTCCCGGCCTGCCACAGCCCACCACGTCCCGCCACGTCCCGCCACGGCCGCCCACAGCCCACCACGGCTCGCCAAGGCCCATTACGGCACGCCACGGGCCGTCCCGGCACGCCACGGCCTACCACTGTCGGCCATGTGTCTGCCACGGCACAACACAGCCCGCCATGGCCCACCACGGCCCGCCACAGCCTGTCCCAGGCCACCACAGACTGTCCCAGGCCGCCACAGACTGTCCCAGCCCACCAAAGCCCATCTCAGCCTGGAACAGCCCGTGCCAGCACACCACAGCCCACCAAAGCCCACTACAGCCCTCCACAGCCCGTCCCAGCCCACCACAGTCCGTCCCAGCCCACCACAGTCCGTCCCAGCCCACCACAGCCCTCCACAGCACGTCCCAGCCCAAGACGGTCCACCACAGCCCACCACGGCCCACCACAGCCCACCACGGCCCACCATGGCCCAACACGGCCTGCCAGAGTCCACCACGGCCCCTCCCAGCCCACCACAGCCCACCACAATCCACGACGGCTTGCCACGGCCCACTACGGCCCACCACAGCCCGACACAGCCCACCACAGCCCGTCCCAGCCCACCACAGCCCAGCACAGCTTGTCCCAGCCCACTACAGCACTCCACAGCCCGTCCCAGCCCACCACAGCCCGTCACAGCCTACCACAGCCCTCCACAGCATGTCCCAGCCAACCACGGTCCACCACAGCCCGCCACGGCCGACCACAGCCCACCACGGCCCGTCCCTAGCCCACCACTGCCCGTCCCTGCCCGCCACGGCCCACCACGGCCCGCCACAGCCCACCCCGGCCCACGACGGCCCCTCCAGAGCCCACCACGGCCCGTCCCAGCCCACCACAGCCCACCACAGCCTGCCACAGCCCACCAGAGATTGCAACGGCCCACCACGGCCCACCACAGCCCACCACGGGCCGTCACGGCACGCCACAGCCCACCACAGCCCGACCCAGCCCACCACAGCCCGTCCCAGCCCACCACAGCCCGTCCCAGGCCACCACAGCCTATCCCAGCCCACCACAGCCCGTCCCAGCCTGTCCCAGGCCACCACAGCCCGTCCCAGGCCGTCCCAGCACACCACAGCCCGTCCCAGCACACCACAGCCCGTCCCAGCATGTCACAGCCCGTCCCAGCATGTCACAGCCCGTCCCAGCCCACCACAGCCCGTCCCAGCACACCACAGCCCGTCCCAGCCCACCACAGCCCACCACAGCACGTCCCAGCCCACCACAGCCCGTTCCAGCCCATCCCAGCACACCACAGCCCGTCCCAGCCCAGCTCAGCACACGACAACTAGCCACGGCCTACCACGGCCCGCCAAAGCCCATCCCAGCCCACCACAGCCCACCACGGCCTGCCACAGCCCACCACGGCCCGTCCCAGCCCACCACAGCCCATCCCAGCCTACGACAGCCCACCACAGCCCGTCCCAGCACACCACAGCCCACCACAGCCCGTCCCAGCCCACCACAGCCCGTCCCAGGCCGTCCCAGCACACCACAGCCCGTCCCAGGCCGTCCCAGCACACCACAGCCCGTCCCAGCACACCACAGACCGTCCCAGCATGTCACAGCCCGTCCCAGCATTTCACAGCCCGTCCCAGCACACCACAGCCCGTCCCAGCCCACCACAGCCCACCACATCCCGTCCAAGCCCATCCCAGCACACCACAGCCCGTCCCAGCACACCACAGCCCTCCACAGCGCACCACGGCCCGTCCCAGCCCGCCACGGCCCGCCACAACCCACCACAGCCCGTCAGAGGCCATCCCAGACCGCCACAGCCCGTCATGGCACGCCACAGCCCATCCAAGACCGCCACAGCCCATTCCAGCCCACCACAGCCCACAACAGCCTATCCCAGCCCACCACAGCCTGTCCCAGCCCGTCCCAGGCCACCACAGCCTGTCGCAGCTCACCAAACCCCGTCCCAGCTAAACACAGCCCGTCCCAGCCCACTACAGCCCACCACAGCCCGCCACGGCCCGCCACGGCCCGCCACGGCCCGCCATAGCTAGTCACAGCCCACCACAGCCCACCACAGCCCACCACAGCCCACCACAGCCCACCACAGCCCAAAACAGATGGTCCCAGCCCACCACAGCCCGTCCCAGCCCACCACAGCCCATCCCAGCCCACCGCAGCCCGTCCCAGGTCACCACAGCCCGTCCCAGCCCATTACAGCCCACCACCGACCACCACAGCCCACCACAGCCCTCCACAGCCCGTCCCAGCACACCACGGCCCACCACGGCCAGCCAAGGCCCACCACAGCCCACCAGAGCCCACCACGGCCCGTCACAGCCCACAAAAGCTCACCACGGCCCACCACGGCCCGCCACGGCCCGCCACAGCCCATTCCAGTCCACCACAACCCACCACAGCCCACCAAAGCCCGTCCCAGCCCGCCACAGCCCATCCCAGCCCACCACAGCCTGTCGCAGCCCGCCACAGACCACCACGGCCTGTTCCAGACCATCACAGCCCACCATAGCCCACCACAGCCTGTCCCAGGCACCACAGCCCATCCCAGACTACCACAGCCCACCCCAGCACACCACAGTCTGCTACAACCCGCCATAGCCCGCCACAGCCCGTCCCAGCCCACCACAGCTCGTCCCAGCTCGCCACAGCCCACCACAGCCCACCACAGCCCGTCCAAGGCCACCACAGCCCGTCCCAGCTCAAAAAAGCTCGTCTAAGGCCGCCACAGGTAGTGCCAGCCCACAACAGCCCGTCCTAGCCCGCCACAGCCCGCCACAGCCCTCCACAGCCCTCCACAGCCCTCCACAGCCCGCCAAGGCCCACCACTGCCCGTCACAGGTTGTCCCAGACGGCCACAGCCCGTTTCGGCCCACCACAGTCCGTCCAAGACCTCCACAGCCCGTCCCAGCCCACCCAGCCCACCACAGCCTGTCCCAGCCCGTCCCAGCCTGTCCCAGCCCTCCACAGCCCGTCCCCGCCCACCACAACCCGTCCCAGCTTACCACAACCCGTCCCAGCCCACCACAGCCCACCACAGCCCTCCACAGCCCACCACAGCCCTCCACAGCACGTCCCAGCCCACTACAGCCATCCACAGCCCATCCCAGCCCTCCACAGCACGTCCCAGCCCATCACAGATGATCCCAGCAAACCACAGCCCGTCCCAGCCCACCACAGCCCACACCAGCTGGTCCCAGCCAAACACAGCCCGTCCCAGCCCACCACAGCCCGTCCCAGCCCACCACAGCCCATCCCAGCCCAGCACAGCCCGTCCCAGCCTGCCACAGCTAGTCCCAGCCGACCACAGCCCACCACAGCCCACCACAGCCCTCCACAGTCCACCACAGCCCACCACAGCCCGCCACGGCCCACCACGGCCTACCACGGCCCACCACTGCCCGTACCTGCCCGCCACGGCCCACCACGGCCCGCCACAACCCACCATGGTCCACCAGATGCCACCAAAGCCCGTCACAGGCCGCCACAGCCCGTCTTGGCACGCCACGGCCCGTCCCAGTTCACCACGGCCTGTCCCAGCCCACCACAGCCCATCCCAGACCACCACAGACCGTCCCAGCCCACCACAGCCTGTCCCAGCCCACCACAGCCCGTCCCAGCCCGTCCCAGCCCGTCGCAGCCTGCACAGCCCGTCCCAGCCCACCACAGACCGTCCCAGCCCACCACAGACCGTCCCAGCCCACCACAGACCATTCCAGACCACCACAGCCCATCCCCGCCCACCATAGCCCGTCCCAGCCCACCACAGCCTGTCCCAGCTCGTTCCAGACCACCAGAACTCGTCTCAGCCCGTCCGAGCCCACCACAGCCCGTCTCAAGCTCAGCAGAACCCACCACAGCCCGTCCCAGCACGTCCCAGCCCACCACAGCCCACCACAGCCCACCACAGACCTCCACAGACCTCCACAGCCCGTCCTGGTCAGCCACGGCCCACCACGGCCCGCCACAACCCACCACAGGCCGCAGACCCCACAACAGCCCGTCCCAGACCACCACAGCCCGTCTTGGCACGCCACAGTCCATCCAAGACCACCACAGCCCGTCCCAGCCCACCACAGCCCACAACAGCCCGTCCCAGCCCACCACAGCCCGTTACAGCCCGCCACAGCTAGTCCCAGCCCACCACAGCCCTCCAAAGCCCACCACTGCCCGTCCCGGCCCGCCACGGCCCACTATGGCCCGCCACGGCTCGCCACGGCCCACCACGGCATGCCACAGCCCACCACGGCCCAACACAGCCCACCACAGCCCGTCCCAGCCCACCACAGCGCACCACAGCATGTCACAGCCCACCACAGCCCACTGCAGCCCGTCCCAGCCCACCACGGCCCACCACGGTCCACCAAGGCCCGCCACGGCCCACCACAACCCACCACTGCCCGGACCAGCCCGCCACGGCCCACCACGGCCCACCACGGCCCACCACAACCCACCACAGCCCGTCACAGGCCGTCCCAGACCGCCACAGCCCGTCTTGGCACGCCACAGCCCATCCAAGACCGCCACAGCCCGTCCCAGCCCACCACAGCCCACCACAGCCTGTCCTAGCCCATCACAGACGGTCCCAGCCCACCACAGCCCAGCCCAGCCCACCACAGCTTGTCCCATCCCACCACAGCCCACCACAGCTTATCCCATCCCACCACAGCCCGTCCCAGCCCGTCCAAGCCCAATCCGGCCCACCACAGTCCGCCACGGCCCACCACGCCCCGCCAGACCCCACCACAGCCCGCCACAACCCACCACAGCCCACCACAGCCCTCCACAGCACGTCCCAGCCTACCACGGCCCACGACAGCCCGCCACGGACCACCACAGCCCGCCACGGCCCACCACACCCCACCACTGCCCGTCCCTGCCCACCGCAGCCCTCCACAGCACGTCCCAGCCCACCACAGCATGTCCCAGGCCACCACAACCTCTCCCAGCCAACCACAGCCCATCCCAGCCCACTACAGCCCATCCCAGCCCACCACAGCCCTCCACAACACGTCCCAGCCCACTACAGCCATCCACAGCTCGTCCCAGCCCACCACAGCCCGTCCCAGCCCACCACAGCCCATCCCAGCACACCACAGCCCACCACAACCCTCCAAAGCATGTCCCAGCCCAGCACGGTCCACACAGCCCGCCACAGCCCACCACGGCCCACCACAGCCCACCACGGCCTACCACGGCCCATCCCGGCCCGCCACGGCCCACCACGGCCCAACACTGCTTTTCCCGGCCCGCCACGGCCCACCACGGCCCACCACGGCCCTCCACAACCCACCACAGCTCGTCACAGGCCGTCCCAGACAGCCATAGCCCGTCTTGGCACGCCACAGCCCATCCAAGACCGCCACAGCCCGTCCCAGCCCACCACAGCCCTCCACAGCCCGCCAAGGCCCACCACTGCCCGTCACAGGTTGTCCCAGACCGCCACAGACCGTTTCGGCCCACCACAGCCCATCCAAGACCTCCACAGCCCGTCCCAGTCCACTACAGCCCACCATAGCCCACCATAGCCCGTCCCAGCCCACCACACCTTATCCCAGCCCACCACAGCCCGTCTCCGCCCACCACAGCCCGTCCCAGCCCACCACAGCCCAGCAGAGCCCACCACAGCTCACCACAGCCCGTCCCAGCCCACCACAGCCCGTCCGAGCCAACCACAGCCCGTCCGAGCCAACCACAGCCCGTCCCAGCACACCACAGCCCACCACAGCCCGACACAGCCCTCCACAGCCCACCACGGGCCGTCCCGACACGCCACGGCCCACCACTGCCCGCCACGGCCCAACACGGCATGCCACGGCCCACCACGGCGCGCCACGGCCCACCACAGCGCATCCCAACCCAACAAAAATGGTCCCAGCCAACCACAGCCCGTCTCAGCCCACCACAGCTCGCCCCAGCCCACCACAGCCGGTCCAAGCAAACCACAGCCCGTCCCAGCCCACCACAGCCCACCACAGCCCGTCCCAGCCCACCACAGCTTATCCCAGCCCACCACTGCCTGTCCCAGCCCGTCCCAAGCCACCACAGCCCTTCCCAGCCAACTACAGCCCACCACAGCCCACCCCAGCCCACCACAGCCCACCACGGCCCGTCCCGGCCTGCCACAGCCCACCACGTCCCGCCACGTCCCGCCACGGCCGCCCACAGCCCACCACGGCTCGCCAAGGCCCATTACGGCACGCCACGGGCCGTCCCGGCACGCCACGGCCTACCACTGTCGGCCATGTGTCTGCCACGGCACAACACAGCCCGCCATGGCCCACCACGGCCCGCCACAGCCTGTCCCAGGCCACCACAGACTGTCCCAGGCCGCCACAGACTGTCCCAGCCCACCAAAGCCCATCTCAGCCTGGAACAGCCCGTGCCAGCACACCACAGCCCACCAAAGCCCACTACAGCCCTCCACAGCCCGTCCCAGCCCACCACAGTCCGTCCCAGCCCACCACAGTCCGTCCCAGCCCACCACAGCCCTCCACAGCACGTCCCAGCCCAAGACGGTCCACCACAGCCCACCACGGCCCACCACAGCCCGCCACGGCCCACCATGGCCCAACACGGCCTGCCAGAGTCCACCACGGCCCCTCCCAGCCCACCACAGCCCACCACAATCCACGACGGCTTGCCACGGCCCACTACGGCCCACCACAGCCCGACACAGCCCACCACAGCCCGTCCCAGCCCACCACAGCCCAGCACAGCTTGTCCCAGCCCACTACAGCACTCCACAGCCCGTCCCAGCCCACCACAGCCCGTCACAGCCTACCACAGCCCTCCACAGCATGTCCCAGCCAACCACAATCCACCACAGCCCGCCACGGCCGACCACAGCCCACCACGGCCCGTCCCTAGCCCACCACTGCCCGTCCCTGCCCGCCACGGCCCACCACGGCCCGCCACAGCCCACCCCGGCCCACGACGGCCCCTCCAGAGCCCACCACGGCCCGTCCCAGCCCACCACAGCCCACCACAGCCTGCCACAGCCCACCAGAGATTGCAACGGCCCACCACGGCCCACCACAGCCCACCACGGGCCGTCACGGCACGCCACAGCCCACCACAGCCCGACCCAGCCCACCACAGCCCGTCCCAGCCCACCACAGCCCGTCCCAGCCCACCACAGCCCGTCCCAGGCCACCACAGCCTATCCCAGCCCACCACAGCCCGTCCCAGCCTGTCCCAGGCCACCACAGCCCGTCCCAGGCCGTCCCAGCACACCACAGCCCGTCCCAGCATGTCACAGCCCGTCCCAGCATGTCACAGCCCGTCCCAGCCCAACACAGCCCGTTCCAGACCACCACAGCCCGTCCCAGCACACCACAGCCCGTCCCAGCCCACCACAGCCCACCACAGCACGTCCCAGCCCACCACAGCCCGTTCCAGCCCATCCCAGCACAGCACAGCCCGTCCCAGCCCAGCTCAGCACACGACAACTAGCCACGGCCTACCACGGCCCGCCAAAGCCCATCCCAGCCCACCACAGCCCACCACGGCCTGCCACAGCCCACCACGGCCCGTCCCAGCCCACCACAGCCCATCCCAGCCTACCACAGCCCACCACAGCCCGTCCCAGCACACCACAGCCCACCACAGCCCGTCCCAGCCCACCACAGCCCGTCCCAGGCCGTCCCAGCACACCACAGCCCGTCCCAGGCCGTCCCAGCACACCACAGCCAGTCCCAGCACACCACAGACCGTCCCAGCATGTCACAGCCCGTCCCAGCATTTCACAGCCCGTCCCAGCACACCACAGCCCGTCCCAGCCCACCACAGCCCACCACATCCCGTCCAAGCCCATCCCAGCACACCACAGCCCGTCCCAGCACACCACAGCCCTCCACAGCGCACCACGGCCCGTCCCAGCCCGCCACGGCCCGCCACAACCCACCACAGCCCGTCAGAGGCCATCCCAGACCGCCACAGCCCGTCATGGCATGCCACAGCCCATCCAAGACCGCCACAGCCCATTCCAGCCCACCACAGCCCACAACAGCCTATCCCAGCCCACCACAGCCTGTCCCAGCCCGTCCCAGGCCACCACAGCCTGTCGCAGCTCACCAAACCCCGTCCCAGCTAAACACAGCCCGTCCCAGCCCACTACAGCCCACCACAGCCCGCCACGGCCCGCCACGGCCCGCCACGGCCCGCCATAGCTAGTCACAGCCCACCACAGCCCACCACAGCCCACCACAGCCCACCACAGCCCACCACAGCCCAAAACAGATGGTCCCAGCCCACCACAGCCCGTCCCAGCCCACCACAGCCCATCCCAGCCCACCGCAGCCCGTCCCAGGTCACCACAGCCCGTCCCAGCCCATTACAGCCCACCACCGACCACCACAGCCCACCACAGCCCTCCACAGCCCGTCCCAGCACACCACGGCCCACCACGGCCAGCCAAGGCCCACCACAGCCCACCAGAGCCCACCACGGCCCGTCACAGCCCACAAAAGCTCACCACGGCCCACCACGGCCCGCCACGGCCCGCCACAGCCCATTCCAGTCCACCACAACCCACCACAGCCCACCAAAGCCCGTCCCAGCCCGCCACAGCCCATCCCAGCCCACCACAGCCTGTCGCAGCCCGCCACAGACCACCACGGCCTGTTCCAGACCATCACAGCCCACCATAGCCCACCACAGCCTGTCCCAGGCACCACAGCCCATCCCAGACTACCACAGCCCACCCCAGCACACCACAGTCTGCTACAACCCGCCATAGCCCGCCACAGCCCGTCCCAGCCCACCACAGCTCGTCCCAGCTCGCCACAGCCCACCACAGCCCACCACAGCCCGTCCAAGGCCACCACAGCCCGTCCCAGCTCAAAAAAGCTCGTCCAAGGCCGCCACAGGTAGTGCCAGCCCACAACAGCCCGTCCTAGCCCGCCACAGCCCGCCACAGCCCTCCACAGCCCTCCACAGCCCTCCACAGCCCGCCAAGGCCCACCACTGCCCGTCACAGGTTGTCCCAGACGGCCACAGCCCGTTTCGGCCCACCACAGTCCGTCCAAGACCTCCACAGCCCGTCCCAGCCCACCCAGCCCACCACAGCCTGTCCCAGCCCGTCCCAGCCTGTCCCAGCCCTCCACAGCCCGTCCCCGCCCACCACAACCCGTCCCAGCTTACCACAACCCGTCCCAGCCCACCACAGCCCACCACAGCCCTCCACAGCCCACCACAGCCCTCCACAGCACGTCCCAGCCCACTACAGCCATCCACAGCCCATCCCAGCCCTCCACAGCACGTCCCAGCCCATCACAGATGATCCCAGCAAACCACAGCCCGTCCCAGCCCACCACAGCCCACACCAGCTGGTCCCAGCCAAACACAGCCCGTCCCAGCCCACCACAGCCCGTCCCAGCCCACCACAGCCCATCCCAGCCCAGCACAGCCCGTCCCAGCCTGCCACAGCTAGTCCCAGCCGACCACAGCCCACCACAGCCCACCACAGCCCTCCACAGTCCACCACAGCCCACCACAGCCCGCCACGGCCCACCACGGCCTACCACGGCCCACCACTGCCCGTACCTGCCCGCCACGGCCCACCACGGCCCGCCACAACCCACCATGGTCCACCAGATGCCACCAAAGCCCGTCACAGGCCGCCACAGCCCGTCTTGGCACGCCACAGCCCGTCCAAGACCGCCACAGCCCGTCCCAGCCCACAACAGCACGTCCCAGCCCGACCCAGGCCACCACAGCCTGTCGCAGCTCACCAAAGCCCGTCCCAGCTCACCACAGCCTTTCCCAGCCCACCAAAGCCCGTCCCAGCCCACCACAGCCCACCACAGCCCATCCCAGCCCACCACAGATTATCCCAGGCCACCACAGCCCATACCAGGCCACCATAGCCCGTCCCAGCTCAACAAAGCCTGTCCCAGCCCACCACAACCCGTCCCAGCCCACCACAGCCCACCACAGCCGGTTCCAGCCCGACACAGAACACCACGGCCCGTCGCGGCCTGCCACAGAGCACCACAGCCCGCCACAACCCACTAGGGCCCCCAACAGCCCACCACGGCCCATTACGGACCAGAACAGGCTGTCGCGACAAGCCACGGCCCACCACTGCCCGCCACGGCCCAACAAGACCTGTCACGGCCCGTCACGGCCCACCACGGCCCGCCACAGGCCACCACAGCCCGTCCATGTCTACCACAGCCCGGCCCGGCCCACCACAGCCCGTCCCGGCCCACCATGGCCCACCACGGCCCGCCACGGCCCACCCTGGCCCGCCATGGCCCGCCAGAGCCCACGCTGGCCCGTGACAGCCCGTCCCGGCCCGCCACAGCCTATCCTGGCCCGCCACAGCCCGTCCCAGCCTACCACAGCTTATCCCAGCAGACCACAGCCCACCGAAGCCCACCACAGCCCGTCACAGCCCACCACAGCTAGTCCCAGCCCACCACCGCCCGTCACAGCCCACCACAGCCTGTCCCAGCCTACCACAGCCCACCACAGCCCATCCCAACCCATCGCAGACGGTCCCAGCCATCCACAACCCGTCCCAGCCCAACACAGCCCGTCCCAGCCCACCACAGCCCGTCCCAGCCCACCACAGCCCGTCCCAGCCCACCACAGCCCGTCCTAGCCCGTCCCAGCCCACCACAGCCCTTTCCAGCCCACCACAGCCCACCACGGGCAAACACAGCACGTCCCAGCCGACCACGGCCCGTCCCAGCCCACCACAGCCCGTCCCAGCCCACCACAGCTTATCCCAGGCCACCACAGCCCGTCCCAGGCCACCACAGCCCGTCCCAGCCCACCACAGCCCGTCCCAGCCCACGAAAGCCCGTCCTAGCCCGTCCCAGCCCACCACAGCCCTTTCCAGCCCACCACAGCCCACCACGGGCAAACACAGCACGTCCCAGCCGACCACGGCCCGTCCCAGCCCAACACAGCCCGTCCCAGCCCACCACAGCCCGTCCCAGCCCACCACAGCCCGTCCCAGCCCACCACAGCCCGTCCTAGCCCGTCCCAGCCCACCACAGCCCTTTCCAGCCCACCACAGCCCACCACGGGCAAACACAGCACGTCCCAGCCGACCACGGCCCGTCCCAGCCCACCACAGCCCGTCCCAGCCCACCACAGCTTATCCCAGGCCACCACAGCCCGTCCCAGGCCACCACAGCCCGTCCCAGCCCACCACAGCCCGTCCCAGCCCACCACAGCCCGTCCTAGCCCGTCCCAGCCCACCACAGCCCTTTCCAGCCCACCACAGCCCACCACGGGCAAACACAGCACGTCCCAGCCGACCACGGCCCGTCCCAGCCCACCACAGCCCGTCCCAGCCCACCACAGCTTATCCCAGGCCACCACAGCCCGTCCCAGGCCACCACAGCCCGTCCCAGCTTACCACAGCCCACCACAGCCCGTGTCAGCTCATCCCAGCCCGTCCCAGCTCACCAGAACCCACCACAGCCCATGCCAGGCCACCACAGCACATCCCAGCCCTCCCCAGCCTGTCCCAGCCCTTCACAGCCCACCACAGCCCGTCCCAGCCCACCACAGCCCGTCCCAGCCCACCAGAGCCCACCACAGCCCGTCCCAGCCCACCACAGCCCGTCCCAGCCCACCACAGCCCACCACAGCCCGTCCCAGCCCACCACAGCCCGTCCCAGCCCGCCACAGCCCACCACAGCCCGTCCCAGCCCACCACAGCCCGTCCCAGCCCACTACAGCCCACCATAGCCCACCACAGCCCGTCCCAGCCCACCACACCTTATCCCAGCCCACCACAGCCCGTCCCAGCCCACTACAGCCCGTCCCAGCCAGCCACAGCCCACCACGGCCCGCCAAAGCCTGCCACAGTCCAACACGGCCCGTCCCAGCCTGTCCCACACTCCACAGTCCGTCCCAGCCCACCATAGCCCACCACAGCCCGTCCCAGCACACCACAGACCGTCCCAGCCTGTCCAAACCTGCCAAAGCTTGTCACAGCCCACCACAGCCCACAACAGGTCACCACAGCCCGTCACAGACCGCCACACCCCGTCCCAGCCCGCCAAAGCTCGTCCCAGCCCACCACAGCCCACCATAGCCGTACCACAGCCCGTCCCAACTCACCACAGCCCGCCCCAGCACACCACAGCCCGTCCCAACCCACCACAGCCTGTCCCAGCCCACCGCAGCCCGTCCCAGCACACCACAGCCCGTCCCAGCCCACCACAGCTCGTCCCAGCCCACCACAGCCCGTCCAAGCCCACCACAGCCCGTCCCAGCCCACTATGGCCCACCACAGCCCGTCCCAGCCCACCATAGCCCACCACAGCCCGTCCCAGCCCGTCCCAGCTTGTCCCAGCCCATCCCAGCCCACCACGGCCCGTCCCAGCACACCACAGCCCGTCCCAGCCCACCACAGACCACCACAGCCCGTCCCAGCACACCACAGACCGTCCCAGTCCACCACAGACCGTCCCAGCCCACCACAGTGCGTTCCAGACCACCACAACCCATCCCCGCCCACCACAGCCCGTCCCCGCCCACCACAGCCCGTCCCAGCCTGTCCAAGCCCGTCCCAGCTTACCACAGCCCATCCCAGCCATCCACAGCCCGTCCCAGCCCGTCCCATCCCGTCCCAGCCCACCACAGCTCGTCCCAGTACACCACAGACCGTCCCAGTCCACCACAGCCCATCCCAGCCAACCACAGTCCGTTCCAGACCACCACAACCCCTCCCCGCCCACCACAGCCCGTCCCCGCCCACCACAGCCCGTCCCAGCCCGTCCCAGCACACCACAGCCCGTCCCAGCCCACCACAGCCCAGCACAGCCCGTCCCAGCCCGTCCCAGCCCGTTAAAGCCCACCACGGCCCACCACGGCCCGCCACAGACCGTCCCAGCCAGCCACAGCCCATCCAAGCCCACTACAACCCACCACAAACCACCACAGCCCACCACAGCCCGTCCCAGGCTGCCACAGCCCATCCCAGACCACTACAGCCCACCACAGCTCACCACAGCCCGTCACAGCCCACCACAGCCCACCACAGCCCGTCCCAGCCCACCACAGACCGTCCCAGCCAGCCACAGCCCATCCAAGCCCACTACAAACCACCACAGCCCACCACAGCCTGTCCCAGCCTGCCACAGCCCATCCCAGCCCACCACAGGCCACCACAGCTCATCCCAGCACACCACAGCCCATCCCAGCCCACCACAGCCCGTGCCACCCCGTCCCAGGCCGTCCCACCCCGTCCCAGGCCGTCCCAGTCCACCACAGCCCGTCCCAGCCCACCACAGCCCATTGCAGCACATCACAGCTCGTTCCAGACCACCAGAGCCCGTCCCAGCCCATCCCAGCCCACCTCAAGCTCACCAGAACCCACCACAGCCCACCACAGCCTGTCCCAGACCACCACGGCCCACCACAGCCCACCACGGCCCGTCCCAGCCCACCACGGCCCGTCCCAGCCCACCACAGCCCGTCCCAGTCCACCACAGACCGTCCCAGCCCACCACAGACCGTCCCAGCATGTCCCAGCCCACCAAAGCTCGTTCCAGACCACCACGGCCCGTCCCAGCCCACCACGGCCCGTCCCAGCCCACCACAGCCCGTCCCAGTCCACCACAGACCGTCCCAGCCCACCACAGACCGTCCCAGCATGTCCCAGCCCACCAAAGCTCGTTCCAGACCACCACAACCTGTCCCCGCCCACCACAGCCCATCCCAGCACACCACAGCCCGTCCCAGCACACCACAGCCCACCACAGCCCGTCCCAGCCAACCACAGCCAGTCTCAGCCCGTCCCAGCCCACCACAGCCTGTCTCAAGCTCACCAGAACCCACCACAGCCCACCACGGCCTGTCCCAGCCCACCACAGCCCACTACGGCCCACCACAGCCCCCCATGGCTCGTCCCTGTCCACCACAGCCCATCCCCGCCCACCACAGGTTGTCCCAGCCCACAACAGCCCGTCCCAGCCCACCACGGCCCGACCCAGCCCACCACGGCCCACCACAGCCCGTCCCAGCCCACCACAGCTTGTCCCAGCCCACAACGGCCCGTCCCAGCCCACCACGGCCCGACCCAGCCCACCACGGCTCTCCACAGCCCGTCCCAGCCCACCGCAGCCCGTCCCAGCCCACCACAGCCCGTACCAGCCCACCACAGCCTGTCCCAGCCCGTCCCAGCCCACCGCAGCCCGTCCCAGCCCGTCCCAGCCCACCACAGCCCGTCCCAGCCCACCACAGCCTGTCCCAGCCCGTCCCATTCCACCACAGCTCGTCCCAGCCCACCACAGCCCGTCCCAGCCCACCACAGCCCGTCCCAGTCCACCACAGACCGTCCCAGCCCACCACAGACCGTCCCAGCATGTCCCAGCCCACCACAGCTCGTTCCAGACCACCACAGCCTGTCCCCGCCCACCACAGCCCATCCCAGCACACCACAGCCCGTCGCAGCACACCACAGCCCACCACAGCCCGTCCCAGACCACCACAGCCAGTCTCAGCCCGTCCCAGCCCACCACAGCCTGTCTCAAGCTCACCAGAACCCACCACAGCCCACCACGGCCTGTCCCAGCCCACTACGGCCCACCACAGCCCCCCATGGCTCGTCCCTGTCCACCACAGCCCATCCCCGCCCACCACAGGTTGTCACAGCCCACAACAGCCCGTCCCAGCCCACCACGGCCCGACCCAGCCCACCACGGCCCACCACAGCCCGTCCCAGCCCACCACAGGTTGTCCCAGCCCACAACGGCCCGTCCCAGCCCACCACGGCCCGACCCAGCCCACCACGGCTCTCCACAGCCCGTCCCAGCCCACCGCAGCCCGTCCCAGCCCGTACCAGCCCGTACCAGCCCGTACCAGCCCACCACAGCCTGTCCCAGCCCGTCCCAGCCCACCGCAGCCCACCACAGCCCGTCCCAGCCCACCACGGCCCGTCCCAGCCCACCACAGCCCGTCCCAGCCCACCACAGACCGTCCCAGCCCACCACAGACCGTCCCAGCATGTCCCAGCCCACCAAAGCTCGTTCCAGATGACCACAGCCTGTCCCCGCCAACCACAGCCCATCCCAGCACACCACAGCCCGTCCCAGCACACCACAGCCCACCACAGCCCGTCCCAGACCACCACAGCCAGTCTCAGCCCGTCCCAGCCCACCACAGCCTGTCTCAAGCTCACCAGAACCCACCACAGCCCACCACGGCCTGTCCCAGCCCACCACAGCCCACTACGGCCCACCACAGCCCCCCATGGCTCGTCCCTGTCCACCACAGCCCATCCCCGCCAACCACAGGTTGTCCCAGCCCACAACAGCCCGTCCCAGCCCACCACGGACCGACCCAGCCCACCACGGCCCACCACAGCCCGTCCCAGCCCACCACAGGTTGTCCCAGCCCACAACGGCCCGTCCCAGCCCACCACGGCCCGACCCAGCCCACCACGGCTCTCCACAGCCCGTCCCAGCCCACCGCAGCCCGGCCCAGCCCGTACCAGCCCGTACCAGCCCGTACCAGCCCACCACAGTCTGTCCCAGCCCGTCCCAGCCCACCGCAGCCCGTCCCAGCCCGTCCCAGCCCACCACAGCCCGTCCCAGCCCACCACAGCCTGTCCCAGCCCGTCCCATTCCACCACAGCTCGTCCCAGCCCACCACAGCCCGTCCCAGCACACCACAGCCCGTCCCAGCCCACCACAGCCCATCCCAGCCCACCACAGCCCGTCCCAGCCCACCACAGCCCACCACAGCCCGTCCCAGGCCATCACAGATGGACCCAGCCCATCACAGACGGTCCCAGCCCACCACAGCCCATCCCAGCCCACCACAGCCCACCACAGACTGACCCAGCCCACCACAACTTATCCCATCCCACCACAACGCGTCCCAGCCCGTCCCAGCCCACAACAGCCCACCACGGCCCGCCACGGCCCAACACAGGCCACCACGGCCCACCACAGCCCACCACTACCCGTCCTGGCCCGCCACGGCCCACCACGGCCCACCCTGGCATGCCACGGCCTACCACGGCCCGTCCCAGCCCGTCCCAGCACACCACAGCCCGTCCCAGCCCACCACAGCCCATCCCAGCCCACCACAGCCCGTCCCAGCCCACCACAGCCCGTTGCAGCACATCACCGCTCGTTCCAGACCACCAGAGCCCGTCCCAGCCCATCCCAGCCCATCTCAAGCTCACCAGAACCCACCACAGCCCACCACAGCCTGTCCCAGACCACCACGGCCCACCACAGCCCACCACGGCCCGTCCCAGCCCACCACAGCCCGTCCCAGCCCACCACAGCCCGTCCCAGCCTGTCCCAGCCCACCACAGCCCGTCCCAGCCCGTACCAGCCCACCACAGCCTGTCCCAGCCCGTCCCAGCCCACCGCAGCCCGTCCCAGCCCGTCCCAGCCCACCACAGCCCGTCCCAGCCCACCACAGCCTGTCCCAGCCCGTCCCATTCCACCACAGCCCGTCCCAGTCCACCACAGACCGTCCCAGCATGTCCCAGCCCACCACAGCCCGTTCCAGACCACCACAGCCTGTCCCCGCCCACCACAGCCCACCACAGCCCGTCCCAGCCCGTCCCAGCCCAGCACAGCCCACCACAGCCCGTCCGAGCCCACCACAGCCCACCACAGCCCACCACAGCCTGTCGCAGCCCACCACAGCCCGTTCCAGCCCACCACAGCCTGTCCCAGCCAACCACAGCCCGTCCCACCACACTACAGCCCATCCCAGCCCGTCTCTGCCCACCACAGCCCACCACAGCCCGTCCCAGCCTGTCCCAGCCCGTCCCAGCCCACCACAGCCAGACCCAGCCCGTCCCAGCCCACCACAGCCTGTCTCAAGGTCACCAGAACCCACCACAGCCCACCACGGCCTGTCCCAGCCCACCACAGCCCACTACGGCCCACCACAGCCCACCACAGCCCACCACGGCCCGTCCCAGCCCACCACGGCCCGTCCCAGCCCACCACGGCCCACCACAGCCCGTCCCATCACACCACGGCCCGCCACAGTCCGTCCCCACCCACCACAGCCCGTCCCAGCACACCACGGCCTGCCACAGCCCGTCCCCACCCACCACAGCCCGTCCCAGCCCATCCCAGCCCGTCCGAGCCCGTCTCAAGCTCACCAGAACCCACCACATCCCACCACAGCCCACCACGGCCCCTCCCAGCCCGCCACGGCCCACCAGAGCCCAGCACGGCCCACCACAGCCCGTTCCAGCCCACCACGACTCGTCCCGGCCCACCACGGCCCACCACAGCCCACCCCTTCCCATCCCGGCCCAAAACGACCCACCACGATCCACCACAGTCCACCACGGCCCACCACAATTCACCACGGCCCGTCCCAGCCCACCACAGGCCACCACAGCTCATCCCAGCACACCACAGCCCATCCCAGCCTACCACAGCCCGTCCCACCCCGTCCCAGGCCGTCCCACCCCGTCCCAGGCCGTCCCAGCCCACCACAGCCCGTCCCAGCCCACCACAGCCCATTGCAGCACATCACAGCTCGTTCCAGACCACCAGAGCCCGTCCCAGCCCATCCCAGCCCACCTCAAGCTCACCAGAACCCACCACAGCCCACCACAGCCTGTCCCAGACCACCACGGCCCACCACAGCCCACCACGGCCCGTCCCAGCCCACCACGGCCCGTCCCAGCCCACCACAGCCTGTCCCCGCCCACCACAGCACATCCCAGCACACCACAGCCCGTCCCAGCACACCACAGCCCACCACAGCCCGTCCCAGCTCACCACAGCCAGTCTCAGCCCGTCCCAGCCCACCACAGCCTGTCTCAAGCTCACCAGAACCCACCACAGCCCACCATGGCCTGTCCCAGGCCACCACAGCCCACTACGGCCCACCACAGCCCCCCATGGCTCGTCCCTGTCCACCACAGCCCATCCCCGCCCACCACAGGTTGTCCCAGCCCACAACAGCCCGTCCCAGCCTACCACGGCCCGACCCAGCCCACCACGGCCCACCACAGCCCGTCCCAGCCCACCACAGCTTGTCCCATCCCACAACAGCCCGTCCCAGCCCACCACGGCCCGACCCAGCCCACCACGGATCTCCACAGCCTGTCCCAGCCCATCGCAGCCCGTCCCAGCCCGTCCCAGCCCGTACCAGCCCGTACCAGCCCACCACAGCCTGTCCCAGCCCGTCCCAGCCCTCCGCAGCCTGTCTCAAGCTCACCAGAACCCACCACAGCCCACCACGGCCTGTCCCAGCCCACCACAGCCCACTACGGCCCACCACAGCCCCCCATGGCTCGTCCCTGTCCACCACAGCCCATCCCCGCCCACCACAGGTTGTCCCAGCCCACAACAGCCCGTCCCAGCCCACCACGGCCCGACCCAGCCCACCACGGCCCACCACAGCCCGTCCCAGCCCACCACAGCTTGTCCCAGCCCACAACGGCCCGTCCCAGCACACCACGGCCCGACCCAGCCCACCACGGCTCTCCACAGCCCGTACCAGCCCGTACCAGCCCGTCCCAGCCCACCACAGCCTGTCCCAGCCCGTCCCATTCCACCACAGTTCGTCCCAGCCCACCACAGCCCGTCCCAGCACACCACAGCCCGTCCCAGCCCACCACAGCCCATCCCAGCCCACCACAGCCCGTCCCAGCCCACCACAGCCCACCACAGCCCGTCCCAGGCCATCACAGATGGACCCAGCCCATCACAGACGGTCCCAGCCCACCACAGCCCATCCCAGCCCACCACAGCCCACCACAGACTGACCCAGCCCACCACAACTTATCCCATCCCACCACAACGCGTCCCAGCCCGTCCCAGCCCACAACAGCCCACCACGGCCCGCCACGGCCCACCACAGGCCACCACGGCCCACCACAGCCCACCACTGCCCGTTCTTGCCCGCCACGGCCCACCACGGCCCACCCTGGCATGCCACGGCCTACCACGGCCCGTCCCAGCCCGTCCCAGCCCGTCCCAGCCCGTACCAGACCACCACAGCCCGTCCCAGCACACCGCAGCCTGTCCCAGTCCATCACAGCCCGTCCCAGCATGTCCCAGCCCACCACAGCCCGTTCCAGACCACCACAGCCTGTCCCAGCCCACCACAGCCCACCACAGCCCGTCCCAGCCCGTCCCAGCCCACCACAGCCCACCACAGCCCGTCCGAGCCCACCACAGCCCACCACAGCCCACCACAGCCTATCGCAGCCCACCACAGCCCGTTCCAGCCCACCACAGCCTGTCCCAGCCCACCACAGCCCGTCCCACCACACTACAGCCCATCCCAGCCCGTCTCTGCCCACCACAGCCCACCACAGCCCGTCCCAGCCTGTCCCAGCCCGTCCCAGCCCACCACAGCCAGACCC
Source organism: Falco cherrug (assembly GCF_023634085.1). Lineage (NCBI taxonomy): Eukaryota > Metazoa > Chordata > Aves > Falconiformes > Falconidae > Falco > Falco cherrug. The sequence continues at coordinate 244,554 of NW_026599324.1, forward strand.
AGCTCGTCCCAGCCCACTACAGCCTGTCTCAAGGTCACCAGAACCCACCACAGCCCACCACGGCCTGTCCCAGCCCACCACAGCCCACCACGGCCCGTCCCAGCCCACCACGGCCCCTCCCAGCCCACCACTGCCCACTACGGCCCACCACAGCACCCCATGGCTCGTCCCTGTCCACCACAGCCCATCCCCGCCCACCACAGGTTGTCCCAGCCCACAACAGCCCATCCCAGCAGACCACGGCCCGTCCCAGCCCACCACGTCCCACCACAGCCCGTCCCATCACACCACGGCCCGCCACAGTCCGTCCCCGCCCACCACAGCCCGTCCCAGCACACCACGGCCCGCCACAGCCCGTCCCCGCCCACCACAGCCCGTCCCAGCCCATCCCAGCCCGTCCGAGCCCGTCTCAAGCTCACCAGAACTCACCACATCCCACCACAGCCCACCACGGCCCCTCCCAGCCCGCCACAGCCCGCCACGGCCCACCACAGCCCACCACGGCCCACCACAGCCCGTCCCAGCCCACCACGACTCGTCCCGGCCCACCACGGCCCACCACAGCCCACCCCTTCCCATCCCGGCCCAAAACGACCCACCACGATCCACCACAGTCCACCACGGCCCACCACAATTCACCACGGCCCGTCCCAGCCCACCACAGGCCACCACAGCTCATCCCAGCACACCACAGCCCATCCCAGCCCACCACAGCCCGTCCCACCCCGTCCCAGGCCGTCCCACCCCGTCCCAGGCCGTCCCAGCCCACCACAGCCCGTCCCAGCCCACCACAGCCCATTGCAGCACATCACAGCTCGTTCCAGACCACCAGAGCCCGTCCCAGCCCATCCCAGCCCACCTCAAGCTCACCAGAACCCACCACAGCCCATCACAGCCTGTCCCAGACCACCACGGCCCACCACAGCCCACCATGGCCCGTCCCAGCCCACCACGGCCCGTCCCAGCCCACCACAGCCCGTCCCAGTCCACCACAGACCGTCCCAGCCCACCACAGACCGTCCCAGCATGTCCCAGCCCACCACAGCTCGTTCCAGACCACCACAGCCTGTCCCCGCCCACCACAGCCCATCCCAGCACACCACAGCCCGTCCCAGCACACCACAGCCCACCACAGCCCGTCCCAGACCACCACAGCCAGTCTCAGCCCGTCCCAGCCCACCACAGCCTGTCTCAAGCTCACCAGAACCCACCACAGCCCACCACGGCCTGTCCCAGCCCACCACAGCCCACTACGGCCCACCACAGCCCCCCATGGCTCGTCCCTGTCCACCACAGCCCATCCCCGCCCACCACAGGTTGTCCCAGCCCACAACAGCCCGTCCCAGCCCACCACGGCCCGACCCAGCCCACCACGGCCCACCACAGCCCGTCCCAGCCCACCACAGCTTGTCCCAGCCCACAACGGCCCGTCCCAGCCCACCACGGCCCGACCCAGCCCACCACGGCTCTCCACAGCCCGTCCCAGCCCACCGCAGCCCGTCCCAGCCCGTACCAGCCCGTACCAGCCCGTCCCAGCCCACCACAGCCTGTCCCAGCCCGTCCCAGCCCACCGCAGCCCGTCCCAGCCCGTCCCAGCCCGTCCCAGCCCACCACAGCCCGTCCCAGCCCACCACAGCCTGTCCCAGCCCGTCCCATTCCACCACAGCCCGTCCCAGCACACCACAGCCCGTCCCAGCCCACCACAGCCCATCCCAGCCCACCACAGCCCATCCCAGCCCACCACAGCCCGTCCCAGCCCACCACAGCCCACCACAGCCCGTCCCAGGCCATCACAGACGGTCCCAGCCCACCACAGCCCATCCCAGCCCACCACAGCCCACCACAGACTGTCCCAGCCCACCACAACGCGTCCCAGCCCGTCCCAGCCCACAACAGCCCACCACGGCCCGCCACGGCCCAACACAGGCCACCACGGCCCACCACAGCCCACCACTGCCCGTCCTGGCCCGCCACGGCCCACCACGGCCCACCCTGGCATGCCACGGCCTACCACGGCCCGTCCCAGCCCGTCCCAGCCCACCACAGCCCATCCCAGCCCACCACAGCCCATCCCAGCCCACCACAGCCCGTCCCAGCCCACCACAGCCCGTTGCAGCACATCACCGCTCGTTCCAGACCACCAGAGCCCGTCCCAGCCCATCTCAAGCTCACCAGAACCCACCACAGTCCACCACAGCCTGTCCCAGACCACCACGGCCCACCACAGCCCACCACGGCCCGTCCCAGCCCACCACAGCCCGTCCCAGCCCACCACAGCCCGTCCCAGCCTGTCCCAGCCCACCACAGCCCGTCCCAGCCCGTACCAGACCACCACAGCCCGTCCCAGCACACCGCAGCCTGTCCCAGTCCACCACAGCCCCTCCCAGCATGTCCCAGCCCACCACAGCCCGTTCCAGACCACCACAGCCTGTCCCCGCCCACCACAGCCCGTCCCAGCCCGTCCCAGCCCACCACAACCCACCACAGCCCACCACAGCCTGTCGCAGCCCACCACAGCCCGTTCCAGCCCACCACAGCCTGTCCCAGCCCACCACAGCCCGTCCCACCACACTACAGCCCATCCCAGCCCGTCTCTGCCCACCACAGCCCACCACAGCCCGTCCCAGCCTGTCCCAGCCCGTCCCAGCCCACCACAGCCAGACCCAGCCCGTCCCAGCCCACCACAGCCTGTCTCAAGGTCACCAGAACCCACCACAGCCCACCACGGCCTGTCCCAGCCCACCACAGCCCACTACGGCCCACCACAGCCCACCACAGCCCACCACGGCCCGTCCCAGCCCACCACGGCCCGTCCCAGCCCACCACGGCCCACCACAGCCCGTCCCATCACACCACGGCCCGCCACAGTCCGTCCCCGCCCACCACAGCCCGTCCCAGCACACCACGGCCCGCCACAGCCCGTCCCCGCCCACCACAGCCCGTCCCAGCCCATCCCAGCCCGTCCCAGCCCACCACGGCCCGTCCCAGCCCACCACAGACCGTCCCAGCCCACCACAGACCGTCCCAGCATGTCCCAGCCCACCACAGCTCGTTCCAGACCACCACAGCCTGTCCCCGCCCACCAGAGCCTGTCCCAGCCCACCACAGCCCGTCCCAGCCCACCACAGCCCGTCCCAGCCCGTCCCAGCCCGTCCCAGCCTGTTCCAGACCACCAGAGCCCATCCCAGCCCGTCCCAGCCCACCACAGCCCGTCTCAAGCTCACCAGAACCCACCACAGCCCACCACGGCCTGTCCCAGCCCACCACAGCCTACTACGGCCCACCACAGCCCCCCACGGCTTGTCCCTGTCCACCACGGCCCGTCCCTGCCCACCACAGACTGTCCCAGCCCACCACAACGCGTCCCAGCCCGTCCCAGCCCACAACAGCCCACCACGGCCCGCCACGGCCCAACACAGGCCACCACGGCCCACCACAGCCCACCACTGCCCGTCCTGGCCCGCCACGGCCCACCACGGCCCACCCTGGCATGCCACGGCCTACCACGGCCCGTCCCAGCCCGTCCCAGCACACCACAGCCCGTCCCAGCCCACCACAGCCCATCCCAGCCCACCACAGCCCGTCCCAGCCCACCACAGCCCGTTGCAGCACATCACCGCTCGTTCCAGACCACCAGAGCCCGTCCCAGCCCATCTCAAGCTCACCAGAACCCACCACAGTCCACCACAGCCTGTCCCAGACCACCACGGCCCACCACAGCCCACCACGGCCCGTCCCAGCCCACCACAGCCCGTCCCAGCCCACCACAGCCCGTCCCAGCCTGTCCCAGCCCACCACAGCCCGTCCCAGCCCATCCCAGCCCCTCCCAGCCCGTGTCAGCCCACCACAGCCTGTCCCAGTCCACCACAGCCCCTCCCAGCATGTCCCAGCCCACCACAGCCCGTTCCAGACCACCACAGCCTGTCCCCGCCCACCACAGCCCGTCCCAGCCCGTCCCAGCCCACCACAGCCCACCACAGCCCACCACAGCCTGTCGCAGCCCACCACAGCCCGTTCCAGCCCACCACAGCCTGTCCCAGCCCACCACAGCCCGTCCCACCACACTACAGCCCATCCCAGCCCGTCTCTGCCCACCACAGCCCACCACAGCCCGTCCCAGCCTGTCCCAGCCCGTCCCAGCCCACCACAGCCAGACCCAGCCCGTCCCAGCCCACCACAGCCTGTCTCAAGCTCACCAGAACCCACCACAGCCCACCACGGCCTGTCCCAGCCCACCACAGCCCACTACGGCCCACCACAGCCCACCACAGCCCACCACGGCCCGTCCCAGCCCACCACGGCCCACCACAGCCTGTCCCATCACACCACGGCCCGCCACAGTCCGTCCCCGCCCACCACAGCCCATCCCAGCACACCACGGCCCGCCACAGCCCGTCCCCGCCCACCACAGCCCGTCCCAGCCCATCCCAGCCCGTCCCAGCCCACCACGGCCCGTCCCAGCCCACCACAGACCGTCCCAGCCCACCACAGCCCGTCCGAGCCCACCACAGCACGTCCAAGCCCACCACAGCCTGTCGCAGCCCACCACAGCCCGTTCCAGCCCACCACAGCCTGTCCCAGCCCACCACAGCCCGTCCCACCACACTACAGCCCATCCCAGCCCGTCTCTGCCCACCACAGCCTACCACAGCCCGTCCCAGCCTGTCCCAGCCCGTCCCAGCCCACCACAGCCAGTCCCAGCCCGTCCCAGCCCACCTCAGCCTGTCTCAAGCTCACCAGAACCCACCACAGCCCACCACGGCCTGTCCCAGCCCACCACAGCCCACTACGGCCCACCACAGCCCCCCACGGCTTGTCCCTGTCCACCCCGGCCCGTCCCTGCCCACCACGGCCCGTCCCAGCCCACCACGGCCCACTACGGCCCGTCCCAGCACACCACGGCCCGTCCCAGCCCACCACGGCCCGTCCCAGCCCACCACAGCCCGTCCCAGCCCACCACAGCCCGTCCCAACCCACCACAGCCCGTTTTAGACCACCACAGCCCGTCCCAGCACACCACAGCCCGTCCCAGCCTACCACAGCCCGTCCCAGTCTATCCCAGCCCACTACAGCCCACCACAGCCCGTCACTGCCCGTCCCAGCTTGCCACAACCCATCCCAGCCTGCCACAGCCCGTCATTGCCCGCCACAGCCAATCCCAGCCCGCCACAGCCCACCACAGCCGGCCACAACCCGTCCCAGCCCGTCCCAGCACACCACAGCCCGTCCCAGCCCACCACAGCCCATCCCAGCCCACCACAGCCCGTCCCAGCCCACCACAGCCCGTCCCAGCCCACCACAGCCCGTCCCAACCCACCACAGCCCGTTTTAGACCACCACAGCCCGTCCCAGCACACCACAGCCCGTCCCAGCCCACCACAGCCCATCCCAGCCCACCACGGCCCGTCCCAGCCCACCACAGCCCGTCCCAGCCCACCACAGCCCGTCCCAACCCACCACAGCCCGTTTTAGACCACCACAGCCCGTCCCAGCACACCACAGCCCGTCCCAGCCTACCACAGCCCGTCCCAGTCTATCCCAGCCCACTACAGCCCACCACAGCCCGTCACTGCCCGTCCCAGCTTGCCACAACCCATCCCAGCCTGCCACAGCCCGTCATTGCCCGCCACAGCCAATCCCAGCCCGCCACAGCCCACCACAGCCGGCCACAACCCGTCCCAGCCCGTCCCAGCACACCACAGCCCGTCCCAGCCCACCACAGCCCATCCCAGCCCACCACAGCCCGTCCCAGCCCACCACAGCCCACCACAGCCCGTCCCAGGCCATCACAGACGGACCCAGCCCATCACAGACGGTCCCAGCCCACCACAGCCCGTCCCAGCCCACCACAGCCCACCACAGACTGTCCCAGCCCACCACAACGCGTCCCAGCCCGTCCCAGCCCACAACAGCCCACCACGGCCCGCCACGGCCCAACACAGGCCACCACGGCCCACCACAGCCCACCACTGCCCGTCCTGGCCCGCCACGGCCCACCACGGCCCACCCTGGCATGCCACGGCCTACCACGGCCCGTCCCAGCCCGTCCCAGCACACCACAGCCCGTCCCAGCCCACCACAGCCCATCCCAGCCCACCACAGCCCGTCCCAGCCCACCACAGCCCGTTGCAGCACATCACCGCTCGTTCCAGACCACCAGAGCCCGTCCCAGCCCATCTCAAGCTCACCAGAACCCACCACAGTCCACCACAGCCTGTCCCAGACCACCACGGCCCACCACAGCCCACCACGGCCCGTCCCAGCCCACCACAGCCCGTCCCAGCCCACCACAGCCCGTCCCAGCCTGTCCCAGCCCACCACAGCCCGTCCCAGCCCATCCCAGCCCCTCCCAGCCCGTGTCAGCCCACCACAGCCTGTCCCAGGCTGTCCCAGCTCGTTCAAGCCTGTCCCAGACCCCCAGAGCCCGTCGCAGCCCACCACAGCCCGTCACAGCCCGTCCCAGCTCTCCACAACCCACCACAGCCCGTCCCAGCCCACCACGGCCCACGAAAGCCCACCACAGCCCACCACGGCCGACCACAGCCCGTCCCAGCCCACCAAAAGCCGTCCCAGCCCACCACAAGCCGTCCCAGCCCACCACAGCCCTCCAGAGCCCATCTCAGCTCACCACAGCCTATCCCAGCCCACCACGGCCCACCACAGCACCCCACGGCCCACCGCAGCCTATCCCAACCCGTCCCAGCCCACCACGGCCCGTCCCAGCCCACCACGGCCCGTCCCAGCCCGTCCCAGCCCACGACAGCCAGTCCCAGCCCACCACAGACCATCCCAGCACACCACAGCCCGTCCCACGTTACCACAGCCCACCACAGCCCGTCCCGGCCCACTACAACTCGTCCCAGCCCACCACAGCCCCCCACAGCCCGTCCCGGCCCACCACAGCCCGTCCCAGCTCACCACAGCCCGTCCCAGCCCACCACAACCCGTCCCAGCCCACCACAGACCACCACAGCCCGTCCCAAACCACCACAGCCCGTCCCAGCCCACCACAGCCCACCACAGTCCGTCCCGGCCCACTACAACTCGTCCCAGCCCACCACAGCCCACCACAGCCCGTCCCAGCCCACCACAGCCCGTCCCAGCCAACCACAGCCCGTCCCAGCCCGTCTCAGCTCACCACAGCCCGTCCCACCCCACCACAGCCCACCAGAGCCCGTCCCGGACCACCACAGCCTGTCCCAGCCCACCACAGCCCGTCCCCACCCAACACAGCCCGTCCCAGCCCCTCCCAGCCCGTGTCAGCCCACCACAGCCTGTCCCAGCCTGTCCCAGCTCTTCCAAGCCTGTCCCAGACCCCCAGAGCCCGTGTCAGCCCACCACAGCCTGTCCCAGCCTGTCCCAGCTCGTCCAAGCCTGTCCCAGACCCCCAGAGCCCGTCGCAGCCCACCACAGCTCGTCACAGCCCGTCCCAGCTCTCCACAACCCACCGCAGCCCGTCCCAGTCCACCACAGCCCTTCCCAGCCCACCACGGCCCACGAAAGCCCACCACAGCCCACCACGGCCCACCACAGCCCACCACGGCCCACCACAAGCCGTCCCAGCCCACCACAGACCTCCAGATCCCTTCTCAGCTGACCACAGCCTATCCCAGCCCACCACGGCCCACCACAGCACACCACGGCCCGCCGCAGCCTATCCCAACCCGTCCCAGCCCACCACGGCTCGTCCCAGCCCACCACGGCCCGTCCCAGCCCACCACGGCCCACGACAGCCCGTCCCAGCCCACCACAGCCCACTACGGCCCACCACAGCCCGTCCCAGCCCACCACAGCCCGTCCCAGCTCACCACAGCCCACCACAGCCCGTCCCAGCCCACCACGGCCCGTCCCAGCCCACCAGAGACCGTCCCAGCCTGTTTCAGCCCACCACGGCTAACCACAGCCTGTCCCGGCCCACCACGGCCCACCACGGTCCACCACGGCCCACCACAGCCTGTCCCAGCCCACCACGGCCCGTCCCAGCCCACCACGGCCCACCCCAGCCCACCACGGCCCGTCCCAGCCCACCACGGCCCATCCCAGCCCACCACGGCCCATCACAGCCCACCACAGTTCACCACAGCCCGTCCTAGCCCAGCACGGCCCGTCCCAGCCCACCACGGACCACCACGGCCCATCTCAGCCCGCCACAGCCTGTCCAAGCCCAGCACAGCCCTCCACAACCCTCCACAGCCCGTCCCAACCCTCCACAGCTCATCCCAGCCTACCACAGCCCGTCGCAGCCCAACACAGCTTATCCCAGCCCACCGCAGCCCGTCTCAGCACACCGCAGCCCGTCCTAGCCCACCGAAACCCGTCCCAGCCCACCGCAACCCGTCCCAGCCCACCACAGCCCACCACAGGTCACCACAGCCCACCACCGGTCACCACAGCCCACCACAGGTCAGCACAGCCTGTTTCAGCCCACCACGGCAAACCACGGCCCGCCCCAGCCCACCACGGCCCGTCCCGGCCCACCACAGCCCGTCCCAGCCCACCACAGCCCGTCCCAGCCCACCACAGCCCGTCTCAGCCCACCACAGCACACCACAGCCCACCACATCCCGTCCCAGCTCACCACAGCCCACCACAGCCCGTCCCAGCCCGTCCCAGCCCATCCCAGCCCACCACAGCCTGTCCCAGCCCATCACAGCCTGTCCCAATATGTCCCATTCCACCACACCGAGTCCCAGCCCACCACAGCCCGTCCCAGCACGTCCCAGCCCGTCCCAGCCCGTCCCAGCCTGTCCCTGCACACCACAGCCCGTCCCAGCACACCACAGCCCGTCCCAGCCCACCCCAGCCTGTCCCAGCCCACCACAGCCCGTCGCAGCCCACCACAGACCATCCCAGCACACCACAGCCCGTCCCACCTTACCACAGCCCACCACAGCCCGTCCCGGCCCACTACAACTCGTCCCAGCCCACCACAGCCCCCCACAACCCGTCCCGGCCCCCCACAGCCCGTCCCAGCTCACCACAGCCCGTCCCAGCCCACCACAACCCGTCCCAGCCTACCACAGACCACCACAGCCCGTCCCAAACCACCACAGCCCGTCCCAGCCCACCACAGCCCACCACAGTCCGTCCCAGCCCACTACAACTCATCCCAGCCCACCACAGCCCACCACAGCCCGTCCCAGCTCACCACAGCCCGTCCCAGCCCGTCTCAGCTCACCACAGCCCGTCCCACGCCACCACAGCCCACCAGACACCGTCCTGGACCACCACAGCCCGTCCCAGACCACCACAGCCCGTGTCAGCCCACCACAGCCCGTCCCCACCCAACACAGCCCGTCCCAGCCCCTCCCAGCCCGTGTCAGCCCACCACAGCCTGTCCCAGCCTGTCCCAGCTCGTCCAAGCCTGTCCCAGACCCCCAGAGCCCGTCGCAGCCCACCACAGCTCGTTACAGCCCGTCCCAGCTCTCCACAACCCACCGCAGCCCGTCCCAGCCCACCACAGCCCGTCCCAGCCCACCACGGCACACCACAGCCCACCACGGCCCACCAGAAGCCGTCCTATCCCACCACAGACCTCCAGAGCCCATCTCAGCTCACCACAGCCTATCCCAGCCCACCACGGCCCACCACAGCACACCACGGCCCACCGCAGCCTATCCCAACCCGTCCCAGCCCACCACGGCTCGTCCCAGCCCACCACGGCCCGTCCCAGCCCACCACGGCCCGTCCCAGCCCACTACGGCCCACGACAGCCCGTCCCAGCCTACCACAGCCCACTACGGCCCACCAGAGCCCGTCCCAGCCCACCACAGCCCGTCCCAGCCCACCACAGCCCGTCCCAGCTCGTCCCAGACCACCACAGCCTCTCACAGCACACCACAGCCCATAACAGCCCACCACAGCAAGTACCAGCCCGTCCCAGCCCACCACGGCCCGTCTCAGCCCACCACGGCCCGTCTCAGCTCACCACAACCTGTCCCAGACAACCACAGCCCGTCCCAGACGACCACAGCCCGTCCCAGCCCACCACAGCCCACCACGGCCCGTCCCAGCCCACCACGGCCCGTCCCAGCCCACCACATCCCGTCCCAGCCTGTTTCAGCCCACCACGGCTAACCACGGCCTGTCCCAGCCCACCACGGCCAACCACGGTCCACCATGGCCCACCAGAGCACACCACGGCCCACCACGGCCCTTCCCAGTCCACCACAGCCCACCACAGCCTGTCCCAGCCCACCACGGCCCGTCCCAGCCCACCACGGCCCGTCCCAGCCCACCACGGCCCGTCGCAGACCACCATGGCCCGTCCCAGCCCACCACGGCCCATCACAGCCCACCACAGTTCACCACAGCCCGTCCTAGCCCAGCACGGCCCGTCCCAGCCCACTACGGCCCGCGACAGCAGTCCCAGCCCACCACAGCCCACTACGGCCCACCACAGCCCGTCCCAGCCCACCACAGCCCGTCCCAGCCCACCACAGCCCGTCCCAGCCCACCACAGCCCGTCCCAGCTCGTCCCAGACCACCACAGCCTCTCACAGCACACCACAGCCCGTAACAGCCCACCACAGCAAGTACCAGCCCGTCCCAGCCCACCACGGCCCGTCTCAGCCCACCACAGCCCGTCTCAGCCCACCACGGCCCGTCTCAGCTCACCACAACCCGTCCCAGACAACCACAGCCCATCCCAGCCCACCACAGCCCATCTCAGCCCACCACAGCCCACCACGGCCCGTCCCAGCCCACCACATCCTGTCCCAGCCCACCACAGCCCGTCCCAGCCCACCACAGCCCGTCCCCGCCCACCACAGCCCGTCCCAGCCCACCACAGCCGGTCCCAGCCCACCACAGCCGGTCCCAGCTCACCACAGCCCACCAAAGCCCATCGCAGCCCACCACAGCCCGTCCCAGCCCACCACAGACCACCACAGCCCGTCCAAACCACCACAGCCCTTCCCAGCCCACCAAAGCCCACCACAGTCCGTCCCAGCCCAGTACAACTCGTCCCAGCCCACCACAGCCCACCACAGCCCATCGCAGCCCACCACAGCCCGTCCCCGCCCACCACAGCCAGTCCCAGCCCACCACAGCCTGTCCCAGCCTACACAGCACGTCCCAGCCTATCCCAGCCCACCACAGCCAGTCCCAGCCCCTCCCAGTTTACCACAGCCCGTCCCAGCCCACTACAGCCTGTTACAGCTTACCACAGCCCGTCCCAGCCCACCACAGCCCATCCCAGCCCGTCCCAGCCAGTCCCAGCTCGTCCCAGCCCGTCCCAGCTCACCACAGAACGTTACAGCCCACCACAGCCCGTCCCAGCCCGTCCCAGCCCACCACAGCCAGTCCCAGCCCGTCCCAGTTTACCACAGCCCGTTACAGCCCACCACAGCCCGTTACAGCTTACCACAGCCCGTCCCAGCTCACAACAGCCCGTTCCAGCCCACCACAGCCCACCACAGCCCGCCACAGCCCACCACAGCTCGCCCCGGCCACCACAGCCCGTCCCCGCCCACCACAGCTCGTCCCCGCCCGTCCCCGTCGACCACAGCCCGTCCCAGTCCACCACAGCCCGTCCCCGCCCACCGCAGCCCGTCTCCGCCCAGCACAGCTTGTCCCAGCCCACCACAGCCCGTCCAAGCCCATACCAGCACACCACAGCCCGTCCCAGCACACCACGGCCCACCACAGCCCACCCCTTCCAATCCCGGCACAAAACGGCCCGTCCCAGCCCACCACGGTTCACCACAGCCCATCCCAACCCACCACGACCTGTCCCAGCCCACCACGGCCCACCACAGCCCACCCCTTCCAATCCCGGCCCAAAACGGCCCGTCCCAGCCCACCACGGTTCACCACGGCCCGTCCCCGCCCACCACGGCCCACCGCAGCCCGTTCCAGCCCACCACAGCCCATCCTACCCCGTCCCAACCAGTCCCAGCTCGTCCCAGCCCGTCCCAGCTCACCACAGCCAGTCCCAGCTCACCACAGCCAGTCCCAGCCCACCACAGCCCGTCCTAGCCCGTCCCAGCCCGTCCCAGCCCACCACAGCCAGTCCCAGCCTGTCCCAGTTTACCACAGCCCGTCCCAGCCCACCAAAGCCCGTTACAGCTTACCACAGCCCGTCCCAGCCCACCACAGCCCATCCCAGCCCGTCCCAGCCAGTCCCAGCTCGTCCCAGCCCGTCCCCGTCGACCACAGCCCGTCCCAGCCCACCACAGCCCGTCCCAGCCCACCACAGCCCGTACCAGCCCACCACATCAAGTACCAGTCCGTCCTAGCCCACCACGGCCCGTCCCAGCCCACCACGGCCCGTCTCTGCTCACCACAGCACGTACCAGCCTGTCTCAGCCTACCACAGCCCGTCCCAGCATGTCCCAGCCAACCGCAGCCCGTCCCAGCTAACCACATCCTGACCCAGCCCACCACAGCCCGTCCCAGCCAACCAGAGCCAGTCCCAGCCCACCACAACCCGTCCAAGCCCACCACAGGTCGTACCTGTCCATCCCAGCCCACCACAGCTCGTGTCAGCCCGTCCCAGACCGTCCCAGCTCACCACAACCCACCACAGCCCGTCCCCGCCCAGCAGAGCCCGTCCCCGCCCAGCACAGCTCGTCCCAGCCTGTCCCAGGCCTTCCCAGCCCACCACAGCCCATCCCGGCCCACCACAGCCCGGTCCGGCCCACCACAGCCCGGTCCGGCCCAACACGGCGCACCACAACCCACCACAACTTGTCCCAGCACACCACAGCCCGTCCTAGCCCACCACAGCCCGTCACAGCCCGTCCCAGCCCGTGCCAACCCGTCCCAGCCCACCACAGCCCGTGCCTACCCACCAAAGCCCGTCCCAGCCCACCACAGCCCACCACAGCCCGTCCCAGCTCACCACAGCCCACCACAGCCCGTCCCAGCCCACCACAGCCCACCACAGCCGGTCTCCGCCCACCACAGCCTGTCCCCGCACAGCAAAATCTCTCCCCGCCCACCAAAGCCAATCCCAGCCCACCACAGCTCACCACAAACCACCACAGCCCACTACAGCCCGTCCCAGACCATCCCAGCCCATCGCAGCCCACGACAGCCCATCACAGCCCGTCCCAGCCCACCACAGCCCGTCCCAGCCCACAACAGCCAGTCCCAGCTCGTCCCAGACCACCACAGCGCGTCCCAGCCCACCACAGCCCGTACCAGCACACCACATCAAGTACCAGCCCGTCCCAGCCCACCACGGCCCGTCCCAGCCCACCACAGCCCGTCTCCGCTCACCACAGCATGTACCAGCCTGTCTCAGCCTACCACAACCCGTCCCAGCATGTCCCAGCCCACCGCGGCCCGTCCCAGCCCAGCGCAGCCCGTCCCAGCCCAGCGCAGCCCGTCCCAGACCACCGCAACCCGTCCAAGCCCGTCCCAGGCCACCACAGCCCGTCCCGGCTCACCACATGTCGTCCCGGCCCAAAACGGCCGACCACAGCCCACTACGGCCCACCACAGCCTGCCCCAGCTCGCCACGGCCCGTCCCAGCTCACCACGGCCCGTCTCTGCTCACCACAGCACGTACCAGCCTGTCTCAGCCTACCACAGCCCGTCCCAGCATGTCCTAGCCCACCGCAGCCCGTCCCAGCCCACCGCAGCCCGTCTCAGCCCACCACAGCCCGTCCCAGCCCAGCGCAGCCCGTCCCAGCCCAGCGCAGCCCGTCCCAGCCCAGCGCAGCCCGTCCCAGACCACCGCAACCCGTCCCAGCCCGTCCCAGCCCACCACAGCCCGTCCCGGCTCACCACAGCTCGTCCCGGCCCAACACGGCCGACCACAGCCCACTACGGCACACCACAGCCCGTCCCAGACCACCACAGCCTGTCCCAGACCACCAGAGCTCGTCCCAGCCTGTCCCAGCCCACCACAGCCCGTCTCAAGCTCACCAGAACCCACCACAGCCCACCATAGCCCGTACCAGACCACCACGGCCCACCAAAGCCCACCATGGCCCGTCCCAGCCCACCACGGCCCACCACAGCGAACCACGGCCCACCACAGCCCAGCACGGCCCGTCCCAGCCCACCACGGCCCGTCCCAGCCCACCACGGCCCACCACAGCCCACCCCTTCCCATCCCGGCCCAAAACGGCCCGTCCCAGCCCACCACGGTTCACCACGGCCCGTCCCCGCCCACCACGGCCCACCACAGCCCATCCCAGCCCACCACAGCCCATCCCAGCCCGTTCCATCCAGTCCCAGCTCGTCCCAGCCCGTCCCAGACCACCACAGCCAGTCCCAGCCCACCACAGCCAGTCCCATTCCACAATAGCCCGTCCCAGCCTGTCCCAGCCCGTCCCAACCCGTCCCAGTTTACCACAGCCCGTCCCAGCCCACCACAGCCCGTCCCAGCTTACCACAGCCCGTCCCAGCTCGCCACAGCTTCTTCCAGCCTGCCACAGCCCACCACGGTCCGCCACAGCCCACCACGGCCCGTCCCAGCCCAACACGACATGTCCCAGCCCACCACGGCCCACCACAGCCCACCCCTTCCCATCCCGGCCCAAAACGGCCCACCACGGCACACCACAATTCACCACGGCCCGTCCCCGCCCACCACGGCCCACCACAGCCTGTCCCCGCCCACCACAGCCCGTTCCAGCCCACCACAGCCCACCACAGCCCGTCCCCGCCCGTCCCCGTCGACCACAGCCCGTCCCAGTCCACCACAGCCAGTCTCCGCCCACCACAGCTCGTCCCAGCCCGTCCCAGCACACCACAGCCCGTCCCAGCACACCACAGACCGTCCCAGCACACCACAGCCCGTCCCCGCACACCACAGCCCGTTACAGCTTACCAAAGCCCGTGCCAGCCCGTCCCAGCCCGTCCCAGCCCACCACAGCCCGTCCCAGCACACCACAGCCCGTCCAAGCCCACCACAGCCCGTCCCAGCCCACCACAGCCCCGGCCCAGCCCACCACAGCCCGTCCCAGCACACCACAGCCCGTCCCACCACGGCCCAGCCCACCACAGCCCGTCCCAGCACACCACAGCCCGTCCCAGCCAACCACGGCCCGTCCCAGCCCACCACGGCCCACCACAGCCCACCACAGTTCACCACGGGCCATCTCAGACCACCATGACCTGTTCCAGCCCACTACCGCCCACCACAGCCCATCCCTTCCCATACCGGCTCAAAACGGCCCACCACGGCTCACCACATCCCACCACGGTTCACCACGGCCCGTCCCAGCCCACCACGCCCCACCACAGCCCATCCCTGCCCACCACAGCCCGTCCCAGCACACCACAGACCATCCCAGTCCACCACACACCGTCCCAGCATGTCCCAACCCTCCACAGCCTGTTCCAGACCACCACAGCCCGTCCCAGCCCACCACAGCCCGTCCCAGCACACCACAGCCCGTCCCTAGCCCACCACAGCCCGTCCCAGCGCGTGCCAGCCCGTCCTCGCCCGTCCCAGCCCACCACAGACCAGCACAGCCCATCCCAGCACACCACAGCCCGTCCCAGCCCGTCGCAGCCTGCCGCAGCCCGTCCCAGCTCGTCCCAGCCCACCACAGCACGTCCCAGCCACTCCCAGCCCACCATAGCCCGTCCCAGCCCACCACGGCCCACCTCAGACCAGCAGAGCCCGTCCCTACCCACCACAGCCCGTCCCAGCCCACCACAGCCCATCCCAGACCGTCCCAGCGCACCACAGCCCGTCCCAGCCCACCACAGCCCGTCCCAGCCCACCACAGACCGTCCCAGCCCACCACAGCCCGTCCTAGCCTGTCCCAGCCCACCACAGCCCGTCCTAGCCTGTCCCAGCCCACCACAGCCCACCACAGCCCGTCCCAGCACACCACAGCTCGTCCCAGCCCACCACAGCCCGTCCCAGCCCGTGTCAGACCGTACGAGCCAACCACAGCCCGTGCCAGCCCGTCCAAGCCAACCGCAGCCCGTCCCAGCCCGTCCCAGCCCACCACAGCACGTCCCAGCCACTCCCAGCACACCATAGCCCGTCCCAGCCCACCACAGCCCGTCCCAGCCCACCACGGCCCACCTCAGCCCAGCAGAGCACGTCCCAACCCACCACAACCCGTCCCAGCCCACCACAGCCCGTCCCAGACCGTCCCAGTGCACCTCTGCCCGTCCCAACCCACCACAGCCCGTCCCAGCCGAACACAGCCCGTCCCTGTTGCAGAATGGATGAGAGAAAACGGCCACGGATCCATGGAAGGGCTGTGTGACACAGCACTTGACATGAGTTTGGAGTGAACCAGACTAGGCCGCAGAGAAAAATTTACTGAGCTTGCAAGAATGGACAATGGACAAGGAAGATAAGGAAAAGGTCGATGCTGAGCTTGCAGAAGATGTTGCAACTAACTCTGAGGAAGTCACGTAGAACACGGAGCCAAGCTATGAGACAAGCTAACCACAGAAACCGCAAGTAGGAGGCCGTACGAAGACGTAACCGTTAGAGCTTAGCCTATCAACATATGACTAGTAGGCATAATTAACTGAAAATGTATAAATATCATAATTGCGCCGTAATAAATCGGAGCTTGCTTTATCACTCATACTGAGTCGGCTGCTTGCTTCCCCTCGCTCGTCGCAAGTGGCGCCCGAACAGGGACCCCCAATCCCTGTTCTTCACCGGACAGCGAGGACGGAGAAGCACTGGTAGCAGCGACCAGGGAGCAAAGATCGACTGATGCTGGCATCGTATCTCGATCCGTGCTTGAACCACGTTAATCAAGGGAAATGTTCGCCGTCCGTCAGAGGCTACCCAGGGGAAAAAGGCTGCATCTTAATCAAGGAGAAGAATTCTCTTAATCAGGGAAGAATTCTTTAAAAAGTGCGCTATGGAAAAAGAGGTAGCACTCGCTCTTTTACAACGCTTTTTAGAAAAGCGGGGGGTAAGCCCTTTAAAAGATTTAGCTGGGCTAATTACGTTAGGCAAAGCAAAAGGTTACTTTAAAGATCCTGAAAGTATGTTTGAAATAGAAGAATGGCGTAATTATGGGGACTGTTTATGGGATTTGGTGATTGATGATGATAAAGTTGCTAAAAAGTTAATGAAATCTTGGAGAGAGGTCATTAACTGTTTAAAACGTTACAAAGTTGAAAAACAGATGGCTGCAGCTGCCTCTAATCGGCTCGAAAAAACTGATTCAACAGCAGGGCGTTTTACAGCAGGAGGAGATTACTTCAGTCCTCCTGCTTCAGGAATTCCTGTCCCTGTTGTTCGTCAGCCCTCAAATCAACCACCTCCTCCTCCTCACACAGAGAAAGAGGTTTGTCCTTCGGCACCGTTGCAAGATCAGGTGCTGGATGGCGCACAAAATGATAATATAGAGGAGGAGTTCATTGAGCTCGAGGGAAAGGCAACAAGGGGACAGTTGAAAGATAAAACACTTAGTAAACCGGTCAACTCACCCCCGCATTCACAGTTGGTTCGGGTCGACTGGGACAAAATACTCCGAGAGGCAATGGAGCAGAAAGATTTTGATGCTGTAACTCAAATTAATTGTCAAGCTTATCCCGTGATTTATACTATTGATAATGCAGGAGTAATGACAGGAGAACATCATACTTTAGATTGGAAAATTTTAAATCAACTGCGAAGTACAGTTAATGACTCAGGTTTACATGGTGAACCTACCCGACAAATGTTAAACTATATTTGGGGAAGTGGAATATTGTGTCCGGAAGATATAAAAAACATTATGAGACTTATTTTGAAACAATCACAGCAATTGTTGTGGCAAGCTCATTGGCAAAGGCTTTGTGAACTATCTGTACATGCGTCGCGTGACCGTTTAGCAGGAGTAACCGTAGAACAATTGATGGGGTCTGGACCTTTTGCCTCAATAGAAATGCAGATGCAAACTGGTCCTGATGTACTGTTAGAATCTATGAAACTGGCGCGTGAAGCATTACAAAAAGTGAGAACAACCCCTACTACACCTTCATATATGTCAGTTAAACAAAGCAGGGATGAGTCTTTTGCCTCTTTTGTAGACAGAGTCACTGATGCAATCAATCGCGCAGATATAGCGGATTTTATGAAGGGACCATTATTGAGGCAGTGTGTATTAGAAAATTGTAACACTTATACAAAAGGCATTTTAGTTACCCTTCCTCTAGATGCTTCTGTTGAAACTATGTTAGAAAGAATGAGCCGAGTGCCTGTAGGACCTCAAGCTTTGTTAGTCGAAGCACTTAAAGAGGTAGGAGACAATTTAGTTAAAACTCAGCAGCAAGCTTTTGCAGCCCTCGCTCCTTTAAAAACATCAGATGAACGGCCAAGTAAGAAACCACCTCGAAAAGACTTTATTTGCTTTCGTTGTGGGCGTCCTGGACATACGCGTCGTCAATGTCGAGAGCGCCACCTATGGTGCAAAAATTGTCAAGTAGATAATCACAACACTGCAGCCTGTCAGTATTCGGGAAACGGGAAGCGGAGCGCCAGGAACCGCGGCGCGCCGACCCCAATAGCGGCTCCAGCAACCTGCACATCGATGGCTGTTCCCGGCCGACATCCCGATCGACAGTCAACGATGCCCACCTTCAACCAGCAACAAAGCTACGACCGGCAACCCGAGGGAGCCTCGGACTGGATTTGGCAACAGCAATAGATATTACTCTCCTTGATAACCATCCACAGAAAGTTGCCACAGGGGTGAGCGGGCCCATTGTAATCGATGGACAATCTCATGGAGCTTTGTTACTGGGTCGCTCCTCCAGTGGGCTTAAAGGACTCTTTGTATTACCCGGACTTATTGATGCTGATTATGAAGGAGAAATTTTCATAATTGTCCAAACAAGTTTTCCACCTATTTATATTCCAAAAGGTAGCCGCATTGCACAATTGATTCCACTCCAACAACTCACTCGACAACTATCGGCAATTTCTAATACTGATCGCAGAATAAATGGCCTTGGATCTACCGGGGGCCTAGCTATGTTTACAATACCTATGAATCAACGTCCAGTTGTTCAAATCACTCTTATACATGGAACTGATAAAAGGGATATGTCTGCGCTTTTGGACACTGGTGCTGACATTACCATCATTGCTCGTGGTCAATGGCCCTCTTATTGGCCATTGCAACATGTCGCCGGAGGCGTGGAAGGAGTAGGAGGGATAGCACCTGTTCAGCGCAGCCGACAAAAAATAAAGATTATTCTCGACGACAGATCAGCAATGCTTCATGTTACAATCATGCCCCTACCTAAAGGAGTAAATGCACTCGTCGGAAGAGACGTTTTAAACCAGCTGGGAGTCATACTTACTACCAATTCACCTTTTTAGGTGCGGTCACTGTCAATTGGACTTTCCCGATTCCTTTAAAATGGCTGACAGAAGAGCCTGTTTGGATCGGACAGTGGCCGTTAAAAAAGGAAAGTCTACAACAAGCACATTTATTGGTCCAAGATCAACTACAACAAGGACATCTGCAACCATCAACTAGTCCATGGAATACGCCAATATTTGTCATTAAAAAGAAATCAGGGAAATTTCGTTTACTGCATGATTTGCGTGCCGTCAATCAACAAATGCAAGCAATGGGAGCACTACAACCAGGTCTCCCGAATCCCGCTATGCTGCCCACTGGATGGCATTTGCTAATTATTGATTTAAAAGACTGTTTCTTTACTATTCAATTACATCAGAAAGACACTCAGCGTTTTGCATTTACCTTACCAGCAATTAACAGAGAAGGACCTGACCAGCGATTCGAGTGGACTGTGTTGCCTCAAGGTATGAAAAATAGCCCTACTCTATGTCAATTATTTGTTGATAATGCTCTTGCTCCAATCCGAAAGACTTGGCCTCACGTCATCATTTATCATTACATGGATGACATTCTGTTTGCTCAAGAGCAACCTTTCACCCCATATCAGGAAACCTTTGTACAACAACAGTTAGAGGTGTGCAATCTTGTCATAGCAACTGAAAAAATTCAACGTTCTCCCGTATGGAAGTATCTAGGTTGGAATATTACCCAATCGCAAATCAGTCCGCAAAAATTATCTATTTGTCAAAAACTGTCTACTCTCAATGATGTTCAAAGATTGCTAGGTGATCTTCAGTGGTTACGTCCGGTAGCAGGAATTACTAATGATGAACTCAATGTTTTACGTCCTTTGTTGAAAGGGACAGACCCATCTGCTACCATTTACGTCTCTGCAGAACAACAGCTTATGATCCAGCAACTCAGTGAAAAAATTTTGCAACGAGCAGTGAACCGCATTGATCCACGTCTTCCAATTGATCTTACTGTTCTACATGGACCCTCCCACTTTATTGGTGCACTTACGCAGTGCAAAAAGAAAAAGGGGGAGAATGTGCGAGTATTGGAATAGATCTTTACAAAAATGCAGCCAAAAACCACCATTCAAGAAAAAACACAGAATTTAGCAGAAATCATTCGGAAGGGAAGAACTCGGATTCTACAGATCACTGGCATGGAACCTAGTATTGTATATTTGCCAATACGACGGGACGATTTGGAATGGTGGTTACAGAATTCATCAGATTTGCAGCTAAGTCTATTAGATGAAGCTTTGGAAATCAAGGTTGAATCATTGAAGGCACCCATATTGAAATGGATCAGCAATTATGACTGGTTGAAACGTCCCAAACGAACTGAACAACCTTTAAGGGATGCTGTCACAGTTTATACTGATGCAGGGAAGCGTTCTAAGAAAGCAGCAGCAACATGGTATGAAAACAGCCAATGGCATCATCAAATACTGGTTGCAAAGCCAGGTGACTCATTACAGATTTTGGAACTAGTAGCAGTGGTATGGGCATTTATCCGATGGATGCATGAAAAGTTAAATATTGTAACAGATTCGTTATATGTTGCTGGGATTGTGAGTCGAATTGAGGATGCGTATCTCAAGGACGTACAAAATCAACGATTGTTTGAGTTGCTTCGACAATTATTATCAGCAATAAAGCAACGTACTCAGCCCTATTGTGTAATCCATATCAGGAGCCATAAATGGGCTGAAGGATTAGGAGAAGGAAATGCACGTGCTGACCAACTTGTTTCTATGGCCGCTCCAGTAAGTGAATTTGTTAAAGCTCGAGAATCACACAGCATCTTTCATCAAAATGCACGGGGACTCCATAGACAATTTGATGTCACCATGGAAGAAGCAAAAGGAATTGTACGCGCTTGTTCTACGTGTAGTCATCATGGACCGGGGTTAAGTGTGGGGGTAAATCCTAGAGGACTTAAAGCTAGAGAAATATGGCAAATGGATGTTACTCATGTTAATGAATTTGGCAAATGGAAATATGTACATGTTACCATTGACACATATAGTAAGTTTGTATGGGCTACAGCACAAACAGGGGAACGAGCACTCCATGTAATAAGACATCTGACAAGTTGTTTTGCTGTTATGGGTGTACCGCAGACAATCAAAACTGATAATGGCCCTGCTTATGTTAGCGAAAAAATGAGGCGTTTTTGCCAGACATGGGGGGTGCGTCATATTACAGGTATACCTCATTCTCCTACAGGGCAAGCAATTATTGAAAGAACACATCAAACTCTAAAACAATATTTACAAAAGTTTGTTGACATCATAGATATTCAAGAAAGACTTGCTAAGGCTCTTTTTGTATTAAATCATTTGTGTATATTTGCTGAACAGCAAGACCCACCTGTATGGGTGCATGGGTACACTGGATTACCCAAAACAGACACCCCGATGTTTGTTATGTACAGAGACCCTTCGACTGGTCTATGGAAAGGACCGGCAGAAGTAAAATATTCTGGAAGAGGTTATATGTGTGTACTTACCCCCACAGGACCACAATGGATTCCAGCCAAATGGACCAAAGCCGCAGTGACCAATACATCGGTGCCTAAATAAGTAGTCTGACCAGTCTTAAATGTATAGACTGGAGCTTTGGAGACAACAACATCATGACAGATTATTTCGGCTGCCACAACCAGATGAAGAAAAACGACTTGTAGAAAAGCTGACATATATTATTCTTCCCATTTTATGGCAGCTGCCTCGGGAGATACAATATCAATTACCCTCTGATAGATTGTCTTTATTACATTTTACCCGTATTTTGCATACTTTGCAAGACCTCTTTGGGCAAGGACCAATACAATTAGAAAAATTTTGTCCTATATGTAAAACTGTTTGCAATTCAAAAATTACATTTTATTGTGGATATTGTAAAAGAGTTGGAGTGTTTAGACGAAAAACTTTATGTTCCTGGGTATGTCCCCCCTGTCAAAATAACATTTTACGTTTTGGCTTTGGTGGAACTTCCCTTTTGACTGAAACACCTGCTCCCAATTTTACAGTTATCAACAAAGCATTACAATCTTATGAGGCTTTTGAACAATTATTTTTGGCAGAATTACGTAACGAATTTATCTTTTGGGTCCGCATTATTAAGAAAAGTTTTGAGTCTCATATCATACAACATCATTGTAAACGTGGATGATGGCATTGTTTTTGGGAATTAGCCTATTGAATATTGTCGTTGTTTTCGCTTTACATAGTATAGAGCCTAGACAAAATATGTGGGTTACGTGGGCAAATCAATCAGGAGTTACAGATTTTTGTCTTTCCCTGCAGAAAGCAAGTGATCCTTTCCGAACGTGTCTAATTGGTTACCCTTATATACATTGGCCTGATTTTGAACCTTTGGGAGTAAATTATACAGCCATAAATCAATCATACTTAGCCTGGTTAGACTGGAAGTATAATGACATGAATTTTGGCTTTGGTGATAACTGTACCTGGTGGAACAGTACACTTATTAGAAATACGTATTTTTTACAACAGTTGATTTACCATCTAAATGAATCAATCCATTTACCTCAGCAAGAATTAGACCTATGGGGCTCTTTTCCAGCCGCTGGGCCTTTAGTAAATGTTAGTCAAAAACTTAATTGTACCAGAGTTCGCCCCCTATTTCGACCTGTCAATGGCTCAGGTGCTGTCATGTTTGGAGATGAATGGAAACGCATCATGCACCGTGACAATGTAATACAATTTTACTTAGGATATCAGAATGTATCAGGGAATTCTAGCCATTGGAACACCTCAAAATATGCCGGTG
Organism: Falco cherrug; assembly: GCF_023634085.1. Taxonomy (NCBI): domain Eukaryota; kingdom Metazoa; phylum Chordata; class Aves; order Falconiformes; family Falconidae; genus Falco; species Falco cherrug. The sequence goes on from NW_026599324.1 coordinate 267,601, forward strand.
AATTTGATGTGGAAAGTGTTTCAGCGAAATTATTACCAGAAGGATATTTTCTAATATGTGGAGACAGGGCGTGGCCTGCCATACCATTTCGTCCCGTGGGAGGACCCTGTTATATTGGCAAGTTAACCATGTTTGCACCCGCCATGCGTGACTTGGTAAGACAAGCGAATGAGAGTAGAGCAAAACGCAGTCTTCATGACTTAAAGCCAGATTGTAATGATAATGTAAATCTTGGCACAGTGGCTGGAACTGTAGCTCTTTCATTTTTTCTTCCCGGTGGCGCGGCAGCTGCGAATTGGGCTAAAATAAAGACTCTAGCTTGTTGGGCAGTGAAACAATTTAATTCTACAACAGACATTTTATCAGGTCTTGCCACTGATGTTGATAGCTTACGCCACGCAATCTTGCAAAATAGAGCTGCTATAGATTTTTTGCTTTTGGCAAATGGGCATGGATGTCAGGATTTTGAAGGCATGTGTTGCCTAAATCTTTCTGATCATTCACAAAGTATTCATCGACAGCTAGAGGAGTTAAGAAATCGTATGCATCATGTCAAAGAAGGTTCATCAGGCATAGATTCTTGGTTTGCTTCTCTGGGCATAAATGGATGGTTAAGAGACTTGTTAAAACAGGGTTTATCTGTATTGTTGCTTATTGGTTTACTGTTGCTTTTGTTACCTTGTATTCTTTCTTGTATCCGAAAATTGTTTGAACGTGTTACTCAATCCTTCCTTGTCAAAAAAGAAAAAGGGGGAATTGTTGCAGAATGGATGAGAGAAAACGGCCACGGATCCATGGAAGGGCTGTGTGACACAGCACTTGACATGAGTTTGGAGTGAACCAGACTAGGCCGCAGAGAAAAATTTACTGAGCTTGCAAGAATGGACAATGGACAAGGAAGATAAGGAAAAGGTCGATGCTGAGCTTGCAGAAGATGTTGCAACTAACTCTGAGGAAGTCACGTAGAACACGGAGCCAAGCTATGAGACAAGCTAACCACAGAAACCGCAAGTAGGAGGCCGTACGAAGACGTAACTGTTAGAGCTTAGCCTATCAACATATGACTAGTAGGCATAATTAACTGAAAATGTATAAATATCATAATTGCGCCGTAATAAATCGAAGCTTGCTTTATCACTCATACTGAGTCGGCTGCTTGCTTCCCCTCGCTCGTCGCACGTCCCAGCTCACCACAGCCCGTCCTAGCCTGTCCCAGCCCACCACAGCCTGTCCTAGCCCGTCCCAGCCCATCCCAGCCCACCACAGCCCGTCCCAGCCCGTGTCAGCCCACCACAGCCCGTCCCAGCCTGTCCCATCCCGTCCCACCCTGTCCCAGCCAACCAGAGCCCATCCCAGCCCACCACAGCCCGTCCCAGCTCGTCTCAGCTCACCACAACCCACCACAGCCCGTCCCAGCCCACCACAGCCCACCACAGCCCGTCCCCGACCATTACAGCCTGTCCTCGCCCACCACAGCACATCCCAGCCCACCACAGCCCGTCGCACTCGTCTCATCTCACCACAACCCACCACAGCCCGTCCCAGCACACCACAGCCCACCACAGCCCGTCCCCGACCATTACAGCCCGTCCCCGCCCACCACAGAACATTCCAGCCCACCACAGCCCGTCCCAGCCCACCACAGCCCGTCCCAGACTCACCAGAGTCTGTCCCAGCCCACCACAGCACATCCCAGCCCACCACAGCCCGTCCCAGCCCACCACAGCCCGTCCCAGCCCACCACAGCCTGTTCCAGACCACCACAGCCTGTCCCAGACCACCAGAGCTCGTCCCAGCCTGTCCCAGCCCACCACAGCCCGTCTCAAGCTCACCAGAACCCCCCACAGCCCACCATAGCCCGTACCAGACCACCACGGCCCACCACAGATAACCATGGCCCGTCCCAGCCCACCACGGCCCACCACAGCGAACCACGGCCCACCACAGCCCAGCACGGCCCGTCCCAGCCCACCACGGCCCACCACAGCCCACCCCTTCCCATCCCGGCCCAAAATGGCCCGTCCCAGCCCACCACGGTTCACCACGGCCCATCCCCGCCCACCACGGCCCACCACAGCCCATCCCAGCCCACCACAGCCCATCCCAGCCTGTTCCATCCAGTCCCAGCTCGTCCCAGCCCGTCCCAGCCCACCACAGCCAGTCCCAGCCCACCACAGCCAGTCCCATTCCACAATAGCCCGTCCCAGCCTGTCCCAGCCCGTCCCAACCCGTCCCAGTTTACCACAGCCCGTCCCAGCCCACCACAGCCCGTCCCAGCTTACCACAGCCCGTCCCAGCTCGCCACAGCTTCTTCCAGCCTGCCACAGCCCACCACGGTCCGCCACAGCCCACCACAGCCCGTCCCAGCCCAACATGACATGTCCCAGCCCACCACGGCCCAACACAGCCCACCCCTTCCCATCCCGGCCCAAAACGGCCCACCACGGCGCACCACAATTCACCACGGCCCGTCCCCGCCCACCACGGCCCACCACAGCCTGTCCCCGCCCACCACAGCCCGTTCCAGCCCACCACAGCCCACCACAGCCCATCCCCGCCAACCACGGCCCGTCCCCGCCCACCACAGCCCGTCCCCGCCCGTCCCCGTCGACCACAGCCTGTCCCAGTCCACCACAGCCAGTCTCCGCCCACCACAGCTCGTCCCAGCCCGGCCCCGCCCACCACAGCCCGTCCCAGCACACCACAGCCTGTCCCCGCACACCACAGCCCGTTACAGCTTACCAAAGCCCGTGCCAGCCCGTCCCAGCCCGTCCCAGCCCACCACAGCCCGTCCCAGCCCACCACAGCCCCGGCCCAGCCCACCACAGCCCCGGCCCAGTCCACCACAGCCTGTCCCAGCCCGCCATAGCCCGTCCCAGCCCACCACAGCCCGTCCCAGCCCACCACAGCCCGTCCCAGCCCGTCCGAGCCGATCCCAGCCCACCACGGCCCGTCCCAGCACACCACAGCCCGTTCCTGCACACCACAGCCCGTCCCAGCACACCACAGCCCACCACAGCCCGTCCCAGCACACCACAGCTCGTCCCAGCCCACCACAGCCCGTCCCAGCCCACCACAGCCCGTGCCAGCCCATCCCCGCCCACCACAGCCCGTCCCAGCCCACCACAGCCCGTCCCAGCCCACCACAGCCCATCCCAGCCCACCACAGCCTGTCTCAGCATATCCCAGCCTGTCCCAGCCCACCACAGCCCGTCCCAGCTCACCACAGCCCACCACAGCCCGTCCCAGCCCGTGCCAGCCCATCCCAGCACACCACAGCCCGTCCCAGCACACCACAGCCTGTTCCAGAGCACCAGAGCCCGTCCCAGCCCGTCCCAGCCCAGCCCAGCCCGTCTCAAGCTCACCAGGACCCACCACAGCCCACCACAGCCTGTCCCAGACCACCACGGCCCACCACAGCCCACCATGGCCCATCCCAGCCCACCACAGCGAACCACAGCCCACCAAAGCTCACCACGGGCCGTCTCAGCGCACAATGACCTGTCCCAGCCCACCACAGCCCACCAGAGCTTGCCCCTTCCCATCCCGGCCCAAAACGGCCCACCACGGCCCACCACGGTTCACCACGGCCCGACCCAGCCCACCACGGCCCACCACAGCCCGTCCCAGCCCACCACAGCCCGTGCCAGCCCGTCCCAGCACGTCCCAGCCCACCACAGCCCGTCCCAGCCCACCACAGCCCACAACAGCCTGTTGCAGCACATCACAGCTCGTTCCAGACCACCAGAGCCCATCCCAGCCTGTCCCAGCCCATCTGAAGCTCACTAGAACCCACCAAAGTCCACCACAGCCTGTCCCAGACCACCACGGCCCACCACAACCCACCACGGCCCACCACAGCCCACCACAGTTCACCACGGGCCATCTCAGACCACCATGACCTGTCCCAGCCCACCACAGCTCACCACAGCCCATCCCTTCCCATACCGGCTCAAAACGGCCCACCACGGCCCACCACAGCCCACCACGGTTCACCACGGCCTGTCCCAGCCCACCACGGCCCACCACAGCCCATCCCTGCCCACCACAGCCCGTCCCAGCACACAACAGACCATCCCAGTCCACCACACACCGTCCCAGCATGTCCCAGCCCGTCTCAGCCCACCACAGCCTGTTCCAGACCACCACAGCCCGTCCCAGCCCACCACAGCCCGTCCCAGCCCACCACAGCCCGTCCCAGGCCACCACAGCCTATCCCAGCCCGTCCCAGCTCGTCCCAGCCCACCACAGTCCACCACAGCCCGTCCCAGCCCACCACGGCCCACCACAGCCCGCCGCAGCCCGTCCCAGCCCACCACAGCCCGTCCCAGCCCACCACAGCCCGTCCCAGCCCACCACAGCCCGTCCCAGCACACCACAGCCCGTCCCCGCCCGTCCCAGCCCACCACAGACCAGCACAGCCCGTCCCAGCCCACCACAGCCCGCCGCAGCCCGTCCCAGCCCACCACAGCCCGTCCCAGCCCACCACAGACCGTCCCAGCCCACCACAGCCCGTCCCAGCCCACCACAGCCCGTCCCCGCCCACCACAGCCTGTCCCCGCCCACCACAGCCCGTTCCCACCCACCACAGCCCTTCACCGCCCACCACAGCCCGTCCCCGCCCACCACAGCCCGTCCCGGACCACGACAGCCCGTCCCGGACCACAACAGCCCGTCCCGGACAACGACAGCCCGTCCCAGACCACGACAGCCCGTTCCGGACCACGACAGCCCGTCCCAGCCCACGACAGCCCGTCCCAGCCCATCACAGCCCGTCCCAGCCCACGACAGCCCGTCCCGGACCACCGCGGCCCGTCCCAGCCCACGACAGCCCGTCCCGGACCACCGCAGCCCGTCCCGGACCACCGCAGCCCATCCCGGACCACCGCGGCCCACCAGGGCCCGGCCCGGCCCAGCACAGCCCGTCCCAGCCCACCTGTCTTAGGAACAATATCTCACCTTCTTGATGTTGGCACCTCCTTTCGCTACGATGTTCTTGTGGAACTGTTTGCAGATGGGGACAGAAATAGAAAAGCTGTTTTCAACCTAAGGGAGAAAGGAAGGGAGAACTGAAGATTACACTGTCGTGGCAAGGGAGGCCCGACTTCAGGAGCTCTGATAAACGAGCTTTTGAAAACAGACCCAAGGAAGTTCTCTATACGAGGGACTTTTGTAAGACTAAACAAAGGCAAGGACGTTCCCCTATAGCCTTCCCATAACAGGTACTACCCCCTGCCTCCATTCAGCCAAAACAGCGCCGACAGCTCCTTCCTCTTGAGGTGTTTTAGCTCTACCCAAGCCAGTAGAGCTCTGCTTTGCCCCAGGGTTATCCAGGCACGTAGAAGGGAAGAGCAGGCAGACCTCCTTACCAGGTCTGCCACCATCTTTTCCATCGCAGCCCACCACAGCCCGTCTCAGCTCACCACAGCCCTTCCCAGCCCACCACACCCACCACAGCCCGTCCCAGCCCACCACAGCCCGTCCCACCCCACCACGGCCCATCCCAGCCCCGCACGGCCCGGCCCGGCCCGGCCCGGCCCACCACGGCCCACCAGAGCCAGTCCCTTCCCATCCCAGTCCGTCTCGTCCCGTCCCAGCTCATCCCGTCCCGTCCCACCACAGCCCGTCCCGTCCCAGAACAGCCCGTCCCGTCCCAGCCCACCACAGACCGTCCCAGCCCACCACAGCCCACCAAAGCCCGTCTAAGCTCACCAGAACCCACCACAGCCCACCACGGCCCGTCCCAGCCGACCACGGCCCGTCCCAGCCCACCACGGCCCGTCCCAGCTTGCCACAACCCGTTCCAGCCCGCCACAGCCCACCACAGCCCGTCCCTGCCCACCACAGCCCGTCCCAGCCCACCACAGCCCGTCCCCGCCCGACCCGTCGACCACAGCCCGTCCCAGCCCACCACGGCCCGTCCCAGCCCACCACGGCCCGTCCCAGCCCACCACAGCCTGTTCCAGCCCACCACAGCCTGTCCCAGACCACCAGAGCTCGTCCCAGCCTGTCCCAGCCCACCACAGCCCGTCTCAAGCTCACCAGAACCCACCACAGCCCACCATAGCCCGTACCAGACCACCACGGCCCACCACAGATAACCACGGCCCGTCCCAGCCCACCACGGCCCACCACAGCGAACCACGGCCCACCACAGCCCAGCACGGTCCGTCCCAGCCCACCACGGCCCGTCCCAGCCCACCACGGCCCACCACAGCCCACCCCTTCCCATCCCGGCCCAAAATGGCCCGTCCCAGCCCACCACGGTTCACCACGGCCCGTCCCCGCCCACCACGGCCCACCACAGCCCGTCCCAGCCCACCACAGCCCATCCCAACCCGTTCCATCCAGTCCCAGCTCGTCCCAGCCCGTCCCAGACCACCACAGCCAGTCCCAGCCCACCACAGCCAGTCCCATTCCACAATAGCCCGTCCCAGCCTGTCCCAGCCCGTCCCAACCCGTCCCAGTTTACCACAGCCCGTCCCAGCCCACCACAGCCCGTCCCAGCTTACCACAGCCCGTCCCAGCTCGCCACAGCTTCTTCCAGCCTGCCACAGCCCACCACGGTCCGCCACAGCCCACCACGGCCCGTCCCAGCTTAACACGACCTGTCCCAGCCCACCACGGACCAACACAGCCCACCCCTTCCCATCCCGGCCCAAAACGGCCCACCACGGCACACCACAATTCACCACGGCCCGTCCACGCCCACCACGGCCCACCACAGCCTGTCCCCACCCACCACAGCCCGTTCCAGCCCACCACAGCCCACCACAGCCCGTCCCCGCCCACCACAGCCCGTCCCCGCCCGTCCCCGTCGACCACAGCCCGTCCCAGTCCACCACAGCCAGTCTCCGCCCACCACAGCTCGTCCCAGCCCGTCCCAGCACACCACAGCCCGTCTCAGCCCACCACAGCCCGTCCAAGCCCACCACAGCCCGTCCCAGCCCACCACAGCCCCGGCCCAGCCCACCACAGCCCGTCCCAGGACACCACAGCCCGTCCCACCACGGCCCAGCCCACCACAGCCCGTCCCAGCACACCATAGCCCGTCCCAGCCAACCACGGCCCGTCCCAGCCCACCACGGCCCACCACAGCCCACCACAGTTCACCACGGGCCATCTCAGACCACCATGACCTGTTCCAGCCCACTACCGCCCACCACAGCCCATCCCTTCCCATACCGGCTCAAAACGGCCCACCACGGCTCACCACATCCCACCACGGTTCACCACGGCCCGTCCCAGCCCACCACGCCCCACCAAAGCCCATCCCTGCCCACCACAGCCCGTCCCAGCACACCACAGACCATCCCAGTCCACCACACACCGTCCCAGCATGTCCCAACCCTCCACAGCCTGTTCCAGACCACCACAGCCCGTCCCAGCCCACCACAGCCCGTCCCAGCACACCACAGCCCGTCCCTAGCCCACCACAGCCCGTCCCAGCGCGTGCCAGCCCGTCCTCGCCCGTCCCAGCCCACCACAGACCAGCACAGCCCGTCCCAGCACACCACAGCCCGTCCCAGCCCGTCGCAGCCTGCCGCAGCCCGTCCCAGCCCACCACAGACCGTCCCAGACCACCACAGACCGTTCCAGACCACCACAGACCGTCCCCGCCCACCACAGCCCGTCCCAGCCCACCACAGCCCGTCCCAGCTCGTTCCAGACCACCAGAACTCGTCTCAGCCCGTCCCAGCCCACCACAGCCCGTCTCAAGCTCAGCAGAACCCACCACAGCCCACCACAGCCCGTCCCAGACCACCACAGCCCACCACAGCCCGTCCCTGCACACCACAGCCCGTCCCAGCACACCACAGCCCACCACAGCCCGTCCCAGCACACCACAGCTCGTCCTAGCCCACCACAGCCCGTCCCAGCCCACCACAGCCCGTCCCAGCACACCACAGCCCGTGCCAGCCCATCCCCGCCCACCACAGCCCGTCCCAGCACACCACAGACCGTCCCAGCCCACCACAGCCCATCCCAGCCCGTCCCAGCCCACCACAGCCCGTCCCAGCCCTTGCCAGCCCATCACAGCCCGTCCCAGCCCACCACAGCCCGTCCCAGCCCACCACAGCCTGTCCCAGCCCACCACGGCCCGTCCCAGCTTGCCACAACCCGTTCCAGCCCGCCACAGCCCACCACAGCCCGTCCCTGCCCACCACAGCCCGTCCCAGCCCACCACAGCCCGTCCCCGCCCGTCCCCGTCGACCACAGCCCGTCCCAGCCCACCACGGCCCGTCCCAGCACACCACGGCCCGTCCCAGCCAACCACGGCCCGTCCCAGCCCACCACAGCCCGTCCCAGCCCACCACAGCCTGTTCCAGACCACCACAGCCTGTCCCAGACCACCAGAGCTCGTCCCAGCCTGTCCCAGCCCACCACAGCCCGTCTCAAGCTCACCAGAACCCCCCACAGCCCACCATAGCGCGTACCAGACCACCACGGCCCACCACAGATAACCACGGCCCGTCCCAGCCCACCACGGCCCACCACAGCGAACCACGGCCCACCACAGCCCACCACGGCCCGTCCCAGCCCACCACGGCCCGTCCCAGACCACTACGGCCCACCACAGCCCACCCCTTCCCATCCCGGCCCAAAATGGCCCGTCCCAGCCCACCACGGTTCACCACGGCCCGTCCCCGCCCACCACGGCCCACCACAGCCCGTCCCAGCCCACCACAGCCCATCCCAGCCCGTTCCATCCAGTCCCAGCTCGTCCCAGCCCGTCCCAGACCACCACAGCCAGTCCCAGCCCACCACAGCCAGTCCCATTCCACAATAGCCCGTCCCAGCCTGTCCCAGCCCGTCCCAACCCGTCCCAGTTTACCACAGCCCGTCCCAGCCCACCACAGCCCGTCCCAGCTTACCACAGCCCGTCCCAGCTCGCCACAGCTTGTTCCAGCCTGCCACAGCCCACCACGGTCCGCCACAGCCCACCACGGCCCGTCCCAGCACACCACAGCTCGTCCTAGCCCACCACAGCCCGTCCCAGCCCACCACAGCCTGTCCCCGCCCACCACAGCCCGTCCCCGCCCGTCCCCGTCGACCACAGCCCGTCCCAGTCCACCACAGCCAGTCTCCGCCCACCACAGCTCGTCCCAGCCCGTCCCAGCACACCACAGCCCGTCCCAGCACACCACAGCCCGTCCCCGCCCACCACAGCCCGTCCCAGCCCACCACAGCCCGTCCCAGCCACCACAGCCCACCACAGCCCGTCCCAGCCCACCACAGCCCGTCCAAGCCCACCACAGCCCGTCCCAGCCCACCACAGCCCCGGCCCAGCCCACCACAGCCCGTCCCAGCCCACCACAGCCCATTGCAGCACATCACAGCTCGTTCCAGACCACCAGAGCCCGTCCCAGCCCACCACAGCCCATCTCAAGCTCACAAGAACCCACCAAAGCCCACCACAGCCTGTCCTAGCCCACCACGGCCCACCACAGCCCACCACGGCCCGTCCCAGCCCACCACGGCCCGTCCCAGCCCACCACGACCTGTCCCAGCCCACCACGGCCCACCACAGCCCACCCCTTCCCATCCCGGCCCAAAACGGCCCAACACGGCCCACCACGGTTCACCACGGCCCGTCCCCACCCACCACGGCCCACCACAGCCCGTCCCAGCCCACTACAGCCCATCCCAGCCCGTCCCATCCAGTCCCAGCTCGTCCCAGCCCGTCCCAGCCCACCACAGCCAGTCCCAGCCCACCACAGCCAGTCCCATTCCACAATAGCCCGTCCCAGCCTGTCCCAGCCCGTCCCAACCCGTCCCAGTTTACCACAGCCCGTCCCAGCCCACCACACCCCGTCCCAGCTCGCCACAGCCCACCACGGTCCGCCACAGCCCACCACGGCCCGTCCCAGCCCACCACGACCTGTCCCAGCCCACCACGGCCCACCACAGCCCACCACGGCCCACCACAGCCCACCCCTTCCCATCCCGGCCCAAAACGGCCCACCACGGCGCACCACAATTCACCACGGCCCGTCCCCGCCCACCACGGCCCACCACAGCCCGTCCCAGCCAACCACAGCCCGTCCCAGCCCGTCCCAGCCAATCCCAGCTCATCCCAGCCCGTCCCAGCTAACCACAGCCAGTCCCAGCCCACCACAGCCCGTTACAGCTTACCACAGCCCGTCCCAGATCACCACAGCCCGTTCCAGCCAACCACGGCCCACGAAATCCCACCACAGCCCACCACGGCCCTTCCCAGCCCGTCCCAGCCCACCACAAGCCGTCCTAGCCCACCACAGCCCTCCAGAGCCCGTCTCAGCTCACCACAGCCTATCCCAGCCCACCACAGCCCACAACAGCACACCACGGCCCACCGCAGCCTATCCCAACCCGTCCCAGCCCACCACAGCCCGTTCCAGCCCTCCACGGCCCGTCCCAGCCCACGACAGCTCGTCCCAGCCCACGACAGCCCGTCCCAGCCTACCAGAGCCCACCAGAGCCCACCACAGCTCGTCCCAGCCCACCACAGCCCACAAGAGCTTGTCACAGACCACCACAGCCCGTCCCAGCCCACCACAGCCCACTACGGCCCACCACAGCCCGTCCCAGCCCACCACAGCCCGTCCCAGCCCACCACAGCCCGTCCCAGCCCACCACAGCCCGTCCCAGCTCGTCCCAGACCACCACAGCCTCTCACAGCACACCACAGCCCGTAACAGCCCACCACAGCAAGTACCAGCCTGTCTCAGCCCACCACGGCCCGTCTCAGCCCACCACGGCCCGTCTCAGCCCACCACGGCCCGTCTCAGCTCACCACAACCCGTCCCAGACGACCACAGACCGTCCCAACCCACCACAGCCCGTCCCAGCCCACCAGAGCCCGTCCCAGCACACCAGAGCCCGTCCCAGCCTGTTTCAGCCCACCACGGCTAACCACGGCCTGTCCCGGCCCACCATGGACAACCACGGTCCACCATGGCCCACCACAGCACACCACGGCCCACCACAGCCCTTCCCAGTCCACCACAGCCCACCACAGCCTGTCCCAGCCCACCACGGCCCGTCCCAGCCCACCACGGCCCACCCCTGCCCGTCCCAGCCCACCACGGCCCGTCCCAGCCCACCACGGCCCGTCCCAGCTCACCACGGCCCATCACAGGCCACCATAGCCCACCACGGCCCGTTACAGCCCACCACAGCCCACCACAGCCCGTCCCAGCCCACCACAGCCCGTCCCTGAGCACTACAGCCAATCCCAGCCCACCACAACCCGTCCCAGCCCACCACAGCCCGTCCCAGCCCACCACAGCTTGTCCCAGCCCATCACAGACCACCACAGCGCATCCCAGCCACCGCAACCCGTCCCAGCCCACCACAGCCCACCACAGTCCGTCCCGGCCCACTACAATTCGTCCCAGCCCACCACAGCCCACCACAGCCCGTCCAAGCCCACCACAGCCCATCCCTGAGCACCACAGCCCGTCCCAGCCCACCACGGCCCATCCCAGCCCACCACGGCCCGTCCCAGCCCCCCACTAGCCCGTCCCAGCCCACCACAGCCCGTCCCAGCCCACCACAGCCCGTCCCAGCCCACCACAGCCCGTCCCAGCCCAGCATAGCCAGTCCCAGCCCACCATAGCCAGTCCAAGCCCACCACAGCTCGTGCCTGTCCATCCCAGCCCACCACAGCCAACCACAGCCCGTCCCAGCCAACCAGAGCCAGTCCCAACCCACCACAACCCGTCCAAGCCCACCAAAGGTCGTACCTGTCCATCCCAGCCCACCACAGCCCGTGTCAGCCCATCCCAGACCGTCCCAGCTCACCACAACCCACCACAGCCCGTCCCCGCCCAGCAGAGCCCATCCCCGCCCATTAGAGCCCGTCCCCGCCCAGCACAGCTCGTCCCAGCCTGTCCCAGGCCTTCCCAGCCCACCACAGCCCATCCCGGCCCACCACAGCCCGGTCCGGCCCACCACAGCCCGGTCCGGCCCAACACGGCGCACCACAACCCACCACAACTTGTCCCAGCACACCACAGCCCGTCCTAGCCCACCACAGCCCGTCCCAGCCCACCACAGCCCGTCACAGCTCGTGCCAACCTGTCCCAGCCTGTCCCAGCCCACCACAGCCCGTGCCTACCCACCATAGCCCGTCCTAGCCCACCACAGCCCGTCCCAGCCCACCACAGCCCGTCCCAGCCCGTCTCCGCCCACCACAACCTGTCCTCGCCCACCACAGCCTGTCCCCGCCCAGCAAAATCTCTCCCCGCCCACCAAAGCCCATCCCAGCCCACCACAGCTCACCACAAACCACCACAGCCCACCACAGCCCATCCCAGATCATCCCAGCCCACGACAGCCCGTCACAGCCCGTCCCAGCCCCTCCCAGCCCGTCTCAGCCCACCACAGCCTGTCCCAGCCTGTCCCAGCTCGTCCAAGCCTGTCCCAGACCCCCAGAGCCCGTCGCAGCCCACCACAGCCCGTCACAGCCCGTCCCAGCTCTCCACAACCCACCGCAGCCCGTCCCAGCCCACCACAGCCCGTCCCAGCCCACCACTGCCCACGAAAGCCCACCACAGCCCACCACGGCCCACCACAGCCCGTCCCAGCCCACCACAAGCCGTCCTAGCCCACCACAGACCTCCAGAGCCCGTCTCAGCTCACCACAGCCTATACCAGCCCACCACGGCCCACCACAGCACACCACGGCCCACCGCAGCCTATCCCAACCCGTCCCAGCCCACCACGGCCCGTCCCAGCCCACCACGGCCCGTCCCAGCCCGTCCCAGCCCACGACAGCCCGTCCCAGCCCACCAGAGCCCACCACAGCTCGTCCCAGCCCACCACAGCCCACAAGCGCTTGTCACAGACCACCACAGCCCGTCCCAGCCCACCACAGCCCACTAGGGCCCACCACAGCCCGCGCCCAGCCCACCACAGCCCGTCCCAGCCCACCACAGCCCGTCCCAGCCCACCACAGCCCGTCCCAGCTCGTCCCAGACCACCACAGCCTCTCACAGCACACCACAGCCCGTAACAGCCCACCACATCAAGTACCAGCCCGTCCCAGCCCACCACGGCCCGTCTCAGCCCACCACGGCCCGTCTCAGCCCACCACGGCCCGTCTCAGCCCACCACAGCCCGTCTCAGCTCACCACAACCCGTCCCAGACGACCACTGCCCGTCCCAGCCCACCACAGCCCACCTAAGCCCGTCCCAGCCCACCACAGCCCGTCCCAGCCCACCACGGCCCGTCCCAGCCCACCACATCCCGTCCCAGCCCACCAGAGCCCGTCCCAGCCTGTTTCAGCCCACCACGGCTAACCACGGCCTGTTCCGGCCCACCAAGGCCAACCACGGTCCACCATGGCCCACCAGAGCACACCACGGCCCACCACGGCCCTTCCCAGTCCACCACAGCCCACCACAGCCTGTCCCAGCCCACCACGGCCCGTCCCAGCCCACCACGGCCCGTCCCAGCCCACCACGGCCCGTCCCAGCCCACCACAGCTCATCACAGCCCACCACAGTTCACCACAGCCCGTCCTAGCCCAGCACGGCCCGTCCCAGCCCACCACGGCCCATCTCAGCCCACCACAGCCTGTCCAAGCCCAGCACAGCCCTCCACAACCCTCCACAGCCCGTCCCAACCCTCCACAGCTCATCCCAGCCTACCACAGCCCGTCGCAGCCCAACACAGCTTATCCCAGCCCACCGCAGCCCGTCCCAGCCCACCACAGCCCACCACCGGTCACCACAGCCCACCACAGGTCACCACAGCCTGTTTCAGCCCACCACGGCAAACCACGGCCCGTCCCAGCCCACCACAGCCCGTCCCAGCCCACCACAGCTCGTCCCAGATAAACACGGCGCACCACAGCCCACCACGGCCCGTCCCGGCCCACCGCAGCCCGTCCCAGCACACCACAGCCCACCACAGCCCATCACAGCCCACCACAGCCCGTCCCAGCTTACCACAGCCCACCACAGACCGTCCCAGCCCACCACAGCCCGTCCCAGACCCTCCCAGCCCGTGTCAGCCCACCACAGCCTGTCCCAGCCTGTCCCAGCTCGTCCAAGCCTGTCCCAGACCCTCAGAGCCCGTCGCAGCCCACCACAGCCCGTCACAGCCCGTCCCAGCTCTCCACAACCCACCGCAGCCCGTCCCAGCCCACCGCAGCCCGTCCCAGCCCACCACGGCCCACGAAAGCCCACCACAGCCCACCACGGCCCGTCCCAGCCCACCACGGCCCGTCCCAGCCCGTCCCAGCCCACGACAGCCTGTCCCAGCCCACCAGAGCCCACCAGAGCCCACCACAGTTCGTCCCAGACAACCACAGCCCACAAGAGCTTGTCACAGACCACCACAGCCCGTCCCAGCCCACCACAGCCCACTACGGCCCACCACAGCCCGTCCCAGCCCACCACAACCCGTCCCAGCCCACCACAGCCCGTCCCAGCCCACCACAGCCCGTCCCAGCTCGTCCCAGACCACCACAGCCTCTCACAGCACACCACAGCCCGTAACAGCCCACCACAGCAAGTACCAGCCCGTCCCAGCCCACCACGGCCCGTCTCAGCCCACCACGGCTCGTCTCAGCCCACCACGGCCCGTCTCAGCTCACCACAACCCGTCCCAGACGACCACAGCCCGTCCCAGCCCACCACAGCCCACCACAGCCCGTCCCAGCCCACCACAGCCCGTCCCAGCCCACCACATCCCGTCCCAGCCCACCAGAGCCCGTCCCAGCCTGTTTCAGCCCAGCACGGCTAACCACGGCCTGTCCCGGCCCACCACGGCCAACCACGGTCCACCATGGCCCACCAGAGCACACCACGGCCCACCACGGCCCTTCCCAGTCCACCACAGCCCACCACAGCCTGTCCCAGCCCACCACGGCCCGTCACAGCCCACCACGGCCCGTCACAGCCCACCATGGCCCGTCCCAGCCCACCACGGCCCATCACAGCCCACCACAGTTCACCACAGCCCGTCCTAGCCCAGCACGGCCCGTCCCAGCCCACCACGGACCACCACGGCCCATCTCAGCCCACCACAGCCTGTCCAAGCCCAGCACAGCCCTCCACAACCCTCCACAGCCCGTCCCAACCCTCCACAGCTCATCCCAGCCTACCACAGCCCGTCGCAGCCCAACACAGCTTATCCCAGCCCACCGCAGCCCGTCCCAGCCCACCGCAGCCCGTCCTAGCCCACCGAAACCCGTCCCAGCCCACCGCAACCCGTCCCAGCCCACCACAGCCCACCACAGGTCACCACAGCCCACCACCGGTCACCACAGCCCACCACAGGTCACCACAGCCTGTTTCAGCCCACCACGGCAAACCACGGCCCGTCCCAGCCCACCACGGCCCGCCATGGCCCACCACAGCTCGTCCCAGATAAACACGGCGCACCACAGCCCACCACGGCCCGTCCCGGCCCACCACAGCCCGTCCCAGGACACCACAGCCCACCACAGCCCATCACAGCCCACCACAGCCCGTCCCAGCTTACCACAGCCCACCACAGACCGTCCCAGCCCACCACAGCCCGTCCCAGCCCCTCCCAGCCCGTGTCAGCCCACCACAGCCTGTCCCAGCCCACCACAGACCACCACGGCCCACCACAAGCCGTCCTAGCCCACCACAGACCTCCAGAGCCCGTCTCAGCTTACCACAGCCTATCCCAGCCCACCAGGCCCACCACAGCACACCACGGCCCACCGAAGCCTATCCCAACCCGTCCCAGCCCACCACGGCCCGTCCCAGCCCACCACGGCCCGTCCCAGCCCACCACGGCCCGTCCCAGCCCACGACAGTCCGTCCCAGCCCACCAGAGCCCACCACAGCTCGTCCCAGCCCACCACAGCCCACAAGAGCTTGTCACAGACCACCACAGCCCGTCCCAGCCCACCACAGCCCATCCCAGCCCACCACAGCCCGTCCCAGCTCGTCCCAAACCACCACAGCCTCTCCCAGCACACCACAGCCCGTCCCAGCCCACCACATCCCGTCCCAGCCCACCAGAGCCCGTCCCAGCCTGTTTCAGCCCACCACGGCTAACCACGGCCTGTCCCGGCCCACCACCGCCAACCACGGTCCACCATGGCCCACCAGAGCACACCACGGCCCACCACGGCCCTTCCCAGTCCACCACAGCCCACCACAGCCCGTCGCAGCCCACCACGGCCCGTCCCAGCCCACCGCGGCCCACCCCAGCCCACCACAGCCCGTCCCAGCCCACCACGGCCCGTCCCAGCCCACCACGGCCCATCACAGCCCACCACAGTTCACCACAGCCCGTCCTAGCCCAGCACGGCCCGTCCCAGCCCACCACGGACCACCACGGCCCATCTCAGCCCACCACAGCCTGTCCAAGCCCAGCACAGACCTCCACAACCCTCCACAGCCCGTCCCAACCCTCCACAGCTCATACCAGCCTAACACAGCCCGTCGCAGCCCAACACAGCTTATCCCAGCCCACCGCAACCCGTCCCAGCCCACCGCAACCCGTCCCAGCCCACCACAGCCCACCACAGGTCACCACAGCCCACCACAGCCCACCACCGGTCACCACAGCCCACCACAGGTCACCACAGCCTGTTTCAGCCCACCACGGCAAACCACGGCCCGTCCCAGCCCACCACAGCCCGTCCCAGCCCGTCCCAGCCCACCACAGCTCGTCCCAGCCCACCACAGCCCGTCCCAGCCCACCACAGCCCACCACAGGCCACCGCAGGCGATCCCAGCCCAAAACAGACGGTCCCAGCCAACCACAGCCCGTCGAGCCCACCACAGCCCGTCCCAGCCCTCCACAGCCCATCCCAGCCCTCCACAGCCCACCACAGCCCGTCCCAGGTCACCACAGCCCGTCCCAGCCTACCACAGCCCACCACGGCTCGCCACGGCCCACTACGGCCCACCACGGCCAACGACGGCCCGCCACAGACTGTCCCAGCCCGCCAAAGCCCATCCCAGCCTGCCACAGCCCGACCCAGCCCACCACAGCCTGTCACAGCCCACCACAGCCCGTCCCGGCCCACCACAGCCCGTCCCTGACCACAACAGCCCGTCCCAGCCTACCACAACCCACCACAGACCGTCCCAACCCACCACAGCCCGTCTAAGCTCACCATAACCCACCACAGCCCACCACAGCCCGTCCCGGCCCACCACAACTCGTCCCAGGCCACCACAGGCCGTCCCGGCCCACCACAGCCTGGCACAGCCCGTCCCAGCCCGTCCTAGCCCGGCATAGCCCGTCCCAGCTCGGCACAGCCCACCACAGCCCGGCAAGGCCCACCACAGACCATCCCAGCCTGTCCCAGCCCTTCCCAGCCCGTCCTAGCCCACCACAGCCCGGCACAGCCCACCACAGCCCACCACAGCCCACCACAGCCCGTCCCAGCCCACCACAGCCCACCACAGCCCGTCCCAGCACATCACAGCCTGTCCCAGTCCACCACAGCCCGTCCCAGCCCACCACATCCCGTGCCAGCCCACCACGGCTGACCACAGCCCGTGCCAGGCCACCACGGCCCACCACAGCCCACCACGGCCCGTCCCGGCCCACCACAGCCCGTCCCAGCACACCACAGCCCGTCCCAGCCCACCACAGCCCGTCCCAGCCCACCACAGCCCACCACAGCACGTCCCAGACCGTCCCAATCCTTCCCAGCCCGTCCTAGCCCAACAAAGACCGCCACAGCCCACCCTAGCCCACCACAGCCCGTCCCAACCCACCAGAGCCCGTCCGGAGCCACAACGGCCCGTCCCAGCCCACCACGGCTGACCACAGCCTGTCCCAGCCAACCACAGCCCGTCCAAGCCCACCACAGCACGTCCCTGCCCACCACAGCACGTCCCCGCCGACCACAGCCCACCACAGCCCACCACTGTGCATCCCAGCCTGTCCCAGCCCACCACAGCCCATCACAGCACGTCCCAGCTCGTCCCAGCCCGTCACAGACCACCACAGCTTGTCCCAGCCCACCATAGCCCGTCCCAGCTCACCACAACCAACCATAGCCCGTCCCAGCCCGGCCCAGCCCGGCCTAGCCCACCACAGCCCGTCCCCGCCCACCACGGCCCGTCCCCGCCCACCACAGCCCGTCCCAGCCCACCACAGCTCGTCCCAGCCCGTCCCAGCCCACCACAGCCCGTCCCAGCCCACCACAGCCCGTCCCAGCCCACCACAAGCCGTCCCCGCCCATTACAGCCCATCCCAGCCCGTCCCAGACCACCACAGCCCGTCTCAAGCTCACCAGAACCCACCACAGCCCACCACAGCCCGTCCCAGACTACCACAGCCACCACAGCCCACCACGGCCTGTCAGAGCCCACCACGGCCCGCCACAGCCCACCACGGCCCGCCACAGCCCACCACGGCCCGTCCCAGCCCACGACGGCCCGTCCCAGCCCACCACGACCCGTCCCAGCCCACCCCTTCCAATCCCGGCCCAAAACGGCCCACCACAGCCCACCACGATTCACCACAGCCCGTCCCCGCCCACCACGGCCCACCGCAGCCCGTCCCAGCCCACCACAGCCCATCCCAGCCCGTCCCAGCCAGTCCCAGCTCGTCCCAGCCCGTCCCAGCTCACCACAGCCAGTCCCAGCCCACCACAGCCAGTCCCAGCCTACCACAGCACGTCCCATCCTATCCCAGCCCACCACAACCAGTCCCAGCCCCTCCCAGTTTACCACAGCCCGTCCCAGCCCACCACAGCCCGTTACAGCTTACCACAGCCCGTCCCAGCCCACCACAGCCCATCCCAGCCCGTCCCAGCCAGTCCCAGCTCGTCCCAGCTCACCACAGCCCGTCGCAGCTCACCACAGACCGTTACAGCCCACCACAGCCCGTCCCAGCCCACCACAGCCAGTCCCAGCCCGTCCCAGTTTACCACAGCCCGTTACAGCCCACCACAGCCCGTCCCAGCCCACCACAGCCCATCCCAGCCCGTCCCAGCCAGTCCCAGCTCGTCCCAGCCCGTCCCAGCTCACCACAGCCCGTCTTAGCCCACTACGGCCCGTCCCAGCCCACCACGGCCCGTCCCAACCCACCACGGCCCGACCAAGCCCACCACAGCCCGAACAAGCCCACCACAGCCCGAACAAGCCCACCACGGCCCGAACAAGCCCACCACGGCCCGAACAAGCCCACCACGGCCCGAACAAGCCCACCACGGCTCGTAGCGGCCCACCACAGCCCGTCGCGGCCCACCACGGCCCACAGCGGTCCGTCCCGGCCCACCACGGTCCGTCGCAGCCCACCACGGCCCTTCCCAGCCCACCACAGCCCGTCCCAGCCCACCACAGCCCGTCCCAGCCCTCCACAGCCAACCACAGCCTGTCCCGGCCCACCAGAACCCGCCTCAACCCAAAAAAGCTCTTCCCAGGCCACCACAGCCCGTCCCAGCCCACCACAGCCCGCCCCAGCCCACCACAGCCCATCCCAGCCAGTGTCAGACCGTACCAGCCCACCACAGCCCGTGCCAGCTCGTCCCAGCCCACCACAGCCCGTCCCAGCCCGTCCCAGCTCACCACAGCCAGTCCCCGTCGACCACAGCCCGTCCCAGCCCACCACGGCCCGTCTCAGCCCACAACGGCCCGTCCCAGCCCACCACGGCCCGACCAAGCCCACCACGGCCCGAACAAGCCCACCACGGCCCGAACAATCCCACCACGGCTCGTAGCGGCCCACCACAGCACGTCACGGCCCACCACGGCCCACAGCGGTCCGTCCCGGCCAACCACGGCCCTTCCCAGCCCACCACAGCCCGTCCCAGCCCACCACAGCCCGTCCCAGCCCAGCACAGCCCACCACAGCCTGTCCCAGCCCACCAGAACCCGCCTCAACCCAAAACAGCTCTTCCCAGGCCACCACAGCCCGTCCCAGCCCACCACAGCCCGTCCCAGCCCACCACAGCCCGTCCCAGCCAGTGTCAGACCGTACCAGCCCACCACAGCCCGTGCCTGCCCGTCCCGTTCGTCCCAGCCCACCACAGCCCGTCCCAAACCACCACAGCCCGTCCCAGCTCGTCCCAGCCCACCACAGCCCGTCCCAGCCCACCACAGCCCTTCCCAGCTCGTCCCAGCCCACCACAACCCGTCCCAACTCGTCCCAGCCCACCACAGCTGGTCCCAGCCTGTCCCAGCCCACCACAGCCCGTCCCAGCCCACCACAGCCCGTCCCAGCCCACCGCAGCCCGTCCCAGCCCACCGCAGCCCGTCCAAGCCGTCCCAGCAAATCCCAGCCCACCATAGCCCGTCTCAGCTCACCACAGCACGTCCCAGTCCACCACACCCACCACAGCCCATCCCAGCCCATTCCAGCCCACCACAGCCCGTCCCAGCTCACCACAGCCCACCGCAGCCAGTCCCAGCCCACCACAGCCCACCGCAGACGGTCCCAGACCACCACACCCCACCGCAGCCCGTCGCAGCCCACCACAGCCCGTCTCAGCCCACCACAGCCCGTCACAGCCCACCACAGCCCGTCCCAGCCCGTCCCAGCCCACCACAGCCTGTCCCAGCCCACCACGGCCCGTCCCAGCCCACCACAGACCACCACAGTTCGTCCCAGCCCGCCACAACCAGTCCCAGCCCGCCACAACCGGTCCCAGCTCGCCACAGCCCGTCCCAGCCCAGCACGGCCCGTCCCGGCCCACCACGGCCCGTCCCAGCCCACCACAGCCCGTTCCAGACCACCACAGACCGTCGCAGCTCACCACAGAAAGTCCCAGCCCGTCACAGAACACCACAACCCGTCACCGCCCACCACAGCCCTTCCAAGGCGTCCCAGCCCGTCCCAGCCCACCACAACCAACCACAGCCCGTCCCCGTCCAACCACAGCCTGTCCCAGCCCACCACAGCCCTTTCCAGCCCAGCGCAGCCTGACCCAGCCCACCATGGCACACCACAGCCCACCACAGCCCGTCCCAGCCCACCACAGCCCACCATGACTTAACAAGGCCCACCACAGCCTGTCCCAGCCCATCCCAGACCACCACAGCCCGTCCGAGCCCACCACAGGCCACCACAGCCCGTCCCAGCTCACTACAGCCCGTCCCAGCTCACCACAGCCCGTCCCGGCCCACCACAGCTTGTCGCAGCTCATACCAGCCGACCACAGCCCGTCACAGCCCGTCCCAGCCCACCACATAAAGTAACAGCCCATAGAAGCCCACCACACACCGTCCCAGCCCACCAGAGCCCGTCCCGGCCCACCACAGCTTGTCCCAGCTCATCCCAGCCCACCACAGCCCACCACAACCCGTCCCAGCCCACCACGGCCCGTCCCAGCCCAGCACAGCCCATCCCAGCCCACCACGGCCCGTCCCAGCCCACCACGGCACATCACAGCCCGTCCCAGCCCTCCACAGCACACCACAGCCCACTACAGCCCGTCCCAGCCCACCACAGCCCGTCCCAGCCCACCACAGCCCACCACAACCCGTCCCAGCCTGTCCCAGCTCATCCCAGCCCACCACAGCCCACCACAGTTTGTCCCAGCCCACCACAGCCCGTCCCAGCCCACCACAGGCCACTACAGCACACCACAGCCCGTCACAGCTCGTCCCAGCCCGTCACAGCTCGTCCCAGCCCTTCCCAGCCCACCACAGCATGTCCCAGGCCCCCACAGCCCACGACAGCCCGTCCCAGCGCACGACAGCCCGTCCCAGCCCACGACAGCCCGTCCCAGCCCACCACGGCCCGGCCCGGCCCACCACAACCCGTCCCAGCCCATCACAGACCACTACAGCACATCACAGCCTACCACAGCCCACCACAGCCCGTCCCAGTCCGGCACAGCTCGTCCCAGCCCACCACGGCCAATCCCAGCCCACCACAGACCACCACAGTTCGTCCCAGTCCGCCACAACCCGTCCCAGCCCACCACGGCCCGTCCCGGCCCACCACGGCCCGTCCCGGCCCACCAGAGCCTGTCCCAGACCACCACAGCCTGTCCCACCCAAACACAGCCTGTCCTAGCCAAACACAGCCTGTCCCGGCCCACCACGGCCCGTCCCGAACCACCACGGCCCAGCCCGGCCCACCACGGCACGGCACGGCCCACCACAGTCCGTCCCAGCCCACCACAGCCCGTCCTGGCCCACCACGGCCCGTCCCACCACACCACAGTCCAACCCAGACCACCACGGCCCGTCACAGCTTACCACGGCCCACCACGGCTTGCCACGACCCAGCCCAGCCCACCACAGCCCGTCCCAGCTCACCACAGCCTGTCACAGCCCACCACGGGCTGTCCCAGCCCACCACGGCCCGTCCCAGCTCACCACGGCCCGTCCCAGCCCGTCCCAGCCCACGACAACCCATCCCAGCCCACCACGGCCCGTCCCAGCTTACCACATCCCGTCCCAGCTTACCACAGCCCATCACAGCCCACCACGGTCCACCACAGCCCACCACAGCCAGTCCCAGGCCACCACAGCCCGTCCCAGCCCATCACAGCCCGTCCCGGCCCACCACAGCTTGTCCCAGCTCATCCCAGCCCACCACTGCCCGCCACAACCCGTCCCAGCCCACCACGGCCCGTCCCAGCCCAGCACAGCCCATCCCAGCCCACCACGACCCGTCCCAGCCCACCACGGCACATCACAGCCCGTCCCAGCCCTCCACAGCACACCACAGCCCACTACAGCCCGTCCCAGCCCACCACAGCCCGTCCCAGCCCACCACAGCCCACCACAACCCGTCCCAGCCTGTCCCAGCTCATCCCAGCCCACCACAGCCCACCACAGTTTGTCCCAGCCCACCACAGCCCGTCGCAGCCCACCACAGGCCACTACAGCACACCACAGCCCGTCCCAGCTCACCAAGGCCCGTCCCAGCCCGTCCCAGCCCACGACAACCCATCCCAGCCCACGAAAGCCCGTCCCAGCTTACCACAGCCCGTCCCAGCCCACCACGGCCCGTCCCAGCCCAGCACAGCCCGTCCCAGCCCACCACGGCCCGTCCCAGCCCACCACGGCACATCACAGCCCGTCCCAGCCCTCCACAGCACACCACAGCCCACTACAGCCCGTCCCAGCCCACCACAGCCCGTCCCAGCCCACCACAGCCCACCACAACCCGTCCCAGCCTGTCCCAGCTAATCCCAGCCCACCACAGCCCACCACAGTTTGTCCCAGCCCACCACGGCCCGTCCCGGCCCACCACAGCCCGTCCCAGCCCACCACGGCCCGTCCCGGCCCACCACGGCCCGTCCCAGCCCATCACGTCCCGTCCCAGCCCACCCCGGCCCGTCCCGGCCCACCACAGCCCGTCCCAGCCCACCACAACCCGTCCCAGCCTGTCCCAGCTCATCCCAGCCCTCCACAGCCCACCACAGCCCGTCCCAGTCCGCCACAACCCGTCCCAGCCCGCCACGGCCCGTCCCAGCCAACCACGGCCCGTCCCGGCCCACCACGGCCCCTCCCGGCCCACCACGGCCCGGCCCGACCCACCACGGCCCGGCGCGACCCACCACGGCCCGTCCCGGCCCACCACGGCCCGGCCCGGCCCACCACGGCCCGTCCCGGCCCACCCCGGCCCGTCCCAGCTCACCACAGCCCGTCGCAGCCCACCACAGCCCGTCCCAGCCCACCACGGCCCGTCCCAGCACGCCACAGTTTGTCCCAGCCTACCACAGCCCGTCCCAGATCACCACAGCCCGTCCCAGCCCACCACAGACCACCACAGTTCATCCCAGCCCACCACAGACCACCACAGTTCATCCCAGCCCACCACAGTTCATCCCAGCCCGCCACGGCCCGTCCTGGCCCACCACGGCCCGTCCCGGCCCACCACGGCCCGTCCCGGCTCACCACAGTTTGTCGCAGCCCACCACGGGCTGTCCCAGCCCACCACGGCCCGTCCCAGCTCACCACGGCCCGTCCCAGCCTGTCCCAGCCCACGACAACCTGTCCCAGCCCACGAAAGCCCGTCCCAGCTTACCACATCCCGTCCCAGCTTACCACAGCCCATCACAGCCCACCACGGTCCACCACAGCCCACCACAGCCAGTCCCAGCCCACCACAGCCCGTCCCAGCCCACCAGAGCCCGTCCCGGCCTACCACAGCTTGTCCCAGCTCATCCCAGCCCACCACAGCCCGCCACAACCCGTCCCAGCCCACCACGGCCCGTCCCAGCCCAGCACAGCCCATCCCAGCCAACCACGGCCCGTCCCAGCCCACCACGGCACATCACAGCCCGTCCCAGCCCTCCACAGCACACCACAGCCCACTACAGCCCGTCCCAGCCCACCACAGCCCGTCCCAGCCCACCACAGCCCACCACAACCCGTCCCAGCCTGTCCCAGCTCATCCCAGCCCACCACAGCCCACCACAGTTTGTCCCAGCCCACCACAGCCCATCCCAGCCCACCACAGGCCACTACAGCACACCAAAGCCCGTCACAGCTCATCCCAGCCCGTCACAGCTCGTCCCAGCCCTTCCCAGACCACCACAGCATGTCCCAGGCCCCCACAGCCCACCACAGCCTGTCCGAGCCCACGACAACCCATCCCAGCCCACCACGGGCTGTCCCAGCCCACCACAGCCCGTCCCAGCCCACCACAGCCCGTCCCAGCCAGTGTCAGACCGTACCAGCCCACCACAGCCCGTGCCAGCCCGTCCCGTTCGTCCCAGCCCACCACAGCCCGTCCCAAACCACCACAGCCCGTCCCAGCTCGTCCCAGCCCACCACAGCCCGTCCCAGCCCACCACAGCCCTTCCCAGCTCGTCCCAGCCCACCACAACCCGTCCCAACTCGTCCCAGCCCACCACAGCTGGTCCCAGCCTGTCCCAGCCCACCACAGCCCGTCCCAGCCCACCGCAGCCCGTCCCAGCCCACCGCAGCCCGTCCCAGCCCACCGCAGCCCGTCCAAGCCGTCCCAGCAAATCCCAGCCCACCATAGCCCGTCTCAGCTCACCACAGCACGTCCCAGTCCACCACACCCACCACAGCCCATCCCAGCCCATTCCAGCCCACCACAGCCCGTCCCAGCTCACCACAGCCCACCGCAGCCAGTCCCAGCCCACCACAGCCCACCGCAGACGGTCCCAGACCACCACACCCCACCGCAGCCCGTCGCAGCCCACCACAGCCCGTCCCACCACACCAGAGTCCGTCCCAGCCCACCACGGCCCGTCACAGCTTACCACGGCCCACCACGGCTTGCCACGGCCCATCCCAGCCCACCACAGCCCTTCCCAGCCAACCACGGCCCACCACAGCCCGCCACGGCCCGTCCCAGCCCGCCACGGCCCGTCCCAGCCCGTCCCAGCCCACCACAGCCCGTCCCAACCCACCACAGCCCGTCCCAGCCCGTCGCAGCCCACCACAGCCCGTCCCAGCCCACCACAGCTTGTCCCAGCCCGTCCCAGCCCACCACAGCCCGATTCAAGCTCACCAGAACCCACCACGCCCCACCACAGCCCAACACGGCCCGTCCCAGCCCACCACTGCCCACCACAGCCCACCACAGTTCACCACGGCCCAGCCCAGCCCACCACGGCCCGTCTCAGCCCACCACAGCCCGTCGCAGCCCACCACAGCCCGTCCCAGCCCACCACGGCCCGGCCCGGCCCACCACGGCCCGGCCCCGCTCACCACGGCCCGTCCCAGCCCACCCCGGCCCGTCCCAGCTCACCACAGCCCGTCGCAGCCCACCACAGCCCGTCCCAGCCCACCACGGCCCGTCCCACCACACCACAGTCCGACCCAGACCACCACGGCCCGTCACAGCTTACCACGGCCCACCACGGCTTGCCACGGCCCAGCCCAGCCCACCACAGCCCGTCCCAGCCCACCACGGCCCGTCCCAGCCCACCACGGCCCGTCCCAGCACGCCACAGTTTGTCCCAGCCTACCACAGCCCGTCCCAGCCCACCACAGCCCGTCCCAGCCCACCACAGACCACCACAGTTCATCCCAGCCCACCACAGTTCATCCCAGCCCGCCACGGCCCGTCCTGGCCCACCACGGCCCGTCCCGGCCCACCACGGCCCGTCCCGGCTCACCACAGTTTGTCGCAGCTCACCACGGCCCGTCCCAGCCTGTCCCAGCCCACGACAACCTGTCCCAGCCCACGAAAGCCCGTCCCAGCTTACCACATCCCGTCCCAGCTTACCACAGCCCATCACAGCCCACCACGGTCCACCACAGCCCACCACAGCCAGTCCCAGCCCACCACAGCCCGTCTCAGCCCACCAGAGCCCGTCCCGGCCTACCACAGCTTGTCCCAGCTCATCCCAGCCCACCACAGCCCGCCACAACCCGTCCCAGCCCACCACGGCCCATCCCAGCCCACCACGGCCCGTCCCAGCCCACCACGGCACATCACAGCCCGTCCCAGCCCTCCACAGCACACCACAGCCCACTACAGCCCGTCCCAGCCCATCACAGCCCGTCCCAGCCCACCACAGCCCACCACAACCCGTCCCAGCCTGTCCCAGCTCATCCCAGCCCACCACAGCCCACCACAGTTTGTCCCAGCCTACCACAGCCCATCCCAGCCCACCACAGGCCACTACAGCACACCAAAGCCCGTCACAGCTCATCCCAGCCCGTCACAGCTCGTCCCAGCCCTTCCCAGACCACCACAGCATGTCCCAGGCCCCCACAGCCCACCACAGCCTGTCCGAGCCCACGACAACCCATCCCAGCCCACCACGGGCTGTCCCAGCCCACCACGGCCCGTCCCAGCTCACCACGGCCCGTCCCAGCCCGTCCCAGCCCACGACAACCCAGCCCAGCCCACGAAAGCCCGTCCCAGCCCACCACATCCCGTCCCAGCTTACCACGGCCCACCACGGCTTGCCATGGCCCAGCCCAGCCCACCACAGCCCGTCCCAGCCCACCACGGCCCGTCCCAGCCCACCACGGCCCGTCCCATCCCGCCACGGCCCGTCCCAGCCCGCCACGGCCCGTCCCAGCCCGCCACAGTTTATCCCAGCCTACCACAGCCCGTCCCAGCCCACCACAGACCACCACAGTTCATCCCAGCCCACCACAGTTCGTCCCAGCCCGCCACGGCCCGTCCCGGCCCACCACGGCCCGTCCCGGCCCACCACGGCCCGTCCCGGCTCACCACAGCCTGTCCCAGCCCACCACGGGCTGTCCCAGCCCACCACAGCCCACCCCAGCCCACCACAGCCCGTCCCAGCCCACCACGGCCCGTCCCAGCCTACCACGGCCCACCACGGACCGTCACAGCCCACCACAGTTCACCACGGCCCGTCCCAGCCCACCACGACCCTTCCCAGCCCACCACAGCCCACCACAGCCCGTTCCAGCCCGTCCCAGCCCACCACAGCCCGTTCCAGACCACCAGAGCCCGTCCCATCCCACCACAGCCCGTCTCAAGCTCACCAGAACCCACCACAGCCCACCAAGGCCCGTCCCAGCCCACCACGGCCCACCACAGCCCACCACGGCCTGTCCCAGCCCACCACAGCCCACCACGGCCCACGACAGCCCACCACAGCCCGTCCCAGCCCGTCCCAGCCCACCACAACCCGTCCCAGCCCACCACAGCTTGTCCCAGCCCGTCCCAGCCCACCACAGCTTGTCCCAGCCCACCACAGCCCACCACAGCCCGTTCCAGACCACCACAGCCCGTCCCAGCCCACCACAGCCCGTCCCAGCCCACCACAAACCGTCCCAGCCCACCACAGACCGTCCCAGCCCACCACAGACCGTCCAAGCCCACCACAGACCGTCCCAGCCCACCACAGACCGTCCCAGCCCACCACAGTCCGTTCCAGACCACCAGAGCCCGTCCCCGCCCACCACTACCCTTCCCAGTCCACCACAGCCCGTCTCAAGCTCACCAGATCCCACCACAGCCCACCACAGCCCGTCCCAGCCCACTACGGCCCGTCCCAGCCCGTCCCAGCCCACCACGGCCCACCACGGCCCATCACAGCCCACCACAGTTCACCACGGCCCGTCCCAGCCCACCACGACCTGTCCCAGCCTACCACGGCCCACCACAGCCCACCCCTTCCCATCCCGGCCCAAAACGACCCACCACGATCCACCACACCCCACCACGGCCCACCACACTTCACCACAGCCCGTCCCAGCACACCACAGCCCACCACAGACCGTCCCAGCCCACCACAGACCGTCCCAGCCCACCACAGAATGTCCCAGCCCACCACAGCCCGTCCCAGCCCACCACAGCCCATCCCAACCCGTCCCCGCCCACCGCAGCCCGTCCCCGCCAACCACAGCCCGTCCCAGAATATCAGAACCCGTCCCAGCCCGTCACAGCCCACCACAGCCCATCTCAAGCTCACCAGAACCCACCACATCCTGTCCCAGACCACCACGGCCCACCACAGCCCACCACGGCCCACCACAACCCACCACATCCTGTCGCAGCCCACCACAGCCCACCACAGACTATCTCAGGAACCACAGCCCATCCCAGACTACCACAGCCCTTCCCAGTACACCACGGTCTGCCACAACCCGCCACAGCCCGTTCCAGCCCGCCACAGCTCGCCACAGCTCACCACAGCCCGCCACAGCCCGCCACAGGCCACCACAGCCCACCAAAGGCCACCACAGCCCGCCACAGGCCACCACAGCCCGCCCCAGCCCACCACAGCCCACCACAGCCAGTCCCAGGCCACCACAGCCCGTCCCAGCCCACCACAGCCCACCACAGCCCTCCACAGCCTTCCACAGCACGTCCTAGCACACCACGGTCCACCACAGCCGCCACGGCCCACCACAGCCCACCACTGCCCGTCCATGCCCACCACAGCCCACCCTGACCCGCCACAGCCTACCACGTCCCACCACGCCTTGCCAGAGCCCACCACGACCCGTCAAAGCCCGTCCCAGCCCACCCCAGCCCGACACAGCCCACCACGGCCTGTCACAGCCCGTCCCAGCCCGCCACAGCGCACCACAGCCCGTCCCAGCCCACCACAGCTTGTCCCAGCCCACTACAGCCCACCACAGCCCGTCCCAGCCCACCACAGCCCACCACAGCCCTCCACAGCACGTCCCAGCCCACGACAGCCCGTCACAGCCCACCACAGCCCACCACAGCTCACCGCAGACCTCTCCAGCACGTCCCAGCCCACCACAGCCCACCACAGCCCTCCACGGTACGTCCCAGCCCACCAAGGCCCGCCACGGCCCGCCACAGCTTACCCTGGCACACCACGGCCCGCCAAGGCCCATCCTAGCCCGCCACGGCCCGCCACGCCTTGCCAGAGCCCACCACGGCCCACCACAGCCCACCACAGCTAGTCCCAGCCCACCACAGCCCACCACAGCCCACCACGGCCCACCACGGCCCGCCAAGGCCCACCACAGCCCACCACTGCCTGGCCCGGCCCGCCACTACCCACGACGGCCCGCCACTACCCACGACGACCCGCCACGGCCCGCCACAACCCACCACTGTTGGGGCTCTTGCTGTATTGAATGATTATACTGAACTCTGAAGCAAGTGGAAAAATACTGAAGAAATAAGACGAGGTTGCGACCAGTACAGCGGAATGAAGAAAGAGGAACAAATTGCAGATGTTGGCACAAAACCAAGGCCAACGGGACGTGATAAGAGGAGCTGGGAAACCGCAGAAAGGAGCCTACATGCCAGAACAAGCAGAAACAGAAATCTTCCCAGTAAACAATTGTTAACCAATCATATTATTATACGCTTGTAAAATAGCCAATCACATTATTGCACGCTTATAGAATGCCTTATAAAAGTCTACCTGGTTTGTACAATAAACGGATCAGATCTTGAACTCTGTGAGTATTTGAATCTGACTCCCGCTCGCCCGAAATGCCCGCAGCACACCACGGCCCACCAGACCCCACCACAGCCCGTCACAAACTGTCCCAGAACGCCACAGCCCGTCTTGGCACGCCACAGCCCATCCAAGACCGCCACAGCCCGTCCCAGCCCGTCCCAGCCCACCACAGCAAGCCACACCCCACCACAGCCCGCCACAGCCCTCTACAGCCAATCACAGCCCACCACAGCCCGTCATAGACCACCACAGCCTTTCACAGCCCACCACAGCTCACCACAGGTCACCACACCCCACCACAGCCCGCCACACCCCTCCACAGCCCATCCCAGCCTACCACAGCTTATCCCAGCCCACCACAGCCCACCAAAGCCCACCACAGCCCACCACAGCCCGTCCCAGCCCACCACAGCCCATCCCAGCCTACCACAGCCCGTCCCAGCCCACTACAGCCTGCAACGGCCCACCACAGACCACCACAGTCCGTCACAGACCGCCACAAACCGTCCCAGGCCGCCACAGCCCGTCCCAGCCCACCACAGCCCATCCCAGCCCGCCACAGAACACCACAGCCCACCACAGCCCGTCCCAGACCACCACAGCCAACCACAGCCCACCACAACCCGTCCCAGCCCACCACAGGCCGTCCCAGCTTACCACAATCCACCACAAACCGTCTCAGCCCACCACAGCCCACCACAGCCCGTCCCGGCCCACCACGGCCCACCACAGCCTGTCCCAGCCCACCACAGCCTGCCCCAGCCCACCACAGCCTGTCCCAGCCCACCACAGCTAGTCCCAGCCCGTGCCAGCCCACCACGGCCCACCACAGCCCACCACCGCACGCCACAGCCCACCACAGTTCACCACGGCCCGTCCCAGCCCACCACAGCCCACCACGGCCCACCACAGCCCGTCCAAGACCACCACGACTCGTCCCAGCCCACCACAGTCCATCCCAGACCACCACAGCCCGTCCCAGCCCACCACAGCTTGTCCCAGCACACCACAACCCGTCCCAGTTCACCACAGCCCACCACAGCCCATCCCAGCCCAACACAGCCCGTCCCAGCTCGTCCCAGCCCATCCCAGACCACCACAGCCCATCCCAGCCCCCCGCAGCCCGTCTCAGCCCGTCTCAGCTCACCACAGCCCATCACAGACCGTCCCGGCCCACCACAGCCCGTCCCAGCCTACCACAACCCGTCCCAGCCAACCACAGCCCGTCCCAGCCCACCACAGACCACAACAGACCGTCCCAGCCCACCACAGCCCTTCCCAGCCCACCACAGCCCGTCTAAGCTCACCATAATACACCACAGCCCACCACAGCCCGTCCCAGCCCACCACAGCCCATCCCAGCCCACCACAGACCGTCCCAGCCCACCACAGACCGTCCCAGCCCACCAGATCCCGTCCCAGCTTACCACAGCCCACCACAGCCCGTCTCAGCTCACCACAGCCCACCAGAGCCCACCACTGCCCACCACAGTTCACCACGGCCCGTCCCAGCCCACCACGGCCCACCGTGGCCCATCATGGCACGTCCCAGCCCACCACAGAACGTCCCAGCCCACCACAGAACGTCCCAGCTCACAACAGCCCGCCCCAGCTCAACACAGCCCACCACAGCCCAGCACAG